>NC_064856.1:51971580-52281580 GCF_024139225.1 Suncus etruscus
AAGTAGGATATGACAATCTCCAGCTATTATATATAACTATTTCCTTCTTCAAATCTTTTTTTTTTTTTTTTGGTTTTGGTTTTGGTTTTGGTTTTGGGTCACACCTGGCAGCGCTCAGGGGTTACTCCTGGCTCTACGCTCAGAAATCACTCCTGGCAGGCTCAGGGCACCATATGGGATGCCGGAATTCGAACCACCGTCCTTCTGTATGCAAGGCAAATGCCCTACCTCTATGCTATCTCTCTGGCCCCCCTTCTTCAAGTCTCATTGTGTCTGTGCACTGTCTTGGATCAAAACCTTAGACATGTGAAGCATGTTTTCTATCACTAAGCTACAGCCGAATTCTATCCATTTTACTTCACACATTCTGTGGGCCCTTTGTCATACACATACACACATATATATATACATGTGTGTGTGTCAGGTATAAATATATATATGTCAGGCACTATTAATGTTTAATATTGCTGTATCTTCTTGCTATATTTAACCTCAATACGTAATGTTCCTCTTTTATCTCTTGTAATCTTTTGAGATTTATGATCTGTATTGTGAGCTATAGAGATAGCTCAAAGGGCTGAATGCATGTTTTGCATGCAGGAAGCCCAGATTCAATCCCTGGTACCACATAGTCCCTCCAACAGAACTTGGAGTGACTTCCAGGTACAGAGCAAAACATAGCCCACAGCATCACCAGATGCAGCCCAAATCCTGTTATATGAGTAAACAGAAAACAAACAAACAAACAAAAGTACCCAAGAAATAGCTTAATGGGCCAAGTACATACTTTGCAAGCAGGGAGCCTGTTTTTGATCCCAGGTATTTCTCAGTTACCAAAGCACCAGTGGGAGTGATTTCATGCAAAGCCGGGAGATACATAAGTACAATTAGCTATCTATTTTTATGTGTTCTTTGTTCTTCATTTCCTCTATTAATGTTTTTAAAAATTTAAACCAAGTACTACATAAAATTCACTAGGTTTAGTCTTCCTATCAAATGACTACCTTTCCCTTTGTGCTCAGGAATCACCCTAAGTGGAGCTGAGGGAGCCATATAAGTGTTGGGAAGAACCAAACCCACATTGGCGCCATGCAAGGCAAATACTCTCCCTGAAGTACTTAATCACTCTAATCTTTGTCAGAAACATTTAAAAAGAAGGCTATCTTTTTTGGACATAAAACTTTATATCCTATCCTGGTTTTTAGCCTCTGAATGACTTTCCTTTTTTTTCCCCTTAGTTTTTGGGCCACACCCAGAGATGCTCAGGGTTTACTCTTGGCTATGCGCTCAGAAATCGCTCGTGGTTTGGGGGACCAAATGGGACACCAGGGGATCAAACCATGGCTCGTCCTAGATTAATGCGTGAAGGCAAGCACCCTCCCGCTTGCGCCACTGCTTCAGCCTCATAAATCACTTCCCTTTTAAATACAAAAGTATCATACACAATACAGCATTCATACAAAAGTTCATTATTATTGATTATTATTGTCTGTTCTCTGCCTACATGCAGCCTGGGTTAAATTTAACATAGTTAGGCAGGAATTCTTGACTGGCAGACAAAGAAGTAAAAGAAAAAATGGCTTACATTATAAGAGCGAGGATGCCTCTGCTTCCACTGTACCAGAAGTAGCTGAGCCACCACCAAGGTAGCGATGAAGATGAGGATCATTTCCGCATGCATGGCTTCATGGCCACGATGCTTAGCATGCATGCGTGCATGTTCAATTCTGAAAGCCAAACAAAATGGGTGAGCCAGGTTAGGAATGGTGAAGTGCAAAAAGGACAATCTTTTCCAGGAAAATTCCAACTATCCATAACTAAGAAACATTCCAGTGCTTGGTATCTGCAGGGTAGTGTAAAAATTTAGGGCTTAGAAAGACACAGGTCCTAGATGGCAGGTATTTGGGAACGGAACAGGGTATCTTATAGGCCCCAATCACCAAGTTCAATTATTGGAATTAAATGAGTCTGCCCCCATGGCAGAACAGCTATCACTTTTCCTATAACAAACAAGAACTCTCAGAAGATTGTGTCACTGCCATTTCAATCCTATTTCAACCTGTCACTGAAAGAAAAAAGTACCTCGAGGGAAGAATATCATCATAAAGCTGTGGACTCATTTTTATGACACTGATAAAGTAGTAATACGCAAACATGTGCTGATTCAAGAGTTAGTGTGTGGCTTTCTTTGTCTTATCCTCACTTTCAGAACCAAAGGTTCTAAAGATTAGACAATGCTTAGAAAAACTGGATGATTTAACTTTATATAATTCAACTTTACCTTTGCTACCAGAAACCACAGGTAAATAACCTGGAAGACTCAAGATTGTATTTGAAAACACGTATTTAATCTGGCAAATTTGGAAGCACATATTTAAGACTGACATTCTCTAAGATACATTGTCTAGTCCTGCAGCAAGTGATTCCCTTGCCCAATAAAGATAATTAACTTTCTTTCAGGGAAAAATAATCATGCTCAGAAGTTGGGGGTCAAAGTCAGCCATGGGAGAGGGATGAGAAAGGAGTTAGATGGAAAATGAAATACAAATTTAGGGGCCGGAGAGATAGCATGGAGGTAGTGCGTTTGCCTTGCATGCAGAATGATGGTGGTTCGAATTCTGGCATCCCATATGGTCCCCTGAGCCTGCCAGGAGTGATTTCTGAGCATAGAACCAGGAGTAACTCCTGAGTGCCTCTGGGTGTGACCCCAAAAACCAAAAAAAAAAAAAAAAAAAAAAAAAAAGAAATACAAATTTAGCCTATAACCAGAAATTCTTCTATAAATTCTGCATACTTGGTGTTTAAGGAGGAGGAAAAAAACCAACATAAATGTTTTCTTTATGGAATCCTCAAGAGCTATGAAAGCCTTAATAATAAAACTGAATAATGATTAGTTATATGAAAAAGCAAATATAGCAAAAAAAAAAAAAGTTAACTGTTGAATCCAGCTAGGTACTTTTGTCGTTGGTGGTAGTGGTGATGATGTGGGTGCTACTCAGGGACTACTTCCAGCACTCTGATGGGGTTTGCTCTGGTGGTACTCTAATGATGCAATACTGGGGATCAAACCCAGGCCTCATGCATGCAAAGTCCTTTACAAAGTATTTGGTCCTTTGAGCTATCTCTCAAGCCCCTGAGAATATAAGCCTCTTAAGTTCATATATTCTAGAATCAGCTATGTCTGAAGCATGTGTTTAGGAAGATTCCTGAGCTTTAAGGACAAGAAGCTCATTACCGGGCCCGGAGAGATAGCACAGCGGTGTTTGCCTTGCAAGCAGCCCACCCAGGACCAAAGGTGGTTGGTTCGAATCCCGGTGTCCCATATGGTCCCCCGTGCCTGCCAGGAGCTATTTCTGAGCAGACAGCCAGGAGAAACCCCTGAGCACCGCTGGGTGTGGCCCAAAAACCGAAAAAAAAAAAAAAAAAAAAGAAGCTCATTACCTTGCAATATAGGATGACGAGGATTGAACCCGGGTTGGTCTTAGGCCAGCCACGTGCATGACAAATGCCCTATTGCTATGCTATCGCTCTGGCCCCTACCGTAATTATTTTTAAAAAGTCATCTCTGGGCCGGAGAGATAGCACAGCAGCAGGGCGTTTGCCTTGCACACGGCCAACCCAGGATGGAGCATCCCATATGGTTGACAGAGCCTGCAAGGAGCGATTTCCGAGCGCAGAGCCAGGAGTAACCCTAGAGCGCAGCGCAGCCAGGTGTGGCCCAAAAACTCAAAAGGGGGGGGACGACAAGCAGTGGCGCAGCAGGGTGTTTGCCTTGCATGCAGCTGACCTAGGATGGACGATGGTTCAATCCCCGGGTGTACCATATGGTCCCCCCAAGTTAGGAGTAACCCCTGAGCATCACTGGGTGTGGCCCAAAAACAAAACAAACATACAAAAAAAAAGCCATATTTGATAATGATACAAAATCTGTCTTTCTAAAGTTTTGACCTAAATATCTGACCTAATCCTATACTCTGGACTACAAAAGACTACTAAAGTCCTCCTTCCCAATGCTGTCATTTTTAAGATTCGTCATAATTTTATTAATTAAAAATCACTTTTCAGAGCTAGAGCAATAGCACAAGAGGTAGAGCATTTGCCTTGCAGGTGACCAACCTAAGTTCAATGTCTGGCATCTCATATGATCCCCTGGCCTGCCAGGAGTGATTTCTGAGCTCAGATCCAGGAATAGCCTCTGAATGGCACGAGGTGTGGTGCAAATAACTAAAAACAAAAACCATTTCCCTATTAGGCTAACATTTTTTTTACTTTTAAGTACTATTCACCTAACAAAAAAATAACTAACAAAATATAGAAACCATTCATTCTGGCTGCCTCTTCTAGATATTACTTAATTAAAGATCTTTTTGATATACAGTGTTTATGGCAATATATGGTCTCAGCGAGGCAAAAACCAATGGTGCTGTCAACTCCAGGGTAGACAGTACATTTCTGTAGTCATCTTCCAAAGTGTTTGCATATTTTAAGGCTGAGGTACAAAAATGGTACAAATTAAACTTAAAGTCCAAAATCTTGTGGGCTTGTTATAAGAATCTATATCTTTGCCATTCTACATTTTTGTAGGCAGTAGTTTTAAAGTAAATTAAGTCTGTTTCTCCCCTACTAATTTTTTTACTTGATTTCAAATGAAAATAGTGAGGAAAGCATTCTAAAATTCCTAATTCCTTCACTGATGAGAAAACATGGCAACAAGACATGTTAAGTTATTCTAGTGTTAAGGGAAATAGATGAAAATAGATATTAGATGATTATAATAGCTGATAGGTGATCATACACAGATGCCTGTTAAGCCTTCATCCACCCCCACCTTGTCTCTCCTCTTGTTCTGGAATTTCACTTGAGACATCAACTAGCCTGCTGCCCAGGAAAAGCTTATCCAAGGCCCCTCCTAAATGGAAGTTGACATATTTGGGCAAAAGAATGGACTTCTGCTCGCTCCTCCTAAGGTTCTAGCCTTATTTGAAAAAAGGACAAGCTCACCATTTGATTGGACATTGTTTATGAACCTAGACTAGTGACTGGTGCATTCTACAAGCCCTACTTTCCATATCGACCCTCCTCCTAAGGTTCCTTAAACCTACAAAAAGACACTTCCCTAAATTGCCCAGGGCTTCCGGTTTCAGTCCACAAGGCGGAGCTGGCGCCCCAGCTAGCTGGAATCAATAAACCTATTTGTTGATTGCATTCTCTGAAGATTCGTGATTCATGGTCTTTATTTGAGGTGGTGGGCTTTCTCGACCTTTAACATAGTTACAATGCTAGTCAGTAATAGAGCTAAGGTGAAAAAAGACATATCTAAACTTCGCCTGCAATGTTGGTAGGTGTAAGATAAAACTAGCTAAAACTCTAAACAAAGATGTGGACTCTGGAACATTGGTGGAGGGAGGTTGACACTGGTGGTAGGATTGGTGCTGAAACATTGTATGTCTAAAACTCAACTATAAATAATTATGAATCATAATGCTTTAAATTTTAAAAAATTTTAATGAAATTAAAAAGGGAGTTCCTCAGAAAATTAATTTTTGATAAAGGGGCAATAAATGTCAAATGGAGCAAAGAAAGCAAACACCAACAAGTGGTGTTGGGACAACTAGTCAGCCACTTGCAAAAAAAAACAAAACAAAAAACAACTGAAGGGGCCGGGCGGTGGCGCTGGAGGGAAGGTGCCTGCCTTGCCTGCGCTAGCCTTGGACGGACCGCGGTTCGATCCCCCGGTGTCCCATATGGTCCCCCAAGCCAGGAGGAACTTCTGAGCGCATAGCCAGGAGTAACCCCTGAGCGTCACCAGGTGTGGCCCAAAAACCAAAAAAAAAAAAAACAACTGAACTCAGATTGCCATCTAATGCCCTGCACAAAGGTCAAATGCAAATGGATTAAAGACCTTGATATAAGACCTAAAACCATAAGGTATAGAGAACAACATATAGATAAACACTCTAAGACAAAGAGACTGGGGCTCTCATATGGTCCCCTGAGCCTGACTAAAGGCATCTTCAAGGATGAAATAGCATTCTCCAAACAAGTTGAAAGAGATATAAACAGATGAGACTATATTAAGCTGAGAAGCTTCTGCACCTCAAAGGAAATAATGCCTAATGGGAGAAGTTATTCAGCCAATACCCATCAGATAAGGGACCAATATCTAAGATACACATGGTGCTGACAAAATTTTACAAGAAAAAAAAATCTAGCCTCATCAAAAAATGGGGAAGAGGGGTTGGAATGATAGCATAGTGGTAGGGCATTTGCCTTGCATGAAGCTGACCCAGAATGAACCTTGGGTTGAGCCCTGGCGTCCCATATGGTCCCCCAAGCCAGGAGCAATTTCTGTGCACGTAACCAGGAGTAACCCCTGAGCATCACCGGGTGTGGCCCAAACCCCCCCCCCCGCAAAAAAGGGTGGGGAGAAGAAATGAACAATTTCTCAAAAAAGAAATACAAATGGCCAAAAGGCACATGAAAGTGCTCCACAGGGCTGGAGAACTAGCATGAAGGTAGGGCATTTGCCTTGCATGCAGAAGGACGGTGGTCAGAATCCAGGCACCCCATATGGTCTCCTGAGCCTGCCAGCAGCGATTTCTGAGCGTAGAGCCAGGGGGAACCCCTGAGCACTGCCAGGTGTGACCCCCCCCCAAAAAAAAGAAAAGAAATAAAAAATGTTCCACATCACTAATCATCAGGGAGATACAAAACAATTTTGAGGTACCATCTCACACCATAGAGACTGGCACACATCACAATGAACAAAAACAATCAGTGCTGATGGGGAAGTAGGGAGAAAGAAACTCTCTTTCACTGCTGGTGGGAATGTTGTCTAGTCCAGCCCTTATGGAAAACAATATGGAGGCTCCTCAGAAAACTGGAAATTGAATACTCATATGATCCAGCTATACCACTTCTAGGGATATACTCTAGGAACACAAAAACGCAATACAAAAATCCCTTCCTCACACCTACATTCATTGCAGCGCTATTTACAATAGCCAGACTATGGAAATAACCAAGATGCCCTTCAACAGATGAATGGCTAAAGATACTGTGGTACATATACACAATGGAATATTATGCAGTCATAAGGAGAGATGAAGTCATGAAATTTTCCTATATATGGATATACATGAATCTATTATGCTGAGTGAAATAAGTCAGAGGGAGAGAGAGACACACACAGCATAGTCTCACTGATCTATGGGTTTTAAGAAAAATTAAGAGACAATAGAGATAAGAGCTGGAAGGACTGGCTCACGATATGAAGCTCACCACAGAGTGCTGAGTGCAATTAGAGAAATAGCTACACTGAGAACTATCATAACAATGTCAATGGATGAGGGAAGTAGAAAGTCTGTCTCAAATATAGGCAGGGGGTGGGGAGAGAAGAGGGAGATGGGGAGTATTGGTGATGGGAATGTGGCACTGATGAAGGGAGGAGTTCTATTTATGACAAACCCAACTACAATCATGTTTGTAATCACAGTGTTTAAATATATTATTAAAAAAAATAAAAGCACTGCTAAAATACAAAAAAAAATTTAAAAGAAAAAAGTCACATCTTCTATTTTCCCAACCAGTGCTCTCTGACGTTGCAGGGATAAAAATAATGTCAGCGCAGGAGCAATAGTACAATGCAGGTAGGACACCTGCACATGGCCAATCCAGACTCAAACCCAAGCATCCCATATAGTCTCCTGAGAGTCATATGGAAAAACTCCTGAGCATCGCTAGGTGAGGTCCCAAACGCCTGCCCCCCAAAACAAGATGTCGATGACAATATTCATAGCAGGAAATACTTTACTGAAAGCTTACACAAAGTAGCAGAATTTGAAGAATTTCAAGTATATTAATGCTCACACAACTATGTGATACTATAATAATTCTCACGTTACAAAAGTGAAAATTACAGCACTGAGATGTTAAGCTGCTCAAGGTGACTATAGCTAGAAAATAGAACTAGTATTCAATCTCAATGGCTAGCTTGGTACAATTATCTATTAATACTGATAAAGGGTAATATACACAAAACTTTAATTTTTGTATTAACTTACAGTAGCTCTCGCCTGACAGGTTCACACTGTTATACTTACCTCCACTGCTCCTCTGGGGTAAGGTCTGACATATCAACCTGTAGAAAGATACCACCATAAAAATTCATTACTATCTTAGAATTGTCCCTGCCCAGTAGTACAAGGTACTCAAGCATTCACCAATATCTTCAAAGAACAGGAAGCTTCAAGGCTCACAATCTCCTTGAAGTCTTCCCCCATCTTCTATTTCCCATTGGTCCCTCCCTTTACTAGCCACTTATTTATTTGTTGGGGGGGGGGTGCTCAGGGTTTACTTTTGGCTGTGCACTAGGAATCACTCTTGGCAGGCTCAGGGAATCAAAATTGGGTTGACCACATACAAGGCAAGCCTGCTATACTATCACTCCAGCCCTTCTAGCCATTTACTTTGGCTCATGTCTATAACTGGTGAGGCTTGTATTTTTCAAGCTACACAGTGACAACAGAGAAACAAATCTAACTTCCTGTGAGGAAGATAGACGGAAAATTTCTTCATGATACCCGAAAGACAAGCTAAAGAATAGAAAAGTGGCTTCTAATACATTCTGGAATATTGTAGATTAGCAAATACTTCCTAAAAGATGTAAAATATTATCTAGAAATTAACATTAAACATGAGAGAAATTCATATCAAGCAAAGAAACTAATATGGACATAAAGAACCAAAGATGCATAACATAACTGAGTATGGCTAGATGTATGAACAAAATTAGTGAGAAAGCTAGAAACAATATCCAAATAATGCCATTCAACTCTAAATGGTCTCAGGATAGCAGGAAGGTGACAACAGACTAAACAGAATTGCCAGCCTCAGTTTTTTTGTCCTATATGGCAGTCATTCCCCTTTAAAGCAGAATTTCTCAATACTGGCACTACTGATATTTGGAGTTACTTAGTTCTGTTGGATGGGACAAACTGTATATACAATATAGGGAGTCTCACAGCATCGTTGGCTCTCCCAACAAGAGTACAATAGCATCTCCCAGAAGCAACAACCAAAACCATTTACAAATACTGTCAAATTTCTTCCCCAGAACAGTAACAATAACAACAAAGTCACCCGAATGCCAACACTGAAAACTACTGCTCTAGAATAGTACTAACAATACTCTTGCTGTGTGCTCAAATTCATTCTTGGGGTTAGAGTGCTAGTAGAGTGGGTAAGGCACTTGCCTTGCACTCTGATTCAGGTTTAATTCCAGCATCCTATATGACTGGAAGTGATTCATGAATGTAGAGAAAGGAGTAAATCCTGAGTAGTTCTACGTGTGGCCCCCCAAAAAAATTCAAAATAAAAACATGGGGCCAGAGTGGTGGGGCAAGGCATATGGTGTCTGCCTTGCATGCACTAGCCTAGGATGGACAGTGGTTCGATCCCGGGCATCCCATATGGTCCCCCAAGCCAGGAGCGATTTCTGAGTGCATAGCCAAGAGTAATGACTGAGAGTTACTGGGTGCGGCCCAAAAACCAAAAACAAACAAACAAAAACAACAACAACAAAACAGGGCCAGAGAGATAGCATACCAGTAGGGCATTTGCCTTGCATATGGCTGACCCGGAAGGGACCCAGTTCAATTTCTGGCATCCCACATGGTACCTCAGCCTGCCAGGGGCGATTTCTGGGTGCAGAACCAGGAGTAACCCCTGAGCACCCCTGGGCGTGGCCCAAAACCAATCAACAAAGTTTCAAAAAACTAATAAAAAAAAAAACCAAATCAACTCTTCATTCTTTTTTTTTTTTTGTCTTTTTGGTCCTCACCTGGCAGTGCTCAGGGGTTACTCCTGGCTCTGCGCTCAGAAATTGTTCCTGGCAGGCATGGGGGACCATATGGGATGCTGGGATTCAAACCCCATCCATCCTGAATCAGCTGTGTGCCAGGCAAATGCTCTACCACTGTGCTATCTCTCCAGTACAAGTCTTCATTCTTAAGAGTCACACCAAAATATACCCAAGTTAATACATGTCACTCAGTTGATCTGAGCTGAAACCATTTTAGACAAAGCAAAGAGATAGGTCTTAAAATCACTCAAAAGAATCACTTTTAAAAATATATTTTTGGGGGCCGGGCGGTGGCGCTAGAGGTAAGGTGCCTGCCTTGCCTGCGCTAGCCTTGGATGGACTGCAGTTCGATCCCCCAGCGTCCCAAATGGTCCCCCAGCCAGGAGCAACTTCTGAGCACATAGCCAGGAGTAGCCCCTGAGCGTTACTGGGTGTGGCCCAAAAACAAAAACAAAAACAAAAAAAAATATATATATATATATATTTTTTGGGGGGACCGGAGCAGTGGCACAAGTGGTAGGGCGTCTGCCTTTCACATGCTAACCTAGGAAGGACCAGATCTCCCAGTGTCCTATACGGTCCCCCAAGCCAGGAGAGATTTCTGAGTGCATAGCCAGGAAAAACCCCTGACCGTCACCGGATGTGGCCCAACCCTCCCCCAAATAAAAAAGTTCTTTGGGGTCCAAAGAGATAGTACAGCAGTAGGTTGTTTGTCTTGCATGCAGCCAGGAGGGACCCAGTTCAATTCCTGGTACCCATATGGTTCCCCAGCCTGCCTGCCAGGGATGATTTTTTTGTTTGTTTGTTTGTTTGTTTTTTGGGCCACACTGGGTAATGCTCAGGTATTACTCCTGGCTATGCAATCAGAAATCACTTTTGGTTGGGGGGGACCATATGGGATGCCAGTAATCAAAATGAACCAAGGTTCATACTGGATCAACAGCATGCAAAGCAAATGCCCTACCACTGTGCTATTGCTCCGCCCCCCCCCCAGAGGTAATTTCTGAGTGCAGAGCCAGGAATAACCCCTGAGCACTGCCAGGTGTGATCTAAAATAAAACAAAAACAAAAGTTCTTTGAGAAAAAAAAAAGAGCTAGAGTGCTTGCTTTCCATGAAGGAGCCCACATTCAAGTCCCAATAACGTATACTTCTCTGAGAACTGCCAGGTGTGACCCAAAAGATAGATACATATATATCCTTTAACACTTACATTCTCAAAGGCCCAGTTTTAGAAAAGTATCCTATGGAAAACATTTAAAATAACAGACATAACAGCAAGTCAAATATTTATCCTGCATCCTTTATGTATATAGACATGCCCATCACTATTTAGGAAGACTTTCTTATTTCTACAATGTCCCAGCTAAGTTTTAAAAAATTACCAATGGGGGCCGGGAAGGTGGCACTGGAGGTAAGGTGTCTGCCCTGCAATTAAATTAAATTAAAAAAAGAATTTTTTTAATTAAGTCTATCTGCAGAAAGATTCTAATGTTTATGTTCAGAGAAGTCTATGAAAAACTGTTGTGAGAGGTGTAAGACAAAGATATAGAAAAAGCTGCTTATTTTGAGAATGATATATACAGTTAAACTTTGAAGCTATCACAGCCAACTTTTGCTATGCCTATGCAAAATGACAACCATTTTTCGGGGGGGGGGGGCCACAACCAGTGACGCTCAGGGGTTACTACTGGCTATGCACTCAGAAATTGTTCCTGGCTTGGGGGACTTTATGGGACACCAGGGGATCAAATCGCGGTCCGTCCTAGGCTACCATGAGCAAGGCAGAAGCCACACTGCTTGCGCCACCGCTCCGGCCCCAAAATGACAACCATTTTGTAGGTTTTGATTTAGGAGTCCCACAGAGGTGGAAGAACACGACTTATGTACCCCTCTCAATTTTTTGAACAAAGAAGGGATTTCTGCAGAGGTGAGAGAATACAACTTACGTACCCCTCTCAATTTTTTTTTAACAAAGAAGGGGCAGTTGTTAAGTTACAGCTTATTTTTACCTAAAACAAAAATCATCCCTGGTTCCTTTGTATATTTGTTTACAACTTGGATTTACCCCAAAACAGAGATTGTCTTACTTGTAAACCTGGTGGAACTAGCTCAGGATAGCCTGAGCTATCTGTCCTTATTGCCCACCCAGGGGTGGTCTCTGTACTCAATAAAAACAGCAGTTCTAGCAGGCAGTGGGCTCTCCATATAAGATAGAAGACTGCCAGACTACATGTGTTTCACTCTTAGTCTAGTTTGGATTATTTCATGCGTGACCCTGATTCACACTCGTTCACCTAGAGTTGGAGATATGGCACATGGGATAATTTTACAGGTAAAAAAGGTGTCCCTATTTTTAGACAAAAGGTTTTTCCTTTCTATTTCCCCCCATATTTTCTGTGCCTATGCAAAAGAAAAAAAAACTTGTAAGTTTTGTTTTTTGGGGGGCCATATCCCGTGATGCTCAGTGGTTACTCCTGGCTAGACGCTCAGAAATCACTCCTAGCTTGGGGGACTATATGAGATGCCGGGGATTGAACCAAGATCCTTCCTGGATCAGTCGCAAGTAAGGCAAACGCCCTACCACTGCGCTACCACTACCACTCCAACCCTTTTCTAATATTTTTTTAATTTTAATTTTATTGTATTTTTTAATCTCTTTTTTTTTCTTCCGGTTTTTGGGTCACACCAGTGGCACTCAGGGGTTACTCCTGGCTCTGTGCTCAGAAGTCGCTCCTGGCAGGCACAGGGGACCATATGGGATGCTGGGATTCAAACCACCATCTGTCCTGGACTGGCTGCACCAAGACAAACGTCCTACCGCTGTGCTATCTATCCAGTACCTAATCTCTTATCTTTTTTTTTGGGGGGGGGGGGCACACCTGGTGGCACTCAGAGGTTACTCCTGACTGTGCTCAGAAATTGTTCCTGACAGGCTCAGGGGACCATATGGAATGCTGGGAATCGAGCCCAGGTCAGCTGCGAGCAAGGCAAACACCACTCCGTACCCCATTTCTTATCTTTTAAATCAGGGCACTCGCCTTTTTCATAGTATCTTGGGACACAGATTACTTTATTTTACCATATATTTCCGCATTTTTCTATAAAACTAAGAAGAAAGGAATAAAGAAAGGCTGGGGCGTTGGGCCAAATGGTCTTGGATGCATTGGCAGAGAAATAAATAAGGAAAAAACTAAATATCCAAGACAAAGCCAATGGTAACAGAATCAAGGGACCTAAACTTTAACAATCTAAACTAAAAAGACCTGTTATACTGGCAGACCACGGGGCAAAGGGTGGAGGATGCATTCTGGGCCCATTGGTGAAGGGAAGTAGACACTGGTGGTGGGAAGGGCCCTGACTCATTGTATTATCTGAAAATCAACTATGAAGGACTCTGTAGATCACAATTGTTTCAATAAAATACAATTTAAAAAAAAGAGAGAGAAAAGAGATAAAAGAAAAAAGAAGGATGGTGGTTAAAGGAGCAAATAGTCTCACAGACTGAGAGCTACAACTGTCCTCCACCTCCAATATTTAGTACTTCAAATAAGTAATCATCAGGGGCTGAGCAATAGTACATCGAGTAAGGCATTTGCCTTGAACGTGGTTGACCCAGGTTCTATCCCTAGTATGTCATATGGTCCCCTGAGCACCTTCTGGGTGCAGAGAAATGAGTATCCCTGAGCTTTAATGGGTGTGGGCCCTATCCCTGCAAACCCCCCCCCCAAATATCAGAAGAACAATGTTCATTCTTTGACTAAATGGCTAACTATTTTAATCTATCCAGGCTAGACACAACCAAGAACAATAGTTTATCATGACAAACATCTATTTTATAATGGGCTTTCTCAAGGGAATTCTTTCAAAGGAGCCATTATAGGACCACATTGCTCTCCACCCTTAACCCCACAGCCCTGGAGCATTCTGCTTGTCTACCAGCACTCTGAATTTAAAGAGCCCATAAAACTACTCTTCCTGTCTGTATCCTTTATCTAGTCCCCAATAGGGATGCTAAGGAGGAACCCCATATTGCAAGCTTGGTCCAAAACTCCCTCTTGCTTATAGAGTTCTCCAAGCCCAACACTTGTAATGATGGCCTGCCCAGGCAAGACTGCAGAATGATTATGGGGAGATTCTGGAACAGGTTGCAGTGATGGCACCTGCTGAAAAAGCGGCCCTATGACAGATGCTCTGAATGCACTGGGATCTTACCCCTGTCAATCCTACCTGCCTTGAAGACCCAGGCCTCCTCCCCCATATTAATGTGCCTGATCACATTCCCCCCCCCCCCCCCGACTGAGGCACTCCCAGCAGCTCTTGTATAGTCTCCAGAAACATTTTGCAGGTACATTAGGAGAGTCCAGAGCTGGGAACGACAGTCATATCCCAGATCAAACAGAGAAACCTTTCCTTTCCACCAAACTGCCCTAAAGCTGCAGCCATCACTCCAGCCGAAACCAGACACAATGTCAAGGAGGGGTTGAAGGCCACTTCTGAAAGGTAGCCATCTCAAACTTGGTAAGAACAAAACAGAAACCAAGGTAAAGTGATACCTAGAGAAGGAGTGGCTCATGAGGAATAAAGACAAATCTAAGGGCAACTATTAATGAGAGAGACCTTGTTAAATAAGTGCTGGAGGAGGACAGAGCAATAGCACAGCAGGTAGGACATTTGCCTTACATGAGGCCAACTCTAGTTTGATCCTCAGCATCCCATATGGTCCCTCGAGCCTTCGGGGAGTAGAAACAGGAGTAACCCAGAAGTAACCCCTGAATGCCGCTGGGTGTGGCCCAAAAACCAAAGTGCTGAAGCAGAAGTTGGAAGTAGGAGCTAGCTCAGGTTTAGCCCTTACACACTGTTGGGGAGGAAGAGAGGAAGAGAGAGAAGAGAGGGAGGTTGGGAGGGAGGCCAGAGATAGGGCATTTGCCTTGGACAGACCTGGGTTCCTACATCCCATATGGTCCCCTGAGCCTGCCAGAAGCAATTTCTGAGCGCAGAGCCAGTAAACCCTGAGCACTGCCAGGTATGGCCCAAGAATTAAAAAAAAAAAGGGTGGAAGGAAGGGAAAATGAGTATAGCAACAAGAAAATTATTGCATCTCATAGTGAGGTCATTAAATCATTGTCAAGTTTATTGCTAAGCTCATTACTTGATCTTTCTGTTACTTTTATTTATGAACATTAGGTGGCATCTAAATTATTGTTTTCCTATGGGAATGACAATATTAAAAGATTTGGAATTATCGCATGGCCATATTGCAGCCACAGCCCAGGAATTCCAAGCACTGTGGCTGATACTGAGGCTTTTGTTGGGTAGGCTTTTGGTTGACATCTTTCGAGAATAGACTAAATCTCTACAGAACTGGCTGAATGATATAACATGACATGACAACTGTGCTCCAGGGGCTGATCAGACCTTTTTATTTGTTTGTTTGTTATAAGGCCACACCCAGCAGTGCTCGTTACACCTGACTAGGACCAAAGAGATAGCACAGCAGTAAGGCATTTGTCTTACATGCAGCCGATTCACATGAGATAGTAGTTCGAATCCCAGCATCCCATATGGTCCTCCAAGCCTGTCAGGAGCAATTTTTGAGCGCAGGGCCAGGAGTAACCCCTGAGCACTGCTGGATGTGACCCAAAAACCAAAACCAAAATCAAACAAAACAAAAAGACTAATCAAATTATGAAATTTTTTATTTCAAACTCCACTTGTTCATTGATGGTGTGCATAAAGATGTTTGACCTTTACATATTAACCTGTATCATACAACTTTAATTGCTGATTAATTCTAGGAGCATTTTGGGTGGTGGGACTGTGGGGCAACAACCAGAGGGGCTGAGGGATTACTCCTGGCTCTGCCCTCAGAAATCTCTCCCAGAGGCTTGGGGGACCATACGGGATGTCAGGGATCTAACCGGGTCTGTCCAGGGTCAGCCGCGTGCAAGACAAGTACCGTATCTAGGTGCTATCTTTCCGGCCCCTCTAGGAACATTTTTGCCAGTTTTTTTTTCACATTTTCTTTGTATAATATGTCACCTACAAAGACAGATTCATTTCCTTTCAAACCTACAATATAGGGTTTGGAGAGAGAGAGTAAGTGAGTTAGGCACTTGCCTTGAATGCAGTTGACCTGGGTTCAATCCCCCAGCACGCCTTATGGTTTCCCAAGATAAGCCAGGAGTGCTCCTTTTGAGCACAAAGCCAGTAGTGAGCTTCGAGCTTCACTAGGTATGGTCCCAAACAAAGAAAGAAAACACACACCTGTATATATTTTATTTCCTTTTATTATCTTTACATTATCTAGGCATCTAATATGTTGAAAGTAATGGTGAAAGAACATCTTTGTCTTGCTCTTGATCTTAGTGGAAAAGTTTCAAGCTTCTCACTAATTCAAACTATATTACCTATAGGGGTGTTTCCGAGGGGGGGGGGGTCTTTTGTTTTTGGGCTATACCTGGGCTAGACCTGTTTTAAGGCTTAATCCTGGCTCTGCACTCTGGGATCACTACTGGTGGCGTTTGGAAGACCCTATGTGGTGACAGGATCAAATCAGGGTGGGCTGTGTGCTAGGGTAGAATTGTTTTGGTTTGGTTTGGTTTCATTTGGTTTGGTTTTGAGTCATACCCAGTGGTGCTCAGAGGTTATTCCTGGCTCTGTCCTCAGAAATTACTCCTAGCAGTCTGGAGATATGTTGAGACCATATGGGCATATGGGTGGAATGAATGTTGGGGATCAAACCTGGGTTAGCCACATGCAAGAAAATACACCCTAACCACTTTTATTATCGCTCCAGCCCTATAGGGTTGTTTATTAATGAAGCTGAGAAAGTTTTAATCTATTTCTAGATTTACTGAGGGTTTTCTTCTGTTTTGTTCTGGGGTAGATACCATGGATTGGAGTTAGATATTTCCCTTCTTCCACATGCAAAGTTGGTTAGGGCCTGTTTATATAGATTTAATTAAATGACTCCTCTTGTTAAGAAAAACTAGCGTATTTTGTAGGATTTTTAAATGGTTCCATTTTTCCTCCACCTGCCAAAAGCACTAGGGGATTTTTCTTAATAACTCTTAATTATACTATCTAAGAATTTTGAGATTTTTCAACATCCCTTAAAACTAAAATGTGGGGCCAGAGAGAGATAGCACAGCGGTAAGGCATTTGCTTTAGATGCAGAAGGACGGTGGTTCGAATCCCAGCATCCCATTTGGTCCCCTGAGCTTGCCAGGAGCAATTTCTGAGCGTAGAGCCAGGAGTAACCCGAGTGCAGCTGGGTGTGACTTAAAAAACAAACTAAATAAATAAATAAATAAATAAATAAATAAATAAAACTGAAATGCAATAATAATTCACAACAAATTTGTCTCAATGCAAAACTTTGTAGTGATTTATATTTTGGCCTTCTAACTGGTTTCCTTATTTACCACAGAAGGAAAAAGTGAAATGCTTTCAGGGCGATGATAAGTGATAAAACAGGATGCCACCATATGAAATCAAGGAAAGAGTGCCAAGTGACTACCACAAACATTAATCAAGAACATCCATGAGGCCGGAGCAGTGGCGCAAGTAGTGGGGCATTTGCCTTGCACGTGGTGACCTAGGACAAACTGCAGTTTGATCCCCCAGTGTCCTATATGGTCCCCCAAGCCAGGAGCAATTTCTGAGTGCATAGCCAGGAATAACCCCTGAGCATCATCATCACCAGGTGTGGTCCAAAAAGAAAAAAAAGAACATCCAATCCAGATGGTGCCTTGTCCTGGCTGCAAGTAACTGCTAACTGCAAAAGGCCCTATAAACTCTGGAACCCTATAGACTAGCACAACCTCACATTTCAATTTAATTGGATCCTTCCAAATTAGTGACTAATATCATACACATAAAGACTTCATTCTTTTTTTGGGGGAGGAGCCCACAGCCAGTGGTGCTTAAAAATTACTCCTGGCTCTGTGCTCAAGGATCATTCCTGGCAGTGCTTGGGGGACTATATGGAAGGCCAAGGATCGAACCCAGGTTAAGCACATGCAAGGCAAATGCCCTACCAGCTATACTATTGCTCCAGACTCAGTCTTCATTATCACAATGAACATTAGAGATGCCTTGAGGGAGAAGATGAACTATTATGTCTATTAATTTAATGTAGGGGGGTCGGAGCAATAGCACAGTTGTAAGGCATTTGCTTTGCATGTGGCCAAGACAGAATGGACTCTGGTTTAATTCCCGGCATCCCATAAGGTCCCCGAGTCTGCCAGGAACGACTTCTGAGTGCAGAGCCAAGAGTAACACCTGAGCACCACTGGATGTGACCCAAAAACCAAAATATAAATAATGCAGGTATCCAATGAAATACAGACAAAATATTGTATATGCCTAGAGAAAAGACATATTAACTAGCTGCTGAACCTGATAGGAACAAAGTACAATAGCCAAGCTAGCTCATTGAGACAGTTACTGTAGTTTGCAGGGTGATTAACAAGCAAAGTCCAAACAGTCACAGGCTAACCATTTTCTCTAATTCCTTAGTCTTCCCAAGAATTCAAAGCCATGGGCTGGAGAGATAACATGAACTTGTATGATCATTCAGACATTGAAAATATCTAGCCAAACTAGGAAGTTCTAACAAGGGAGTAGTAAAGTGTAGTTACATGGCTCGATTTAATAACTGATGTGGTGACCTCCAAGATGTCTTTTTACCTCTAATGTTGCCAGAACAGATTCATTACACAAGAGTAGCCACAGTGATCTTCAGAAGACAAAACTCTAATTCCATCAATCCTCTACTTGAGCAAACTTTGATCATTTTCTATTACTACCTTCAGACTAAAGTCTAAACTCCTCTGTATACACTACACAAGGAACTTCAGAATCTGGTCCAGTTGGCAACTTATCTCACCGCTCTCCACCAGATTACTTCCAGTCCAGCCACGTAGGTGCCCTTCCTTTCCTCTCACCTCTCACCTTATAATTCTCCTCAATTCCACCATCTAGTTCACATCTATTTATTCTTAAGATGCCATTCAAATATCTTCTCTTTTTCTTTAGTACCAGGGATTAATAAATTCAGGCTCTCACACATGCAAGGTTTTACTGTATTGCTGATGTACAATAGCAGCCCAACAAATATTATCTCTTTTGAGACATTTCTGACTTCATTCATTCATAAACCATTTAACAATAGTTACCAGATCACGACACGAGTTAATTTCTACACTAGAGATAAATAATGAAAGACAGCTCAGTCGCAAGGAGCTTAATCTAGTAGATCTCCTTGGGTAAATAATTCTTTTACTCTTCTTTTCTCCCACTGAAATTTGCAATTTGCACATACCAGAATTTATTGCCTTTTATGAAGGAAAGATACACACAATTGTGCTTCGGGGTCACTTCCAGCAGGGTCCAAGGAATCATGGAGTGCTAGGTATGAAACCAAGGGCTCCCAGATGTGAAGCATGCACACCAGTGCTTTGAGCTATTTACTATAGCCACATTATTAGTTTTTATACTTGTGTCTCAGTGTTTCTCTCACTGATTCTAATCATCTTGCAGCTAAGGCTTTTTATTTAAAAATAATTCTTTTTTGAGGTGTAACATCTAATTTAAATGGAAAATTCTAAAATTTTCTACCTATATACAAGTATACTATAAAAGTATACTTACAATCATGCAACTATCTTATTTCAAATAATTTCCATCATACCAAGGGAAAAAATACCTTTATATTTATTTATTTATTTGCCAAAACCCCAGTCTCACATCCTGACCTAGGCAACAACTAATTTACTTACATCTCTCTATATATACTGCCTTTTCTGGATCTTTCATATAAATGAAGCCATATAGTACACATGCAGTTGCTTCTGCATGTTTGGGTTTTGCTATTTGGTATTTTGGGGGCCACACTCAGAAGTGACCAGGAGTTACTCCTGGTTCTTCACTCAGGAATTAGCCCTGGCAGTGCTTAGGGGACCTTATGGGATGCTGGATTTCAAACCAAAGTCAGCCTCATGTAAAATAAATGCTCTACCTGTTATGCTGTCATTCTGGCCCATATGCAGTATTTCTGAAATGGTCTGTTTCATACAGCACAATGTTTTGTTTTTTTTTGTTTTTTGTTTTTTGTTTTTTTTTTTGGTTTTTGGGCCACACCCGGTAACGCTCAGGGGTTACTCCTGGCTATGTGCTCAGAAGTTGCTCCTGGCTTGGGGGACCATATGGGACACCGGGGGATCGAACCGCGGTCCGTCCAAGGCTAGCGCAGGCAAGGCAGGCAGCTTACCTTTAGCGCCACCACCCGGCCCCAGCACAATGTTTTCTAAGTACATATAAAAGTATCAGTGCTGTACTGGAGTGATGGCACAGCAGTAAGGCATTTGCCTTTGCATGTGGCTGACCCAGAATGAACTGCACTTCAATCCCCCATGGTCCCTGAGCCAGGAGCGATTTCTGAGCACAGAAGTAGGAGTAGCCCATGAGTGTCACCGGGTGTGCCCCAAAAACAAACAAAAAAAAATGTATCAGTGCTTCACTACCTTTATTTCCCTTTTCTTTTATTTTTGTTTTTGTTTAGTTTTGGGCCACACCTGGTAGTGCTCAGGGGTGTACTTCTGGTTCTGTGGTCAGAAATCATCCCTGGCAGGCAGGGGACCATATGGGATGCCGGGAATTTCAATGTGTGCAAGACAAACATCCAACCGCTGTACTATTGCTCTGGCCCCTTCACTACTTTTCTTTTTTTGTTTTTTGGGCCATACCCGGTGACACTCAGGGGTTACTCCTGGCTACGTGCTCAGAAATCACTCCTGGCTTGGGGGACCATATAGGATGCTGGGGGATCGAACCGTGGTCCGTCCTAGGCTAGAGCGGGCAAGGCAGACACCTTACCACTTGTTTCTCCCTGTGCGTCACTCAGCATCCCTTGTGGGAAAGCAGCACTTTACAGGGCAGTAATGAGTTTGTGTTTACCTACAGAATTTCCTCAGAGGAGCAGAAATGATAACAGGTGTCATTAAGAAGGTAAAACAAAGAAAATGGACTTGAGGAAGGACACTACATGGATTATCTCTTGAGGTCAAATAGCTTCAGAAAAGTTGATATCTATTCCTCAGAGTCATATTCTGGTAGAGCATATGCCTCCCAAGGTCTGGGGCATAAAGTACCAGGAAATAAGAAAGAAGAACTAAAATGCTAAATCTCCAAAAGTAGTCCAACCAGAGGAACACTGCAACAGCATTTGTTGAGAATATTCATGACAACTGTGCAGGCACACAAGTCAGAGTCAAACACCAGAATCCAGGATCATAACAGCTACCAGAAGCTTCAAAGGTCCTCTAGTGCCTCGATTATGAAATTATAAGTCACAGCCCATATGCAGTCATGTAGCTTATTCATTTTTTTTGTTTTTTTGGGGGGAGGTCACACCCGGCAGCACTCTGGGGCCACTCCTGCTTCTATGCTCAGAAATCGCCCCCAGCAGGGTAGGCTCAGGGGACCATATGGAATGCCGGGATTCAAACCACCATCCTTCTACATGCAAGGCAAACGGCTCTATCACTGTGCCATCTCTCCGGCCCCTTATTAAAATATTTTAAAATAAATTTATTCTAATTACTGTCTTGATTTATATGGCTATCTGAAATACCTTTGTATGCAGGGTTACATAAACATTTCTTGGTTCAGGGCTGGAGAGATAGCACAGTGATCAGGCATTTTGTCTTGCACGATCCAGGACAAATGGTGGTTCAAATCCTGGCATCCCATACGGTCCCCTGAGCCTACCAAGAGCGATTTCTGAGCACAGAGCCAAGAGTAACCCAAAAACTGACAGGTGTGACCCAAAAACAAAAACAAAATTTTGGTTCATCCCAAGCATCAACGGGTACAGCCCTGAAGGCCCCAAGTATCACTGGGGCCACCCTGAGCAGCAACCTATACTCAGGACATAGCACCAAGCCACATGTCCAATTAGCCAAGTAAGAGAATATTTGCGACATCCCTGTGAGAAGTGAACTAATGTACTATATCAGTTGTTTATTTATAGCCTCTTTTATTTATTTAATTTGGTCTGGGGGCCATACCCAGTGGTGCTTAGAGGTTACTCCTGGCTCAGTGCTCAGAAATTGCTCCTGGCAGGCTCGGGGGTGGGGGTGGGGACATCATATGGGATACCAGAGATCTAATCTGAGTTGTCCACGTGCAAGGCAAATGCCCTAACTGCCGTGCTATCACTCTGGCCCCTATTTATGTCTTCTATGCAACACAAGTCCTTGTCGATATTCCAACTGGAGTGGCCTCTAGATCCTCTGAGGACCACCTGGAAGAATGACTACCCCAAATTTTTTTTCTTGGTGGGTCAGAGCAATAGTACACAGGGTAGGGTGTTTGCCTTGCATGCATTCAAGTCAGATTTGATCCCTGGCACCCAATATGGTACTTACCAGGAGTAATCCCCCAGCACAGAGCCAGGACTAAGACCTGAGCACAGCTGGATCGGCACCACCACCACCAAAAAAATGTGGGGGGAGGGGAGGTGTTCCAAGTGGAAAAATTTAAGAAGCTTTGTTTTAATGCAAACCTATCAACTCACAGACGAAGAACTGAATACAGAGAAGTTAGACTCTTTCCTAAAGTCGTAACTTCATACATTTACTAAATTATATTTTTCCAGGTACTAGGTTGGGCCGGATTTACAAGAAGTCAGTTTTGGAAGAGAGACAAAAAAGAGAAGTAGTGTGTTTGCCTTGCACGTGGCCAACCCAGGGAGGACCTGGGTTCCATTTCCAGCATCCCATATGGTCCCCAGAGCCTGCCAGGAGTGATTTTTGAGAAGAGTCAGAAGTAACCCTTGAGACCTGCTTGGTGTGGCCCAAACCCTCCCACCTCTCAAAAAAGGGCATGACCCTACATCTCTGAACAACGTTCCCCATACAGAGCAGAAATGTTGGATGTAATGTTCAGTGCAGCACTCCATACAATAGTCAAAAGTTAGAAACAACCTAAGTGCCTACCGACAGATAAACGGATAAAGATGTGGGACATATACACAATGGACAACACTTGGCTATGAAAAAAAGATGTAATAGTGACATCTGCAACAACACAGACTGAAAGAGAAAGATCAGCACCACGTTAGTTCACTCATAAACCAAAATTTTAAAAATGAAGAAAAATGGGGCCGGGTAGGTGGCGCTGGAGGTAAGGTGTCTGCCTTGCAAGCGCTAGCCAAGGAAGGACCTCGGTTCGATCCCCCGGCGTCCCATATGGTCCACCCAAGCCAGGGGCGATTTCTGAGCACATAGCCAGGAGTAACCCCTGAGCGTCAAACGGGTGTGGCCCAAAAACCAAAAAAAAAAAAAATGAAGAAAAATAGGGGGCTGGAGAGATAGCATAGTGGTAGGGCGTTTGCCTTGTGCACGGCTGACATGGGACAAACCTGGGTTCAATAACCGGCATCCCGTATGGTCCCCCAAGCCTGCCAGGAGTGATTTCTGAGCACAGAGTCAGGAGTAACCCCTGAGCACCTCCAAAAAAAACAAAAATAAAATAAAAATGAAGAAAAATAAACTTCTAGGGCAAGGGAGATACGCTGAGACCCTAATTCACACCTCAGCACAATGTGACCCCCAAGTGCTACCAGATGTGGCCCTGGAGATTTCCCTGCATCAAGCAATTCCATATTCTTGGGCCTTAATTTTAAATTGAGCCCAACTGGCAAAGTCGTGCCAGGAGTGGCCCTGCGCTCCCTGAGTTATTAAGTTAAATAATAAGTTAAAAAAGTTAAATTTATTATATAAAACAATAAGTTAAAAGTTTTAATGGGCAGCTGGAGAGATAGCACAGCGGTAGGGCATTTGCCTTGCATGAAGCTGATTCAAAGAGATGGTGGTTCGAATCTCGGCATCCCCTATGGTCCCCTGTGCCTGCCAGGGGCAACTTCTGAGCACAGTGCCAAAAGTAACTCCTAAGCACCACTGGGTGTGACCCAAAAACAAACAAACAAAAAGTTTTAACCAGGGGCCGGAGTGATAGCACAACAGTAGGGCCTTTGCCTTATACACAGATGACCTGGATTCCCAGTTCGACCCCAGTCCCCCAGTTTGCCAGGAGTGATTTCTTTTTTTTTTTTTTTTTTGGGCCACACCCGGCCGTGCTCAGGGGTTACTCCTGGCTGTTTGCTCAAAAATAGCTCCCGGCAGGCATGGGGGACCATATGGGACACCGGGATTCGAACCAACCACCTTTGGTCCTGGATCGGCTGCTTGCAAGGCAAACGCCGCTGTGCTATCTCTCCGGGCCCCAGGAGTGATTTCAGAATGCAGAGCCAGGAGCAACCCCTGAGCACCGTCGAGTGTGGCCTCAAAACATTAAATAAATAAATAAATAAATAAATTTTTTTGTTTGTTTTGGGGCCACAACCGGTGATTCTCAGGGGTTACTTATAGCTATATGCTCAGAAATCACTCCTGTCTTGGGGAACCATATGGGACACCGGGGGATAGAACAGTGGTCTGTCCTAGGTTAGCGTGTACAAGGCAAATGCCCTACGACTTACACCACTGCTCTGACCCCATAAATAACTTTTTTTTTTTTTTTTGGTTTTTGGGTCACACCCAGCAGTGCTCAGGGCTCAGGGGTTACTCCTGACTCCACGCTCAGAAATCACTCCTGGCAGGCTCGGGAGACCATATGGAATGCCGGGATTCAAACCACCAACCTTCTGCATGCGAGGCAAATGCCTACCTCCATGCTATCTCTTCGGCCCATGGCCCCATAAATAAAAATTTTAATAAACTTTTAGATTATAAAATCGAATTAGTAGTTATCTGATAAGGAAAAAGGGGAATGGGTAGAAATCAGGTCATAGGGATCAACTGTACAGTATAATTTAATATAGACTATACAGGCATATATTTAAAATATTGCTCACGTTTACAGTCATGTTACATGTAATTTACTTCAATTTTAAAAATTTAAGGAAATACAAAAGAAAAGTGTTTAGTGTAGGACGGTCTGGGAAGTATAGTCAAGACGTACTGCGGTTCAATCCCCGTGTTCCATATGATCCCCCAAGCCAGGAGCGATTTCTGAGCACATAAGCAGGAGTAACCCCTGGGTGTCACTGGGTGTGGCCCAAAAATCCAAAAAGAAAAAGAAAAAATGAAACATAAAACACAAAACCTGACATAGAGCAAATACTCAATATTCCTCTCCTTCTGAGCCTGCTAGAGCCTCTTAAAAATATGCTCTCATTTGGTTGTCAGTGTGCTCAAATAATCCTGCTCCTCCTAGTCTAGAGCATTAGGTCTTTCTTTCTTTATTACTCTACTTCCCATCCCATCAGCTCCCTCTTCCCTACTGCACTACACTACACTACTCACAGAACATGAAAGAATCCAAAGAGAAAAGGTCAGACACTCAGGATTAAACTTCAATTCCATATGCTTCAATCCCTAAACAAACTTTTGGCTTTGACCAAGATTCCCTTGAGAAGGAACCCCTGGAAACAAGAACACTTATCAAATGTCTACAGGGAAAGACCCACAGGAGGGAAAACAAAAAAACAGTGATTACTATTTTGAAGAAGCAAGGACTGGGAACTTCCATAGCTGCCTGATGGAGGGTCTAAGACAGCTGGAAGAATGCTGCCACTTCCTCCTTGACATACCCACAGCACTGACCCCTTTATCACAGCACAAGACACTTTTTTTTTAAAACCCATGCTAGTCTGCGATGTCCTTGAGAGCAGTTATCACATCTTAATTATCTTGGTATCACTTGGCAAAGAACAGTGCCTAGCACACAGAAGGTCCTTCAGAAAAGTTGAATAAATTGTTGGGTGAACACAAAGCTTGGAAAAGAAAAGAGAACAGGCCCGGAGAGATAGCACAGTGGCGTTTGCCTTGCAAGCAGCTGATCCAGGACCAAAGGTGGTTGGTTCGAATCCTGGTGTCCCATATGGTCCCCCTGTGCCTGCCAGGAGCTATTTCTGAGCAGACAGCCAGGAGTAACCCCTAAGCATCGCCGGGTGTGGCCCAAAAACAAAAAAAAAAAACAAAAAAAAAGGAAAAGAGAAGAGAAGAGAAGAGAAGAGAAGAGAAGAGAAGAGAAGAGAAGAGAAGAGAAGAGAAGAGAAGAGAAGAGAAGAGAAAAGAGAAGAGGCGGAGAAGATAATATTCGAAATAATCCCAGGAGCTAAAGTCCCTTGGGACTCTTTCTTTAAGGAAAGGGAAGATTTGAAAAGGCACAGAATGAGACAAAAAGATATTCAAGGCAGCCAGGACAACACCAACAAAGACCTAGCAATAAACAGGATGGAAGATAAGAAAATGCCTTAGCATGATGTAGTTAGCAGTTCCCACACTTATCTGGCTTACTCCCCCTTTTCAGGAGAAGTCACTAAGCACCCCCATAAAAATCTACCTTCTTTAAGTGAAACTGCCCCACTGAGCCTGAGCCTACTACCTACCACCCACACCCCAATTATGCTTCTGCACCCCTCAGGGAAAAGTATCCCCCTCTCTGGAAACAATTTACTTAGTAAAATAGTTCAGTTTTCACAGGGACATTGTAAATATTCAACAGGAAAGCACATGCTATAAGCAAAGAAAATGGCACACTACAAACACTTATAAAATGATAGCTATTATAACTACTCAAAAACGTGCTCGCTTCGGCAGCACAGATACTAAAATTAAAACGATACAGAGATGATTACCATGGCCCCTGTGCCAAAATAATATTCATTGGGGTCAGAGTGATGATAGCACAGTGAGTAGGGCACTTGCCTTGCATGCAGTCAACCCAGCTTCAATCTCTAGCACCACAGATGGTCCCCTGAGCCAAGCAGGAGTTCCCTGAGCACAAAACCGGGAGTAAGCCCTGACCACTGTCAGGTATGGGCTGAAGTAAAATAATTATTCTTATTCTTTAATAGTATTTAGTAATTATCATTATATTTAATAATTATATATACCAGGAATCATGCTAAGTAAAGAACAAAAATAAACTTGGTCTATGCTTTTGTATAGCTTGCAGTCTAGTGAAGCAGACAAATCAAAGCTTCCACGAGGGGAAGCAGAACGGGACTGGGAAAAAAATGCAGTAGGTAATAGAGTTCCCTGATTCAAAGTGTAACTTGATGGAGCTGGAGCAATTGATATAGTATAGCAGTAGGACTTTTGACTTGCATGCTACTGACCCAGGACATGCCCAGGTTCAATCCCCAACATCCCATATGGTCCCCTGAGCCTGCCAGGAGCCATTTCTGAGCGTAGAGCCAAGAGTAACCCGGTGTGGCTCAAAACCAAACAAAAAGTGTAACTTGAGACACCCAAGGATTCTGCTGAGTCCTTTCTATGTCCACAAAGCTTTTGGATGAGATTTTGTTTAAGTGCAAGTCTTAGCAACAAAATAAAGGTTTAAAAATCACCAATCACGGGCCGGAACGATAACACAGTGGTAAAGCGTTTGCCTTGTATGCGGTTGACCCAGGATAACCTAAGTTTGATTACAGGCATCCCAGATGGTCTCCCAAGTCAGGAGCAGTTTCTGAGCACAGAGCCAGGAGTAAACCCTGAGCGTCACTGGGTGTGGCCCAAAAACCAAAAATAAATAAAAAAATAAAAATCACTAATCATGGTGTTTAAATAAAGATATTAAAAATAAAAAATAAGGGCCCAGAGAGATAGCACAGCGGCGTTTGCCTTGCAAGCAGCCGATCCAGGACCAAAGGTGGTTGGTTCGAATCCCGGTGTCCCATATGGTCCCCCATGCCTGCCAGGAGCTATTTCTGAGCAGACAGCCAGGAGTAATTCCTGAGCACCGCCGGGTGTGGCCCAAAAAACAACAACAAAAAAAAAAAAAGAAGTGGACACACATGAGAAAGTCTGGAAGAAGGATACTTAGAGTAAGGTAAAGAGGGGGCCGGGCCGTGGCGCTAGAGGTAAGGTGCCTGCCTTGCCTGCGCTAGCCTTGGATGGACCGCGGTTCGATCCCCCGGTTTCCCATATGGTCCCCCAAGCCAGGAGCGACTTCTGAGCGCATAGCCAGGAGTAACCCCTGAGCGTCACCAGGTGTGGCCCAAAAACCAAAAAAAAAAAAAAAGAGTAAGGTAAAGAATTGTAGCTATCGGGGCCAGAGTGATAGCACAGCGGTAGGGCCATTTGCCTTGCACACCACTGAACTGGACGAACCCAGGTTTGATTTCCAGCATCCCATACGGTCCCCCGAGCCTGTCAGGAGCAATCTCTAAGTGCAGTGCCAGGAGTGCCATCAGGTATGGCCCAAAAAACAAATAACAAAAAAAAAAATTGCAACTACAGAAAAGAACAAAATCATGCAATTTGCAGCAATAGAATTAGAGGATATCAGATAAGTTAGAAGGAAAGAAATAGACACAGAATGATTGCTCTAATATGTGGGACTTAAAATACACAGAAAGCAGCAACAAAAGACCAAAAACAATACATCGGGGGAACCGAGCCACTACAACTGGGTTTGGGGGAAAGCTAGGCAGGGGTACAAAGGAAGAGATATTAGAGGTTCTGGGGAAGGAAAGAGGGTACACTAGTGATGGGCCTGATATTGGAATTATATATGCGAAATACTACTAGTGTTTTGTAAGCCAGAAAATCTCAATAAAAATCTTAAAAAAAAAATATCAAGCCTGAGTCAACTTTATTTTCCCTAACCACTGGGCTTATAATAACTACTTATGACCTGAAACTCAGCAAAGGCCCTGTATAGAGAAACCAGTACTCCTTTAACTATCCCCTACTTTGACTCCCAGAAAAATAGTGCACCTTCCTGTTTGGGAAGTGAGGCTTTGGCTCATAAAGAGGACAGTTTACAAGATGAACCTCAAGTGTAGATCTTCCAATTGAAAGGAAACTCTTTGGAATGTGGAACCATTGATCTAAAACTCTGTGTTATCATTTAATTACAAATCCTTCAATATCTCTAATACTCTGACATTTAACTTTTTTTTGAGGTGGGTGGGGGCAACAATTGGCAGCGCTCAAGGGTAACTCCTGGCTCTGCACTCAGAAATCGCCCCTGGCTGGCTCAGGGGATCCTATGGGATGCTGAGAATCAAACCCAAGTCCTTCCTGGGTCCGCTACATGCAAGGCAAACGACCTACCTCTGTGCTATCTTTCCAGCTCCAACTTTTTTGATGATAAATAGGGAATACAAATAAAATCTTAGAAAAAGTGTGCAACTTAGAGGAGGGAGGCGGGAAGAAAAAAAAAAAAAGAAGTGTGCAACTTAGGGGCTGGAGAGATAGCACAACAGTAAGGCAGGCGTTTGCCATCTACGCAGCTGACCCAGGACAGTCTAGGGTTCAATTCCTAGCATCCCATACAGTTGGTCCACCAAGCCTGCCAGGAGCGATATCTGAGCGCAGGGTCAGGAGTAAACCCTGAGCGCCACCAGCTGTGACCCCTTCTCCCAAAAAAAGAAGTGTGGGACTCAAAATTCAAAATTCTTCTGAATCATACTTAATAAATGCACTGTATCCATTTTTATATTTGAGATAATGAAGACTATCAACTTTAAATTACCTGAGAGCATAAAAAATGGATTGAGAAATGAAACAATGGTACTCAATAAAGCATAGGCAGGGCGCTGGAAATATAGTACAGCAAATTGTCGTGCACACAGAGGAACCAGATTTGATCCCTGCTATCCCACAGATCCCCAAGCCACCGGAAATGATTTCTGGGTGCAGAACCAGGAGTGCCAGCCTGAGCACTGCCAGGTGTGGCCAAAATAAAACAAAATAAATTATAGGCAGAGCTGGGTTAGAATCTGGACGGTCCCATTCATGAACAGTAAAATCCTAGGGAAGCTACTTAACCACTCTAGCCTCAGTTAAAGCAGCAAACTTCACAGAAATGCTATTAGTAATAAATGAGATTGTGAAAATAAAGAGTTTTAAACAGGGACTGATTTATTGTAAGGGGGCTTGATAAACAACAGCTTTTTTTATTGTAGTTCCTAGGCCTCTTCTAGTATTTTTTTTTTTTTTGAGGGGGAAAGGGAGGGTTTGGGCCACACGTGACAGCTCTCAGGGGTTACTCTGGGCTCTGCACTCAGAAATCACTCCTGGCAGGCTCAGGGGACCATATGGAATGCTGGGGATCGAACCCGATCAGCCACATGCAAGGCAAACACCCGAGCTGATGACCTAAGCTTTTTCTTTTTTTTTTTTTTTTTTTTTGGTTTTTGGGCCACACCCTGTGATGCTCAGGGGTTACTCCTGGCTATGCGCTCAGAAGTTGCTCCTGGCTTCTTGGGGGACCATATGGGACGCCGGGGGATTGAACCGCGGTCCGTCCTAGGCTAGCACAGGCAAGGCAGGCACCTTACCTCCAGTGCCACCGCCCGGCCCCCGACCTAAGCTTTTTCTATCCACTTCTCTACAAGGTAAGTAATTAATAAAGACTACATTATCTCAAACATGCACAAAAATGGTTTGGGGGCAGAGTGGGGCTGGAGTAGAGGTAGTGCTTGCCTGCCTGAATACCACTAGAGATGTGGCCTCAAACCAAAAACAAAACAATACAAGCCAAAAATAGAGGACTGGAACATGAATGATGGTGACTTTTACACTAACATCTGCTTTAAAAAAAAAAAAAAAAGTTCCAATATTCTAAAAAACAAGCTACCCACCACACTCTACAGTGTCGAAAAAAGCACCAACAGTATATCTCTGCCAGGCTAATACCCTTTTACAAACTAGACTCTCTACAGTATACCAGTTTCTGCTTTTTTACCAGAGAGTGCTATAAAAAGGCAAATCTGATATGATGCCTCATGCAAATCACTGCTTCTTCATAGCCCAACCTTTAGTTTTTATTTTTGGGACACACCCGGTGATGCTCAGGGGTTACTCCTGGCTATGCACTCAGAAATCACTCCTGGCAGGCATGGGGGACCATCTGGGATGCCGGGGGATCAAACCCTGGTTGGGTGTAAAGGCAGACGTTTGAGCTACCACTCTGACCCCCAACTTTAATTTTTTTCACTCAAACCCACCTCTACTATCAAGATTCCACTGATTCCCCCATCGCTGACTCAAGTGCATATTCTGTGTCCCTGTGTCACTGAACTAGTTATGCATTTCTGTTGTACTGATCATCTATTATTGTACTAATATTATAAATGGCAATTTGTATGTCACTACACCAGTAAAAGTAGTTGTAAAAATCTTATCTTGCTCATTTTTGAACTATATAAAGTAGTAGTATAAACTATACTTTATACTTTATACAGTGTATAAAGTAGTAGTAGTCCACCCATAATTACAAGTTAAAGAGATTTTCTTACCAATTTTTTTTTTTTTTTTTTGGTTTTTGGGCCACACCCGGTGATACTCAGGGGTTACTCCGGGATATGCGCTCAGAAATCGCTCCTGGGTTGGGGGAGCATGTGGGACACTGGGAGAGCGAACCGCAGCCTGTCCTAGGTTAAGGCCTGCAAACATCCTACCGCTTACGCCACCGCTCAAGCTCTGCCTCCTTACCACTTTTTTTTTGTTTGTTTATTTTGTTTTCTGTATTGGTCACACCCAGCAGTGCTCAGGGGTCACACCTGGCAGGCTCGGGGGACCAAATGGGATGCCGGGATTTGAACCACCGTCCTTCTGCAAGCAATTCAGGGGTCCTCAAACTTTTTAAACAGGGGGCCAGTTCACTGTCCCTCAGACCATTGGAGGGTCTGACTATAGTAAAAACAAAACTTAAGAACAAAATTTTTTGGGGGGCCACACCCATTTGACGCTCAGAGGTTACTCCTGGCTATGTGCTCAGAAATCGCCCCTGGTTTGGGGGGACCATACGGGAAGCCGGGGGATCGAACCACGGTCCGTTCCTTGGCTAGCGCTTGCAAGGCAGACACCTTACCTCTAGCGCCACCTTCCCGGCCCCAAGAACGAATTCTTATGCACACTGCATATATCTTATTTTGCAATGAAGAAACAAAACAGATACAAATACAATATGTGGCCTGTGGGCCATAGTTTGAGGACCACTGCTCCAGCCCCTCCTTACCACTTTTTAAGACTGCTAAGAAACAGCTGAGGAGACTTTAATGGAAAACTCCCATACAAATTAAGGTCCATCAGATCTGACCTGGCTTGCAGGGGTATAAGAAGATTCAGACACGACTTGAAAGAATAATTAAGGGCCCGGAGAGATAGCACAGCGGCATTTGCCTTGCAAGCAGCGGATCCAGGACCGAAGGTGGTTGGTTCAAATCCTGGTGTCCCATATGGTCCCCCGTGCCTGCCAGGAGCTATTTCTGAGCAGACAGCCAGGAGTAACCCCTGAGCGCCACCGGGTGTGGCCCAAAAACAAACAAACAAAAAAATTCCATAAAGAATTTTCAAACAAATTATATTCTTTCTCAGTAAATGAAACAAGTAACAAATTTCTGGAATGAAAGTGAATGGTTACACACACAGTTGCCTCTAGGCATAATACTGGAAGCAGCTTTTGGCTTCTAGAAACTAACTCCTTAGAACAAGGCAAAACTAAAAAGAAAAGCACTGAGTCTGGGACTGTTGGTCATCCCAACAACAATTAAGGGAAAAGAAGTGGACAACAAACCCAAAACGTCTAAGTTCTTTTTTTCCTCTGTAGCCAGCTCCATAGCTCAGGGGTTAGAGCACTGGTCTTGTAAGTTCTTTTTTCCTCTACCATAGCTTTTGCTCTTCATCTTTTTTTTTTTTTTTTTTTTGGTTTTTGGCCACACCCGGCCGTGCTCAGGGGTTACTCCTGGCTGTCTGCTCAGAAATAGCTCCTGGCAGGCATGGGGGACCATATGGGACACCGGGATTTGAACCAACCACCTTTGGTCCTGGATCGGCTGCTTGCAAGGCAAACGCCGCTGTGCTATCTCTCCGGGCCCTGCTCTTCATCTTAAGAACTTTAAGTATGTGACTAAGATCCCTCAATGAATGACTTACAAACAAGACAGTGTTTATCCTTTTCAAAGCACTTTCACATATATCTATCTCCTAGTACCACAGCCAACCTAATCACAGAAACTAAAAAGCTGTAAAGGGCCCTGAACTCTGATCTCTACTGCTGAAGAGTGGTCTTAAAGTGCTTTTTCACTCTGTCCTCATCACCTGGCCAGACGTTCAGTTGCCTCCCTATACCTTCAAAGACCTCAACCAGGAAAAGCAAATAAATCATTCGACTACCAAACAAGCCACTTTACTACCAAGCAATGGTCTTTAATTTTTAGTTGGACATACACTTTCTTTGAGCCTCATCTCCAATTCTTCCCCATCCAGCCACCCCAAGAGTCAGGGCATTTAAGATTCTGAAGCTTCAGATGCCACTAATGTCCACTCCCACTCCACACCACACACACCCCTGACAATTCTCCTTCCTCCTCTTCCTCTGTGCTGTTCCTCAGGGGTCAGATTCAAGTCCCTCCCAAAGCACACCTTGCATTACTGAATGCACCTTTGGTCTCTGGCCTCGGCCTCTTTGCCCTTTCTTTTCTCACTATCTCTGTTGCTCAGAGCTGTCCTTCTTTCCCTTCACACTCAGGGCCTCTTTCCTCCTAATGATTCCTCCAAGGATCACTGGTAATTGAATACACCAGTTCTTAAGTGTCTATTAAGAAAGGTAAAAGGGGCTAAGACACCCTCAAAAACCTAAGTCTAGAAAGAGGGGGAAAAAAATCATTCCTTTTCAGCTGCTGGAGCAACAAGCTGGGATGCCTTAGAAAGCGACCTGAACTGGACCCCTCAGCCCAGTGTGACTGTTTAGCAGCTCTGATTCAAGGTGTGTCTATCTCTCACCACCACAATGGGGCCCTTGGAGGAAGAGAGAGGTCCCCGTGTCCCTAGTTGCACCTTGGCCGAGAACTGAGTCCAGAAGTGGTCGTTGTTTGGTTTAAGAGTAAATGGATCAATTCTGGGAGGCAGTCATTCATTCATTCATTCATTCATTCATTCATTCCATTGACCAAGACCCAAAAAACTTCACTACGCCTACAAGCATACAAATCGTACCAAGTCCAAGAATGACAAGATAGATCAATGACTACATCATTCAAAGCCATAAAGCTGGTTCCCCACCCCCATGCCAGCCGCACCCACCGCCCCCAGGCCTAGTCGACTCCCACGCTGTCAGTCCAGCCTTCCACACCCCTCCAATTCTCCCTACCCCCCAAATCTTCACTCCCACTACTGCACCCCCTGACTCCTCTCCCAGGCCACCCTCCCCACCCCTAGCAGATTCCCTCATATCTTCCAACACCATGATCTCCACCGAGTCCCCAAATTCGTCTCCCTCAACGTGCCCCCCGCCCTCCCTCCCCCCAGTGGGTTCCCTCTCCTCAGGAGGATCCCTTCTCCCCAGGACCTCTTATTCCCCCGCAGGCCTTTTCTTCAATTGCATGCCTAGCTTCTCCGCTCGCCTCGATCTCCACGCTTCTTACCTCATCCCAGCTCCCGTTCCCCGGCAACACCTCCAACCTCCACCTCCACCACCGCCGCCATCTTTCACGGCTCTCCCCCGGCCCCGCTCCCCGCGCGAGCCAGCTGCTTCCGCCGCTCAAGTCCTCGCAGCCAATAGAATGCGCGGGACTCCGGAAAGGGGCGGGGGCTTCGGGGCGAGGAGAGCCCTGAATGGGAGCCGATGAGGTCATTTACCTGCTCCTCCCTTAAAAGGTCAAGGAGGGCGTGGCCGAAGAAGATGGCATGGAAATAGGGCGTTTGCCTGGCATGCAGAAGAACGCTGGTTCGAATCCGACGTCCCATATGGACCTCCAAGCCTGCCAGGAGCGATTTCTGAGCAGAGAGCCAGAAGGAACCCTTAGCAAGCCGGGTGTGACCCCCCCAAAATTAATAAAGCTATCCCGTTCTAATGGAGGAGTTCTGGAAAAAATAAAATAAGAATTTGGGATCTTGTATTAAAATTTTTTTCTTACCAATTCTTCCCCTGTGAAGGAGTCCAAAAGAAGTCTCTCGTCAAACGTCAATTTTTTTTTTTTTACTACGCTCCCTCCTCCCTCACGCATGGGCTTCTAGGCGTGAGGCGTGGAAGCGAAAAACTACATTTCCCATCATGCACGGGTGCGACCCGGAAGTGAAGGCTCGCTCGCTCACCTTTCGTAGTGGAGTGTGCGAAGATCGACCCCCAACAAGCACCGTGTGTTGTGCTGGCCGTGGGCGATGCCTTCGCGCGTCTGGGAGAATTGTTCATTCCGCGGGGACAGACTGCTCGAGCTCTCGGAAGATTCGCTACCAGGGCTTTGGGAGGCGGGAAGTGAAGCGCGGGCGGGGTCAGAAGGCGGAGGTCAGAGGGAAGAATTGGCGGGAGAACGGGGCGTTTGGGTCCTCGGCGACGGGTGGCCCAGGCCGTGGCGCTTCCAGGCTCCGTGCTTCCCGGTGAGGGCGCTTGGTGGCTCGTGGAGGGGGAGGCGGCCGGCCGGAGGTTTGGTGGGGTGGCACTGGTTTAAACGAAACTCATCGGAAGAAGCGTGGTCGGTACTGGTGGTTGAGTCTTGAGGTCTCCCGGAAACCGAGAGCTGTTTGCTCAAGTTGTGCTCCTCCGGGGTTCTCATGCCACTTGCAACCGTTTCGCCCATCTCTTTCCTCCCTTTCAACCACATCCTGCGTCCCCCCCACCTCCTCCTACCTGCTCTTCCACTTTTCTGGACCCCGTTATCCACCCTAGAGTACGCTGCGGCTGCCACACACCCCCCCCCCTTGAACTTTGCTCTAGATCTGTGTGATGAATGAGGCTTGGATGATCATCACCTCGGTGTTCACAGACTACTGGAATGCAAAGTCCTCTTTCCTTGGAGGCTTATTGAGAGTTGGTATATTAAAAAAGTATATACAAAAGTTGGTATATAACCCCCCCCACACACACACTGCTCAATTTGACTGGTTTAAAACAAAAATACAAGAAAATTATGAAGGCTGGAGAGATAGCATGGAGGTAATCGCCTTGCATGCAGAGGACGGTGCTTCGAATCTCGGCATCCCATATGGTCCCCCCGAGCCTGCTACGAGCAATTTTCTGAGCATTAAGAGCCAGGAGTAACCCCTGAGCGCTGCCGGGTCTGACCCAAAAAAAAAAAAAAAAAATAATGCAGATTAAAGTTAAACTTATTTCTGTCTTATAGTCTCAGTTCTACTCTCATATTTCATAGAAGATTGCCATTTTTTCATTGTTCATTTAATATTTTCAAGATTTTCATTATCTTCCCAGTGTATAAGAAAATATTATGCAGGCCAGAAATTAGGAAGTTGTCTTACAAGAATTAGGGCCCAAATGCAGTCCCTGGCATTGTTGTGCCCCAGTTGACCAAGTATAGGCAAGAGTCACCCCACTCCACCCCCAACCTGGGTCTTGAATAGTGCTTCTGAGCAATAGTACAAGGAAATGGTGTAATAATATAGGAAAACATTTCCAGAGATATTTACATTTTGCCTACAGCTCATTAACTTATTTAGAATAGTGTCACTTTACGGGAAACTTACAAGGGCCACTAAAAGAAAACTGTGTTCCATCCAGAGAGATAGTACAATGGTCAGGGTACATACCTTACACACAGTCAACCTGTATTTAATCCTTGGCATCCCATATGGTCCCCTGATCAATGCCAGGAATGATTGCTAAGCAGAGTTAGGAGTAACTCCTAAAGAAAAATAAATGAATGAATGGTATGGGAAAATCACACAGTGGTGGGGCCAGAAAGATAGTACAACGGGTCAGGTGCTTATCTTGGATGCAGATGACACAAGCTCAATCCCCAGCTCTCCATATGATCCATCAAGCTCCACCAGGAAGGATCCTTGAATGCAGAGCCAGGAAGACCTCTGAACATCTCCAGGTTTGACCCAAAATCCAATTTAAAAAATATCACAATGGGGCCAGAGAAATAGCACAGCAATAGGGTGTTTGTCTTGCACGCAGCCAATTCAGGACAGACAACGGTTTGAATCCCAGCATCCCATATGGTCCCCAATGCCTGCCAGGAGTGATTTGACTGCAGAGCCAGGAGTAACTCCTGAGCACCGCCAGGTATGAACAACAACAACAACAAAAAAAACACAATGAAATACTGTATAACATTTTAAATATTTTAAAATACTACTAACATTAATACTATAAACATTTAAAAATAAGCTAGATGTAGTAATATAAATATGGACAGATCTCAGATCTCAAAAAGTATAGCGTAAAAAGAAATTACAACGGGCCAGAGAGATAGCATGGAGGCAAGGCGTTTGCCTTGTATGCAGAAGGACTGTGGTTCAAATCCCAGCATCCCATATGGTCCCTGAGCCTGCTGGAAGCGATTTCTGAGCATAGAGCCAGGAGTAACCTGAGCACTGCCAGGTATGACCCAAAAACCAAAATTAAAAAAAAAAGAAATTACAAAATGATGCTCAGAAAATATTCACTGTATTCATTAAAAACAAAAACTGGGGGGCCGGAGAGGATAGCAACAGCGGTAAGGCAATTGCCTTAGATGCAGAAGGATAGTGGTTCAAATCCCGGCACCCCATATGGTCCCCCGAGCCTGCCAGGAAGCGATTTCTGAGCATAGAGCCTAGGAGTAACCCCTGAGCACTGCCGGGTGTGACCCCCCCAAAAAAAAAACTGGGGGCCAGAGCGATAACACAGCTGATAGGGCATTTGCCTTGCACGCTGCCAACCCAGGTTCAATCCCTAACATCCCATGTGGACCCCCGAGCCTGCCAGGAGTGATTTCTTAGCACAAAGCCTGGAGTAAACCCCTGAGCACTACCTGGAATAGTTAAAAAAGAAAGAAAGGAAGGAAGAAGGGAGAGAGGGAGGGGAGGAAGGAAACCTGTCAAGGGACATAGCTCAAAGTAATAGAGTACATGTGCAGGCCCTTATTTGATCCCTATCATACACTGGTTTTCTGAGCACTGCAAGATCTCTTGTAGATTGTTTTTCTGGCTTTAGAACTAAGAGATATTTACAATTTCTTTTTTTTTTCCTTTGGTTTTTGAGTCACACCTGGCAGCACTCAGGGGTTACTCCTGGCTCTGTGCTTAGAAATCACCCCTGCAGGCACAGGGGACCATATGAGATGCCGGGATTCAAACCACCGACCTTCTGCATGCAAGGCAAACTCCTTATCTCCATGCTATCTCTCCAGCCCCTTTACAATTTCTTAATAGCAGAGATTGAGGATTTTGTTATATAAGTTCCATCTAGATTCATCTTCATGGATTGTATTTTTTTTTTTTTTTTTTTTTTTTTTTTTTTGTAGTTTTTGGGTCACACCCTGGTAGCGCTCAGGGTTATTCCTGGCTCCAGGCTCAGAAATTGGTCCTGGCAGGCACGGGGGACCATATGGGGCACCGGGATTCGAACGGATGACCTCCTGCATGAAAGGCAAACGCCTTACCTCCATTGCTATCTCTCCGGGCCCGGATTGTATTTTTTTTGTTTTTGTTTGTTTGTTTGGTTTTTGGGCCACACCCGGCAGTGCTCAGGGGTTACTCCTCTGGCTACCTGCTCAGAAATAGCTCCTGGCAGGACACGGGGAACCATATGGGATGCCTGGATTCGAACCAACCACCTTAGGTCCTGGATCGGCTGCTTGCAAGGCAAAGGCCGCTGTGCTATCTCTCCAGGCCCCAGATTTGTATGTTTTTATCTTCTAATTTTTCTATTGAATTGCTTGGCCTTATTTGTATTTAAAATGTACTGTTTTCTATATAGCAAGTATCTATTTTCAGTATATCATTCTTATATTATCCAGTGTGTGATATGTGTGTGTATTTCCATCTGTCATCTGAGGTTTTTTGTTTGTTTGTTTGTTTGTTTTTTGGTTTTTGGGTCACACCCTGTGGTGCTCAGAGGGTTACTCCTGGCTATCTGCTCAGAAATAGCTCCTGGCAGGCACGGGGGACGATGTGGGACACCGGGATTCGAACCAATCACCTTTGGTCCTGGATCGGCTGCTTGCAAGGCAAACACCGCTGCTCGTGCTACCTCTCGGGACCTGTTATCTGAGTTTTTGTCTTTTGTTTTGAGTATCATCGGGATAGTAGAGACTGGGTTTTAGGCTCATACCACTGTAGTGACTCACTACTTTTTGCCATTTTTTTCTAATTGACTTATTGTCAAAGGAATTCAAACCTCTTGATAAATCTTTTTGGAACTATTTTAGCAATTTTTGCCCTCTGTTAGCTGATGAGTTTGTCAGAAACTTATACTAGAACTATGCGACTAAGATCAGAGAGATAGTACAGTGAGTAAGGTACCCCACCTTGCACAGGCCAACCCAAGTTTGATTCCCAATTATATAATACACGTCGCCTGAGCTATATTAAGAATGATCTTGTGAACACAGCACAGAGTCAGGATTAAGCCCTGCCAGGTGTGGCTTAAAAAGAAATAAAGAATTAACATTAGGAGGCCAGAGCGATAGCGCAGTGGTAGTAGCATTTGCCTTTTATGCGGCTGATCCAGGACGGACTTCGGTTTGATCCCCAGCATCCATATGATCCCCCAAGCCAGAAACGATTTCTGAGCATATAGCCTAGGAGTAACCCCCATGTATGGCCCAAAATAAAAAAAATAAAAAAATTGCACTGTGGGGGCAGGGGGTGGCCGGGCGGTGGCGCTGGAGGTAAGGTGCCTGCCTTGCCTGCGCTAGCCTAGGACGGACCGCGGTTCGATCCCCCGGCGTCCCATATGGTCCCCCCAAGAAGCAGGAGCACCACTTCTGAGCACATAGCCAGGAGTAACCCCTGAGCGTCACAGGGTGTGGCCCAAAAAACCAAAAAAAAAAAAAAAAATTGCACTGTGAGGCCAGAAGAAATAGTACAGTGGTAGGCATTTGCCTGACTTGCATTGCATCTGATCCAGGACAGATTGGTGGTTCAATCCCGGCATCCCATATGTCCCCCATGCCCTGCCAGGAGTGATACCTGAAAGCAGAGTCAAGAGTAACTCCTGAGTGCGACTTGGTATGACCTCCCCAAAAATTAAAAGAAAAGAAAAGACATTGACTAAATAAACTCCTTGCATTCCCTTCCTTGCTGTCCCACCCATCCCCCCAATACCAGGAATCCAAATTCAGACCTCAGACAGGCCCAAAAACTCTGTTTTTTGTTGGAAAGTATGCCTCCTAATGTTTTCTCTGAGGTATAAGAATAATAAACAGACAAAATTCCATATCCTCAAAGGGCTCACTACTTAGTGTAGGAAGATGTGACAAAAGCAATAATTATTAGAACAATAATTTATTTTAAAAAAGTTGGGGCAGGGGCCGGGTGGTGGCGCTGAAGGTAAGGTGCCTGCCTTGCCTGCGCTAGCCTTGGACGGACCGCGGTTCGATTCCCCGGTGTCCCATATGGTCCCCCAAGCCAGGAGCAACTTCTGAGCACATAGCCAGGAGTAACCCCTGAGCGTCACCGGGTGTGGCCCAAAAACCAAAAAAAAAAAAAAAAAAGTTGGGGCCGGAGAGATAGCATGGAAGTAAGACTTTTGCCTTTCATGCAGAAGGTCGGTGGTTCAAATCTCGGCATCCCATATGGTCCCCTGAGCACTGCCAGGTGTGACCCAAAAAGCCAAAAAAAAAAAAAAGTTGGGGACAGAACAATAGTACAACCACATAGGACACTAGCCTTGCGCTGACTAGAATTTTATCCCCTAGCACCCCATATGGTCTTCTGAGTCCTACCAGAAGTTATCCCTCAGCCTAGAACCTGGAATAAGACCTGGGCACTACAGGTTGTGCACCCCCTTGGCAAAAAAAAAAACTAATAGTTTAGCGGGGCCAGGGACATAACTCCAAAAGTTGATAAATGCCTGAGAGTTGATTCTGTTAATGGTCATTTTACATGTATTTATTATTTTCCATTAAAATGTAGCAAAAGAGGAATGGAGAGATAGTACAGTAGGAAAGGTGCTACCTTGTATGCAACTGGTCCAAGTTTGATTCTCAGCACCACATTTGGTGTCCCAGACTCTCCTGGAGTCCCTGAGCACAGAGTCAGGAATAATTCCTGAGCATAGCCAGATGTGACCCAAAATCAAACTTAAAAAAAGGTCTAATAGGAGATGAAGCCGAAAATGTAATGCTTTGAGGAGCCAAGCTGAATTAAGTACCTACTGTATAAGTAAGGATTTGCATACAAAGAAAGCCATTGAAGATTTATAGCTTCGAAGTAACTTAATGAAACCTAATTTAGGAAGATTTATTTTATGGGAGAAAAAAAAGAATAGAGACTTGCATTATATATTGCATTGAACATTCATGGTACATTCTTAGTACGTTGTAGTCTCTAAGTAGTAAAGATGAATGATTCAGCCAGGGATGTAGCTCAGCAGTAGAACACATGCCTCCTCCTCTTAAGGCCCTGGCTTCAGTCCCTGGCACCAGCAGCAATAATTAAAGATGAATAATTGAAGGTACAATCTGTGTTCTTGGGAGCGTGTATGTCCAGCATTACCATATCTCTGTGTTATCTTGTCCTAACTGCTTTCCTGCCCTCTGGTTATAGTCCAGTTGTTTGACCTTAATGGAATCTCCTTACTCACTGTACTCTCTGGTACTTAGCTGGTCTATTTCTGCTCCCTGTCCACTGCTCCCACCAAGCTCATGAGGAGCAGCAGAAACTGTCTCATAGATCGCAAATAAGTCCTATAATATCTCGAGAGAGACTTGGCTACTTTAATTTTCTTTTTGTTCTTTTCTTCATGTAACATCATGAGTCTTTCTCCTCTTGGTCCCCCAGGAAGCTGACAGTACCAGAAACAGTCTGAGGAGAAAGTGTTTGGGCTGTGTAATTGGGGCAAGTGAAAGTTGCTGCTGGGCCCACCATGGCTCCTGTGAGGATCAGCCACGTGGTATCATTTTCTTCTCAGGTACTGTCACCAGCAGGCATGGTTTCTCTCCCTTCCCCTGTAACAAAGGGATGAAAAGAATAGGAAACTTGTTGCCACTTTAGGAAGCTCCTAAGAGTAAACATTGTTCCATATTTGACAATACAATATGAAGGTGTGAAATAGACATCTTGCCCTTAAGTTGTTCCCAGGGAACAACTGTGACTGTGTTTTATAAATGAAAAGTAGTGAGTGTAAAAGGTGATGTGTTCTGGATTAAATTACTTGAGAATTCTGACTTTATTAGACTATTTTTATTGTGCCTAAGTTTCTGAATCCTCAGTTTATTAGTCTAAGTTTATCAATCTATTAATCTGTTAACTAAGAAATGATGGTAAGGCCAGAGATAATACATAAGGTAAGGTGTTTATTTTGCATGCAGCTGACCCAATACAGACCCCAGCACTGCAGATCATGCCCCAAGCACTGCCAGGAGTCACTGAAGAGCTCAGAGCCAGGAATAGGGCCTGTGCACCACTGAGTGTAACCCAGAACCACACCTCCCAAAATATGAAGAGGGGCTGGAGAGATAGCATGGAGGTGGGGCATTTGACTTGCATGCAGAAGGACGGTGGTTCGAATCCAAGTATCCCATATTGTCCCCCAAGCCTGCCAGAAGCAATTTCTGAGTGTAGAGCCAGGAGTAACCCCTGAGCACTTCTGGGTGTGACCCAAAAACCAAAAAAATTAAAAAAGTAAATAAAAATCGCTTCTTGGCCTTTTGGCTAAGATCAAATGTAGTATCTGTTCTTATCAGTTTAATATCTGATACGTCCTCTAGCCGAGGACAATATATTAAATGGATTTTTGGAGCTGGGAGTCGGAAGAGGAGCTTGCTCCGTCTTCTCCGAGCATCGACCCGGTATTGCAGTACCTCCAAGAACGGTGCACCAAGAAGAAAAAAAAAGTAAATAAAAATAAAAAAATAAAATAAGAAATGATGATAGGGGGCTGGAGAGATAGCATGGAGGTAAGGCGTTTACCTTTCATGCAGGAGGTCATCGGTTCGAATCCCGGCATCCCATATGGTCCCCCGTGCCTGCCAGGAGCAATTTCTGAGCACGGAGCCAGGAAAAACCCCTGAGCACTGCCGGGTGTGACCCAAAAACCACAAAAAAAAAAAAAAAAAAAAAAAAAGAAATGATGATAGTAATCTTCTAAGAGCTATGGTGAAGATTTAATAAGGTAACCTGATAAGTAAGTAGAAGTTGGTGCTGCCTGTTTGTCCTTCAGCCAATGAAAGCTCAGATTCTCCTGGACTTACGGACGTATTTCTCATTAATTGTGTAAAGATGCCTGAAAGGTTTAGAGACAAGGGAGCCACCATTCATGGGCATCATCTGTTTTTCCTAGTGAACTTGCATTTTTTTTCTTCCTTCCTCTCTGATTTAGGATCCCAAGTATCCTGTGGAGAACTTACTGGACCCAGACAGTCAGAGAGGACCTTGGCTTAGCTGCCCTCGTGACAAGAGTGGCCAACTAAAAGTGGAATTACAGCTAGAGAAAGCAGTGACCATTGGCTACATCGATGTGGGTAAGGACATTCTCTGGGAGACTAGAACTTTCTGGGAGGTCAAAGGGGCCATCACACTCTTCTGTGTTCCACCCAAAATATCTGGGCTCCATCTAGACTAACATCCCTCCTGGAATAAGGCCCACCTATTATAGAAGGCCAAAAGGCTCTTCCCACTGGTGGTATGTTCTGGGAGAGATATTTAATTATTTCATTTCCACAGAATTTATCATAAATTCTTCTTTTGTTTGTTTGTTTTTGTTTTATTTTGCTCTGTTTTGGGGCCACATCCGGTGACGCTCAGGATTACTCCTGGCTATGCACTCGGAAATTGCTCCTGGCTTGGAGGACTATATGGGACGCCTGGGGATCGAACCGCGGTCCGTCCTAAGCTAACGCCAGCAAGGCAAAGACACCTTACCGCTAGCATCACAACTCGGACCCCCATAAATGTCTTCTTGACATAGCTGCCCACTTTGATCTCTGTGATCTAAAACATCGTTATAATGCCAACAAACAACTTTTGTCACTAAGTATCAGTGTCAAGAAGGTACTGGGAATGAACTGGACAACTTTATTGAGGAAGACTCCATAAGGAGTTGATGGGTTGGAAAGTTTGACCTTAGATTATCTTGCATAGAAACTTGGCAGAGAACAGAGATCTTAGTTCTGTTGAAAAGATGCCATACTCCCTAGCATGGGTTTGTTTTGTTTTTGTTTTGGGGCTATACCTAGAGGTGCTCAAGGGTTACTCCTGGCTCTGAAGTTGTTCCTGGGGCCAGAGAAATAGCACAGAGGTAGGGTGTTTGCCTTGCAAACTGCCAACCCAGGACCAGTGGTGGTTCAGTTCCTGTCATCCCATATGGCCCCCCAAGCCTGCCAGGGGTGATTTCTGAGCAGAGCCAGGAGTAACCTGAGCACAGTCAGGTGTGGCCCAAAAACAAAACAAAAAAAAGTCGTTCCTGCCTGCCAGGATCAAATCTGGGTCTGTCCTAGGCCATGTGCAAGGCAAACGCCTTACCACTGTACTATCGCTCCGCCTCCACCCCAGCATGGATTGAGAGTGATAGAACTAGGATCAGAGTTAGTACAGCACGTAAAACACTTGCCTTCCATGAGTTCAACCCAGATTCAATTCTCAGGACTAGATACAATCCCTTGAGTACCACAAGGAGTGATCCCTAGAGTTTAGTACACAGTTTATCACAGATGGAGATCAGGCAAAGTGACAAGTTTCTTTCTCTGGGACAGGTTTCTGACTGCAAGAGAAAACTGAATTATCATCTAGCTAATGGGATCTCATACCATAATTGGTATATTGTTTGATCTCACTGGTCTTCCAACTAGCTCCAGTATGGAGCATGTCTTCTTGCCACCTGATTCTGATCTGGAAGTTCCTGTCATCCCATCACACTGTCCTTCTCTTACTCTTTTCTCTCCAGGTAACTGTGGCTGTGCTTTCCTGCAAATTGATGTGGGCCGTTCTTCCTGGCCCCTGGACAGACCTTTTGTCACCCTGCTCCCTGCAACCATGTTAATGTCCCTCATGGATTCAAAGCAAGGGAAAAATCGCTCAGGGGTCCGTATGTTTAAAAATGGTAAGAATGGGGCCAGAGAGATAGCTCAAAGGGCTGGATCTTATGCTTTGCATGCCAGAGTCCTGGACTTAGGCTCCAGCACCATGTACTCCTCCAAATACTGCCCAGTGTAGCCAAAAAAACTAATGAAATAGATAATATGGGAAAAATTACTAGACCTATAATCAGTTGTTGAACATACACATCAAAAGGCCATAGGTTCAATTTCTGGCACAATAAATGAACCAAGGAATGAAGTACAAAGATAAAAATAGCCATGAGTGTGGGAGAGAGAGGGGTGAGAGATACATACTATGAGGGGCTACAATTGCTGCCAGGTATATATTGTATAAGGGACCGACCCTGTGTAGGGATTTATGTTGGGGAATGGAATGGTTACAGTGTACTCAGCTCTGGAGTATATGTGTATGATTTCTTTATAATGAAAGTACATAGCTAGGGATGTGGTAGAGCAAATATGAAAGACCGGGGCTTGAACTCTGGCACTATAACAGGGGATTGGGGAAGGTGGAGAATATATAAACAAGTGGGATATTTATGATGATGATCTATATTGACAAATAACATTATTCAGTAGAATCTGATATAGAATCCATATAATAAATAGTGTGTTTTTATTTGTATCAATGTCTATTAGGGTGAGTACAGGATAAATATTGGCATATAAGTAATAGAAGGCAATGTAGATATGGTGGTTAGAATTATGTAGCACATTGTGTTTCAATTCAAATTTCTGTTCCTTCAGCACTATAGAAGAAACTTAGCTCTACCTCTTAGGGACTGACTTAACAGGCTCACAAGGAGAATGCATTTAAATTAGAGATGTTTGTAATGTGTAGAAAAAGGGCATACAAGGTGGAAAGGAGGAGTACAGCAGGATAATGCTGGGAGCTGGGGAAGGCCTACACCTTCTGAGGCTTTGGATTTGATTTCCAGCACTACAAGTGAAAGAGAAAAATGTAAATGAAGGTTACACCCAGCATTCCTTAGGGCTTACTCCTGGCTTTATGCTCAGGAATTCCTTTTTTTTTTTTTTTTTTTTTGGTTTTTGGGCCACACCTGATGACGGTCAGGGGTTACTCCTGGATTTGCACTCAGAAATCGCTCCTGGCTTGGGGGACCATATAGGACGCCGGGGATTGAACCACAGTCCATCTAGGTTAGTGCGTGCCAGGCAAACTCCCTACTGCTTGCACCACCACTCTGGCCCCAGGAATTACTTTTGGTGGGACTCGGGAGACATTATGGAGTGTTGGGGATTGAACGCAGGTCAGCAGCATACAAGGCAAGTACCCTGCCCATTGTACTATTGCTCCAATACTGGAACATGATACTATGAATATGGATAGAAGGTAAAAGAAGACTGAGATCTATCTCTTGTGGTTCAGAAAGAGTAGTTTAGGTAATCCAGGGAGGGTAACTAAACTAATTCTTGGCCAAGTTGTTACACCACACCCCACCATTACAGATACTTTCTGTTCAGATAAAACATTGGGACTCAAGGATTTTACTCATCAATAGAACATATGCTTTACATGTGTTAGGCCTTGCGTTAAATCTCAAGTACCATAAAAATAAAAAAAAACTTACTGGGGATATAATTCAGCAATAAAGTTTTGGGAGAGATGAATGATATAGTGCCAGAGATGAATTGCATGCCACATATGTGAGGCCTAGATTCAGTCCTTGTACCATAAAAAATACATAAAGGAGGGAGCCGGAGCAATAACAGAAGGTAGAGCCTTTGCTTTGCACTCAGCTGACCCAGATTTGATTCTCGGCATCCCATATGGTCATCTGAGCCTGCCAGGAGTAACTTCTGAGCACAGAGCCATGATTAATCTCTGAATGCCGCCAAGTGTGGCAAATAAAGTAGCAATGATACCAAGGTTAAGCCACTAGGTCTATATACTGCCAATTCCATATGGTCTCTTGATCCCTGCTGTGAATGATCCCTGAGTACAGAGCCAGCAGTAATCCCTGATCACCATTAGGTGAACATGCACGCACACATGCAGACATGTAGAATGAGGATATTCTCATGCTGGAACCAGTGTGAAAATGACTTATATGAGTGATGGTATCTGAGTGGATCTCACTGGACTACTTGGTTCTGCAAGGCTGAGGGCACAGTGGACTTCCATTCTCCCATTTGTTGGTGTCTGAATAGCTCCTGTCTTTTTTTCCTTCTTCGCTTTTCTTCTCATTGATACATTTTCTTCCCTTCATGTTTCTCTTCCTTCTTTTCCCTTGAGGTGATTTCCTCTCTCCTGCCTCCAGTGACACCTGGGATCGACTTCGCCTTACCTGCTCCCAGCCCTTCACACGTTACCAGTCCTTTGGCCTGACCTTCCTGCGGGTGTGTTCTTCACTGGACTCTTCGGATGATGCTGTCTTGGATTCCTCAACCCCTGGAAGTTCAGGAGTGAGCCAGGATATATATATATATATATATATATATATATATATATATATATATATATATATATATATATATATATATATATATATATATATATGAGTTAATCTCGTCCTACCCTTGTCAATTTCTGGTAGAAGGCTGGAGCTGGAGGAAGAGACATACAGATACTCATTCACGTCCCAAAGTTCATGGCCATGACCAAAGGTAGAAATGAACTTGACTGTGATATAGTGTACCAAAGTTACTGGGCTATTTTAGTTTAGCCAGGAGGGAAGTCTATTGGCATCCAATCAGTCTCATGTTTTATTTCTAGGATCTTGGCGTCTTGATCCTATTGTTACCATCACTTTTCTGAAAATTCGAGGGCATATTTTAAGGCCTTCTGGTCATTATCCCCTGCTCCTTGTAAAGCCATCTATGGCTTTAGATATGTACTCTAAACTTTTTTTCATGCCCGACTATTCTCTGCCTATAAAACACAATTATCGTCATCAGAAGCAATGACAAGATTTCTAGCCATGTCAAGATGTGTAGGATTCTGGTCAACTTAGCTCCCCTTTCTCAACCAATTTTGGAATTAATTTTGCTTATGAACCTATTCTTTTCTTTTCTTTTTAGTTTTTTTGGGGCCATACCCAGAAATGCTCAGGGATTACTCCTGGCTCTGTGCTCAGAAATCTCTCCTGGAAGGTTCAGGGAACCATATGAGATGCTGGGGATTGAACCCAGCTGGCTGCACACAAGGCAAATGACCTACCCACTGTGCTATCACTCCAACCCCTTCTGGGACCTATTGTGACTTTTGCTTTTTTGTCACTGGTATCTCAGCTTATCTTTCCAATTCAATACCTTTCACTCTAATTCATCACAAACACAAACCTATAACTACACAAAGCTAGAATTTTATGGATGCAGAAACATAAAATGTTTGGGCTGGAGAGAGAACATGTAGGGCACTTGCCTTGCATACCAGCAACCTGGGTTCAATCTCCAGCATGACATGTGGTCACCAGACAGGAGTAAACACTGAGAACCTCTAGTGTAGCCCAAAAATAAACAAAAAGTGGAAAATAAAATTCTAGGCATTAATTTAGTTTTCCTAATCTCTTCACATCTCAGATAGGGGAAGTATTTATATACATATTTAGAATTACATAGCAAGTCAGAAAGGACTTGAAATTAGGCTTCCTCTCATTGTACTACATTGCTCCCTATACACACAATCTTTAGAAACTTCAAACATGTGCCATGAAACAAAGAAGTTCAGTTTGCAGTGTCTGGTAGAGTGTGCTTTATGTGTAAGAAGTCCTAAATTGGGGCCAGGAAGGTGGCACTAGAGGTAAGGTGTCTGCCTTGCGAGTGCTAGCATAGGATGGACAGCGGTTCGATCCCCTGGCGTCCCATATGGTCCCCCCAAGGGACCCCCAGGGGTGATTTCTGAGCGCATAGCCAGGAGTAATCCCTGAGGGTCAAACGGGTGTGGCCCAAAACAAAAATAAAAAAGAAGTCCTAAATTTAGGGGCCGAAGAGATAGCATGGAGATAGGGCGTTTGCTTTACATGCAGAAAGACAGGTTTGAATCCTGGCATCCCATATGGTCCCCAGAGCCTGCCTGGAGCGATTTCTGAGCATAGAGCCAGGAGTAATCCCTGAGCGCTGCCAGGTGTGACCCCAAAAAAGAAGTCCTAAGTTTAATCCCTCCCCACTACAGAAAACAGAAAAATAAATTTTCAGTTCTCAGGAATGAATCTCACATTTGTCACTCTTGTTGAGGTTATTAATAAAATGGAGACTTGGGGCCAGAGCAATAGGGCAGCTGTAGGGCCTGTTTGCCTTGCATGTGGCTGATCCAGAACGGACCTCAGTTCAGTCCCCGGCATCCCATATAGTCCCCCAAGCCAGAAGCGATTTCTGAGCACATAGCCAGGAGTAAGCCCTGAGCATCACTGGGTATGGTCCAAGAGCCAAAAAAATAAAATAAAATGGAGACTCTAGACCCAGAGCCATAGTACAGTGAGTAGGACACATACAAGTTTTGATCCCCAGCACCCTATATGGTCCCCTGAGCACTTCGCGGAGCAGTTCCTGAGTGCAGAGCCAGAAGTAACCCCTGAGCACTACCTTATATGGTCCAAAAACCAAAAAGAAAATTAAGACTCTGAAGTGAAGACTTTTTTCTTTCTTGAGCACATATTTTTTATTTCCCACCTCACTCCACACCCCCCCACATTTCTTGCTCTTTTCTCTCCCCATCATGTTTTCCTTAAGTATTTTTGTTTTGTTTTTTGTTTTTGTTTGTTTGTTTTTAGGTGACTCGGTGGTGCTCAGGAGTTACTCCTGGCTCTGTGCTCAGAAATTGCTCCTGGCAGGCTTGGGGGACCATATGAGATGCCAGGAATCGAACCGGGGTCCATCCTGGGTTGGCCGCGTGCAAGGCAAACACCTTACTATCACTCCGGCCCCTATGTTTTCTTTAAGTAAATTTCTTTCAATCAAACTGTTTTGCTTCACTAAAAAAAATAAAATAAAAACAAAGACTGGTTCTTGGGAAAAGAAAAGGGAGTTCGAACAGTCAATGCTTTTGTAGTGCTGCCTTGGGAGAGAGCTGAGATCAAGTAAAGCTCATTCTGAAGTTATTCTTTTCATCTGGGAAGAGCTAAAAGAAAGAAGCTGAAGGACCAGCAGAAATGGGTTACTGTGCTGTCAGACTCTGAGTTGCAGCTCTGAGAGCTGATAAGCTAGAACTAATGTTCTTTAGCCCCCAGCTGCTCAGTGGCATATAAGCTGTGAGACCTGTCTGTCTTGTTCTCTAATGAATTCCTGGCAGCCAGGACAGTATCCTGAACAAAGTCGGCTTTTACACAATTATTCATTGTATAAATGCCATTTCAGTGGAGAGTCAGAGATAGGGTCACTATAAAATGTATCATTCAGATCAAGACTTTGACAGTCAAAATCGAGTGCTCTTAATATTTATATCAAGGACCGGATTGATAGCACAGCGATAAGGCATTTGCCTTGCACATAGCCAACACAGGACAGACCCCGGTTCAAATCCCAGCATCCCATCTGGTCCCCTGAGCCTGCCAGGAGCGACTTCTAAACTCAAAGCCAGGAGTAACCCCTGAGAGCTGCCAGGTATGACCCAAATACAAAAAAAAAAAAATTATACCAAGACCATAGACAACAGTAAACAGTATTGTTGTATCTCTGGTGGCAAACCAGGTCTTTCTTATTACAGTTTTCTCCCTCTCTCTCTCTTTTTATGTTGGGCCACACCTGGCATTGCGCAAGGCTTACTCCTGGCTCTACCCTCAGGAACCACTCCTGGCTAACCCTTAGTTTTATCACTGAAGATGTCTTGGAATGGAGTAATAGGACACAGTACACTGGGTTAATCTCCTATGATCATATGATAATCCTATATTGTCCCCAAAAGTAATTTCTGAGTGAAGAACCAGGAGTAAATCCTGAATGCCAGGTATGTTGCCCAAAACAAACAAAAAAGATAACTGGAGCCAGATATAATGGTGGTGCTAACCTTGCTCATAGCCAACCTAGATTCAATCCTCAGCACCACATAGTATTCCCTTGAACACCACCAGAAGTGGTCCCTGAGCACAGAGCCATGAGTAAGCACTGAGCATTGCTGGGTGTATCCCAAAAATCATAAAACAAAAATGTCTAAAATTTCATAGTCATTTTTTTCTTATTTCTTTCTGATGGTATATTATAGTGGAAACAAAATCTATATGCCATTTAGCCTTGTGAAATAGTCTTTTATTTCTAACTTGCCAGTAAGGATGCAGAAGGACAGATGTTTAGTGGGGACTATGGCCCCAGAGGTCACGTTGCTAAATGAATCTTCAGTGGATTTGAACCCAGACAGTTGTATTAAATATTAATTAAAAGTTCTAGATGGTGGTGGATGATGGAGTTGGATGGATGGTGCCTGCAGCCCCTCTAGCCTAGCGGGTCTGTGGGTATCAAGTGACAGCAAAGAAATGATCCACAGCAGTCAGATTTCAGTAGACATGAAGTTTTATTAATAAGACCTCAACTGCCAGCTTCTAAGCTAAACAGCCTCTGCATCCATGCTGTCTGATCTCTCTCTGAGGCTTCTTCCTCCTTCCTCCTTCTCTCTGTCTTCTTCCTATTCCTCCTGTTGCTGGGTCTCTCTCACCCTTCCCCAAGCCACAGACCCCTCCCAGCTGAGGGCTGATCTGACCTTCAGACCAGGTAAGATTAGCATTTAGCCTTGGGGAGGGGTGACACCAGACTGACTGACACTAAAATCACCCAGGAGCTCAGTTCCTAATGATTTAGAATTAAATTTAAACAAACCATCTTTGCGTACACTTCCTAGATACATTTCTTTTTTCTCTCTCTCTCTTTCTCTCTTCTCTCTCTCTCTCTCTCTCTCTCTCTCTCTCTCTCTCTCTTCCTCTCTCTCTCTCTCTCTCTCTCTCTCTCTCTCCTCCTCTCCTCTCCTCTCTCTCTCCTCTCTCTCTCTCTCTCTCTCTCCCCTCCCCTCCCCTCCTCTCTCTCCTCTCCTCTCCTCTCCTCTCCTCTCCTCTCCTCTCCTCTCCTCTCCTCTCCTCCTCTCCTCTCCTCTCCTCTCCTCTCCTCTCCTCTCCTCTCTCCCTACACCAAGGATTGAACCCAGGTAGGCTCTTGGCAAGGCAAAGTCCTTATCTGCTGTATTATCACTCTGTCCCCTTTAGTTACCCTTTATAACAGTAGTCTGAAGTTTATGAGAAAAGGTAAAAAAAAAAAATAAATAATAATAATAAGTGGCTTTCTTTTTTTCTGTTTTCCTTCCTTTTTTTCTTTTCTTTTTTCTTTCCTTTCTTACACCCAGAGACTTTTTAGGGCTTACTCCTGGCTCTGCACTCAGGAATTACCCCTTATGGTGTTCAGGGGATCACATGGGATACAGCTTTTAAAGCAAGTGCTCTATCCATGTTACTATCTTTCTGGCCTCAAAAAAACAATTACAACCCTAGATAATGAAACAGTACTTCTAGGGGCTGGAGTGATAGCACAGTAATAGGGCATTTGCCTTGCACACTGCTGGCCCGGACCCGGGTTCGTTTCCTGGCCTCTCATGTGGCCCTCTCCCCCCAAGCCTGCCAGGACCGATTTCTGAGTGCAAAGCCAGGAGTATCCCCTGAGCGCTGCTGAGTGTGACCCAAAAAATAAAGAATAAAGACAGTACTTCTAAATAAATGGTTCAAGAAAAGATTGTAATTTTATGATTAACCAGGGAATAAAAATGAAAATATATCTTCCCAATTTTTCAGAATAAAGCCAAAAGTCATGCTGATCATGATTTTCTTTTAAGAGTCTGTGAAGGACCAGAGCAATAGTATAGATTATAAGACACTTGCCTTGCACAGTAGCGACCTGGGTTTAATCCCCATTACCACATATGGCCCGCTGAGCACTTCCAGGAGTAATCCCTGGAGACTGCCAGGTGTGACTCAAAAATAAAAATGAAAAAAGACAGACAGGGACCCGGAGAGATAGCACAGCGGCGTTTGCCTTGCAAGCAGCCGATCCAGGACCAAAGGTGGTTGGTTCGAATCCCGGTGTCCCATATGGTCCCCCGTGCCTGCCAGGAGCTATTTCTGAGCAGACAGCCAGGAGTAACCCCTGAGCATCACTGGGTGTGGCCCAAAAACCAAAAAAAAAAAAAAAGGACAGACAGAAAACTAGAAATTGAGCCTCTATATGACTCAGCAATATCACTCCTAGGAATATACCCTGGGGCCCCAAACACAATACAGAAAAGGCATCTATACTTTTTTGTTGTTGTTTTTAGGTCATGCCGGGATTCAAACCACCATCATTCTGCATGCAAGGCAAATGCCCTACATCCATGCTATCTCTCCGGCTCCTATACTTTTTGTTTTGTTTTTGGGTCATACTCGGCTGCACTCAGGGGTTATTCCTGGCTCTATGCTCAGAAATCGCTCCTGGCAGGCTCAGGGGACCATATGGGATGCCGGAATTCCTGCCACCATCCTACATGCAAGGCAAATTCCCTACCTCTATGCTATCTCTTTCTCGATGCTATCTCTCCAGCCCCAGCATCTCTATACTCTTATGTTCATTGCAGCACTATTCAGAATAGACAGAATCCAAGTGCCTGAGGACAGATGAGTAGCTAAAGATACAATGGTACATCTATACAGTGGAATATTAAGCAGGTATTAGGAAAAATGAAGTCATGGAATTTGCTTATACACGGATGGATATAGAGTATTATGCTGAGTGAAATGAGTCAGAAGGAAAGGGATAGGCATAGAATGATCACAGAGTAGTGCAGTAAGGGGCAGAGAAGGGATTATTGTGACGATAGTTGGAAATGATTACTCTGGACAAGAACTGGGTGCTGAAAAGAGATAAGGTGAGATGCATGGTACACCCTTCAGTAGCAATACTGCAAACCATAGTGTCTAAAAGAAAAAAGAAGAAAATATATACCCAGAGTCAGGCTGGGGGATTTCAGTGGGGAGGATGGGAGAGAAACTGAGGACACTCTTGGTGGGAACTGTGCACTGGTTAAGGATGTTGTACAATATATGACTGAAACTCAAACAAAATTGTAACTGTCTCACATGCTGATTCAGTTGAATAATTTATTTTTTGTTTTTGGGTCACACCCAGTGGCAGTGCTCAGGAGTTACTCCTGGCTCTATGCTCAGAAGTCTCCAGGCTCCAGGGACCATATGGAATGCCGGGAATCGAAACAGTCCATTTCAGGTTGGCCTCGTATAAGGCAAATGCCCTACCGCTATGCTAGTGCTCAAGCCCCAGAATTTATTTATTTTTTTAAAAAGAGAGATTACAGGGGGAGGCGGGCGGGCAGACATCTGGCTTCCAGTTTCCTCAATTCTGGAGACCAGCTCTTGCCAGGTATGGGGTTTGGCTCCATACTGGAGCCCTTCTCCCTGGCCTGGGGAGTGCTGGGAGGTTTGGTAGGCCCCCAGCCGCCCTTTTTCCCCTGACTCCAGGCCTTCCCTATGTGCCAGCTCAGATAGCCAGAAGTGGGTTCAGGTGGACTCTTAGTGGTCCTCAGGCTTCCCCCATCCCTCGTACTCCAGGGGAGAGGTGCAGGGGGAGGAGGGCGGGCAGACATCTGGCTTCCGGTTTCCTCCTTGATTCTGGAGACCAGCTCTTGCCAGGTATGGGGTTTGGGGAGGCCCCATACTGGAGCCCTTCTCCCTAGCCTGGGGAGTGCTGGGAGGATTGGCAGGCCCCCAGTCGTCCCCCTTTTTCTCCCTTGGACTTCAGGCCTTCCCTGGACGCCGGTCTAGGTAGACTCTATAGGGGTCAACAGGCTTTCCCCCTACCTCTCCCTACACTAATGGGAATGTGCTTTGGGAGGAGGGCGGACCATTCTAGCACTGGTTTATGTTGGGACAGTCACTGGAATTTTTTTCTCTTTGTTTTCCTATTGATAGTATTGTATGCATATATTTTATATATCCGTAACATCCATCTTGTATTGTGACCTTGATACTGCCCTACAAATCTCATTTCTAATATTTTACTGCCTCAGTCCCAACCCTTATTTTCCCCCATCTTCCCATGTAGGTGCAGCTCATGACATGAAGCTCACCACATAGAGTGATAAGTGCAGTTAGAGAAATAACTACACTGAAAACTATCATAACAATGTGAATGAATGAGGGAAAAAGAGAGCCTGTCTCGAGTACAGGTGTGGGTGAGGTGGGGAATAGGTAGATCTGGGAAATTGGTGGTGGGAATCCTGCACTGGTGAAGGGGGGTGTTCTTTACATGACTGTAATCATACAAGTACAATTATATTCGTAATCACGGTGTTTAAATAAAGATAATTTATTAAAAAAAAAAGAGATTACAGGAATGATAGCACAGCAGTAGGGCATTTGTCTTGATTGCAGATTACTCAGGACGGATCCAGTTTGATCCTCGGCATCCCATATGATCCCCCAAGCCTGCCAGGAGCAATCTCTGTGTGCAGAGCCAGGAGTAACCCCTGAGCACCACTGGGTATGGCCCAAAGCAAATTAAAAACAAAAAAGATAGATTACAATAGGTAGAGCACTTGCCTTGCACACAGTTGACTTAGATTTGATCCTTGGCATCCATATTGTCTCCAAGCATCTCTAGGAGTGATCCCTGTGCAGAGTCAGAAGTAAGCCAGATGTGGCCTCCAAGCCCATAAAAAAAAGAATGAAAAAGAAACTAAAAAGTAAATATAATTTTTGTCATAAAAGTGTAAAAAGTGGGCCAGAGAGATAGTATGGAGGTAGGGCGTTTGCCTTGCATGCAGAAGGACGGTGGTTCAAATCCTGGCATTTCATATGGTCCCCTTAGCCTGCCAGGAGTGATTTCTGAGCAGAGAGCCAGGAGTAACCCTGAGTGCTGTCAAGTGTAACCCAAAAACAAAACAAGAGAAGTGTAAAAAGTGTATAAATAGATAAAATTGAGTACCTATATGACTCAATTTCATATATTAATATATGTTAGATATGGATATGCATATATGTGTGTTTATGTGCATATGGTTTCAAAAGCTTGCCAATTGTATCACTCTACAGACAGTTTTTTTTGTTGTTGTTTGTTTGTTTTTTGGGTCACACCTGGCAGTGCTTGGGTTCCTCCTGTCAGTGTGCTCAGAAATTGCCCCAGGCAGGCTCAGGGAACCATATGGGATGCTGGGAATCAAACCACCTGGTTTGGCTGCATGCAAGGCAAATGCCCTACCACTGTGCTATTTCTCTGACCCATCTATAGATAGTTTTTCCCAATAATTTATATTTTTACCTCAGTGTCTTTGAGGATCATCGCCGAATGCTCGGCATTATGGAAGCAGAATCACAGAATTTCATACATTAGCACTGGAAGGGAGTGTCACATGGCAATGAAGTGTACAACTGTAGTAGATCATTATTCACTCATTCACTAAACTTGAGTTCTTCAGGCCAGGGAGTATGCCTGACACTAGGTGGCAGTGTCCCCTGAGAGTGAATAACTTGTTCCTTTTTCTTTTGTTTCTTGTTCCTTTTGTTTTTCTCAGGTTCACGAGTCTGATCCAAGCCCTTGGATGACTAATCCTTCCATCCGGAGAACATTCTTCCCAGATCCCCCAAAGTATGTAGCTGTCAGCATGCTGGTCTCCTTACCATTGGTTATTTTGTTTTTTTTTTGTGTGTTTTTTGTTTGTTTATTTGATTGATTTCTGATTTGGGGTAACACCAGGTAATAATCAGGAATTACTTGTTACTCCTGGCTCTGAACTCAGGAATTATTCCTGATAATGCTTGGTGTACTATATGGAATGCAGGGGATCAAACCCAGGTCAGCTGCATGCAAGGCAGATATCCTACCTGTTGTACTATCACTATAGCCCCTAATACTTTGGTTCTTGCTCCTAGAAGAGAAAAGCTGCCAAGTCATGCACAGGCACAGAGATGCAGAGAAGACCATCTTCTAGAACCTAACACTGATTATGTGCCATAGTGGTTTTCTTGGCACTAGGGTAAACTGTCTTGAGTAAACAGATGGAGGTTCTCTTCTGAATAGAATTAAATATGCTTTGTTTCCTTGCAGGACCACCAAGGAAATCTCCAACCTTAAGAATATGCTAAAACAGCTGCAGCCAGGGACTTTGGGTCGTTCAGCCCAGATGGTGCTGTCTGCTGCTTGCAAAGCTTCTCCAGCCAGTGTACCAAGTCCAGCGAACAATCACAGAGAACCAGGTTCAAGTCAGACAGTGCAGGTGAGACACCATGACCCCCTTTTGGTTTCTTCCTCTCCTCTCTTTCCAATCATCCTTTCTCCCTAATTTCACCTAAAGAAGTAGGGCTCACAGATAGGACTTCATATGGGAGCTGACAGGTATGAGAGGAAAAATCAAATATTGTATACTAAAAGAAAGCAAAGCTTAGGATTCAGAAATTCTGTTTTTTTGTTGTGTGTGTGTGTGTCACACCCAGCAGTATGTGTGTGTGTGTGTGTGTGTGTGTGTGTGTGTATGTGTGTCACACCCAGCAGTGCTCAGTGCTCAGGGATCACTCCTGGCTCTGCACTCAGAAATCACTCCTGGCAGGATCAAGGGACCATATGGGATTGCAGGAGATCAAACTGGGGTCTGTCCAGGGCTGACTGCACACAAGGCAAACGTCCTACCATTATACTATCGCTCCAGCCCTAGGATTCAGGAATTCTTATCTTTCTGTTTTGCTTTGTTTTTGTTTTGGAGCCATACCTGGCAGCGCTCGGTAGTTACTACTGGCTCTGCACTCAGAAATCACTCCTGGCAGGCTCAGGGAATCATATGGGATGCTGGAGATGGAATCCAGGTCCATCCTAGGTCGGCAGTGTGCAAGGCAAACACCCTACCGCTGTACTGTCACTCTGGCCACAGATATTCTTATCTTTTGGGAGGTTTTTGGTTTTTGTTTTTGTGCCCCACACACAGTGATACTCAGGGGCCATTCTTGTCTTGGTATGGGGAGTGGGGGACAGGGGTCATTCCTAACTTCATTTTTGTACTGAAGTTGGAACTGAATCTGGAGTGACCTCATGCTTTGTGTACACTTCAAACGTTCAAACGTTCTCCTACACGCAGGATTCCTCACCCCTCTCAGTCTTGATTTAATCATCTTCTGAATGAAGTAATATCCAAAAATAGGTACTCTAAAAATCTATTTTCTGTACCAGTAAGCAACTTTCAGATACCACGTGGTGAATTCAGCTCATTTCTGGCGCTAACTACCTGGTATTGGCATCAGATTCCAGCGAAAGGCCTCAAACTCCTAAAATTTTCCTCCTCTAAAGATGACCGGTCTCTAACCCAGGATTATACTACTCACCTAGTGGCTATATCTCAAAGGTTCCCATAACCCCCTTAGATTCAATAATTTGCTGTGGGAGCTCAGAGAAACAGTTCACTCATTGGGTAGTTTATTATAAAACCATATAAAACAGTGAAAGAAATAAACAGGATACAGAAGCCAACAGATTGAAGAGCTACATAGAGCATGGTGTGCTCATGGACAGGAGAGTGGGGCTCACAGGAGCTCTCTGGTTCTATGCACTAACCTGCCTTCTTGCAAGAAGTTCCCTAAGCCCTCTTGATGGGTTTTTATGAGGATGGCATTAAATAAGCACATATGATTAAATCATTGGCCCAGGTTCTGCCTGCAAGCTTTTCCTCATTCCCAGAGGTTAGGTGGGGGGGGGGGTAGAGTTCTCAACTCACAATCTCTTGGTTAGTAATTCCATCCCTAAGTGGTGTCCAAATGCTACCGTATTACCATAACAAAAGTCAGCTGTGTTACTTTCAACAGGAAATTCTTAGAATTTCAGAAACTGTGAGCCAGGTTAAATAAAATATAAATAAGATGTGTTTTGCAGGGACCGGAGAGATAGCATGGAGGTAGGACATTTGCCTTGCATGCAGAAGGATGGTGGTTCGAATCCTGGCATTCCATATGGTCCCCCAATCCTGTGAGGAGTGACTTCTGAGCACAGAGCCGGAGTAACTCTTGAGGATAGCCGGGTGTGACCCAAACCAAAAAAAAAGTATCCTGATTCTATTGAATCCAGAGTCAAGTCTCTCGACCAGGCTGCAGTTATCTCAGACTCTACTGAAGATATCTGTATTATTTTGTTTTGGATTCATACCAGATGATGCTTGGGTGTTACTTCTGGCTCTGCACTCAGGAATTTCTCCTGATGCGCTCAGGGGACTATATGGGTTAACCCGTTGAGGATTGAACCTGGATTAGTGTGTGAGGCAGATTCTACCTACTATACTATATTACTCAAGTCCTGAAAGGGATCTGTTCCCTAGCTAGAATTCTGGGATAGAGATGTTGGGGACAGGAGCAATAGCACAGTGGGTAGGATTTTTGCTTTGCAAGTAGCCAACCCAGGTTCAATCCCTGGTATTCCATGTCATTCCCAGGATCTGCCCGGAATGATTTTTGAGCATAAAGCCAGGAATAACCCCTGAGTGCTTGGGGGGGGGGGAGGTGTTGTGAGCCATCTGCAGCTTCTGGAGCAGCTGCATGGACAGAGTACCCCTCACTTCCTTTGCCTTGCAAAATTTTCATGGTGCTTCTTGCATCAGGCAGGAGCAGGAGAGACTTCGTTACAACCTTGTCCCCGCAGTCACATTCCATTGTCTGCTCATCAGCCATGAGCCATAAGTCTCACCCACACTCAAGGAGGAAGAAGTACCAGGAGACAGGACTCAGTGAAAGTCATTTCAGAAGGAAGATCGTTTTCTTTTAGTTTTTTGTTTTGTTTTGTTTTAAGCCTACAGCACCCAGTATTCCCAGGCGGTCTCCCATCCAAGTACTAACCAGGCCCGACCCTGCTTAGCTTCCGAGATCGGACGAGATCAGGCACGTTCAGGGGGGTATGGCCATAGACTTTTTTTAGTTTTAAATGCCTTAGTTTTCTTTTAGTAGTACCTACTGAATCTCATTCCCATACTGGGAGTGGGAGAAGCACATGGTACTGGCAGTCAAACCTGGGCTCTTGTGTACAAACTATGCACTCTAGCCCTTTGAAGCCAGACCCAGAGAACTAATCTTTACTTTGCTTGTATGAGAGGGGGAGCTTTGTAAGTGGTGGTCAGGAGGCTCAGGAACCCTATCTGTAACTCTCAACCAAGGCCAGTAGTTCAGTGCCTTAGGTTACCCAGTCTACCCCAGCAGTGCAGTGCTCAGGAACATTTGGGGCTATACCCACTAATTCTTGGGAACATATGGGACCTGGAATGAAACCAGTGTACTGTCAACCCCTGAACTATTCCTCCAACTCAGGAAGCTAACCTTTTTGGTCATCTAGCTGTTTCCTGGAGCTGTGAAGGTGTTTTGAAATATTTTAAGTGCTAGACAAAATGTTTTATTATGTTCTGAATAGATTGTCAAATGGTTGTTGCTGGGTTTTGTTATCTTATTTGACAGCCTCATGTGAGGCTCTGTGCCAGAGATACCACAATAAATAAAATAGCAGTGTTCCTACACTAATGGGGAGACATCTGTCCATGTCACACAAAGAAATATAAAATATAAATAGAAAAAGAAATATAAAATTTATGACTGGAGGGCCTAGAGCGATAACACAGCAGTAGGGTGTTTTTCTTGCATGCAGCTGACCCAGGACAGATCTGGGTTCCATCCCCAGCATCCCATATGGCCCCATAAACCAAGAGCAATTTCTGAGTGCATAGCCAGGAGTAAAAGAAATAGCCCCTCCAGAAGTGATTCCTTACAATCCACTGCAGATGTTCCAAGAAAGAAAGAAAGGAAGGAAAGAGAGAGAGAGAGAGAGAGAGAGAGAGAGAGAGAGAGAGAGAGAGAGAGAGAGGGGAATGGAAGTATGGAGGGAGGGAGGGAGGAATAGTACAGGAATAAGTAAGGAAGGCATTTGCCTGGCACATGACCAGCCCCAGTTCAATCCCCAGAACCGTAACTCCTGAGCATAACCAGGAATAAGCCTAGCACTGCCAGATGTGACCCAACAAAACATAAAACCTTTTTTGAGTCACACCCGCCAGCACTCAGGGGTTACTTCGGGCTCTACGCTCAGAAATTGCTCCTGGCAAGCTCAGGGGACCATATGGGATGCCGGGATTCGAACCACCAACCTTTATGCAAGGCAAATGCCTTACCTCCATGCTATCTCTCCGGCCCCCATAAAACTGTGTTTGATCTGTGCTTGAAAAGCAAAGCAGAATGAAAGACAAGATTGGGATGAAATAATTTAGGGAAAGTGCCTAAGAGGATAAGAGGAATTAGAATTTGAGCAAAGATTTGGAGTCACTCTAGGCTAGAAAGAGTATTTGTAAAAGAAAGCACATCCTGTGTGAAGGTTCTTGCATTAATGAGCTTGCATTAATGAACCTTCCTTACAGAGTCCAGACCTGAGAACCAAAACAGTGAGTGATGTGCACAGAAAAAAGAAACAGAAGACACAGGGGGTCCAAGCCTGCGAGTAAGTAGATCAGCGTGAAAGATTCCACTCACCTCTCCAGACTTTTTTGCCCTTCTCCAGCTATCCTTCTTGTCCCATTCATATTTCAGTTAAGTCAGGGTACTCTGTATTTGGGTCTTAATCTTGTAGTGGATCTAGAAGATAATGGAGAAAACATATCCTGGGAACAGGAAAATGGTTCAGAAGACTGAATTGTATAAAATGTTCCTTCTGTCTCAAATCATGAAGCCTGAAGTTAGCAGTCAACTCTGTTCTCTGTTCAAAAGCTAACTGATTTCTGGGCCAAAGAAATAGTACAGGGCTTAAGGTGCTATACATGCATGTGACCAATCCTGGTTCCGTCCTTGATATAGCATGGTTCCCAAGCATTACCAGGTGTATCCCCCAAAGCAGAACAAAAAGTTCCCTCAAGTCTGATACGTCATGTGGGAAATTCAGGGCTCCAACTCAGGGCTACTGGCTCAACAGCATATTTTTTCAGCAGGGAGAGGGAGGAAGGATCTCACATCCAGCAGTATTCAGGGATTACTCCTGGCTATCTGCTCAGAGATCACACCTGGTAGGACCATAAGAGGTGCTAGAAATTGAATCCAGGATGGACATATGCAAGGCAAGTGTCCTACCTGCTATAGTATGTCTCTAGTCCCATGCTTCACAGCACCTTGAGTCTATAGTCCATTCTTGTTCGTTTTTGCAATATTAAGGGTCTTTTGAATCCAGGGCCTTATAATGCAAAGCAAGTGCTTTACTGTACACTGGCTCCATATTCTACTCTTATTCTTTCCACCTTAATTCAAGAGGTGTCCTTCTAATGCCTAGTCTTTATTCTTCTTGCAGACTTGTCTCCAACTCCAGCTCACAGCCAAGCAGGAAAAGGAAAGCAAAGGCAGAAGAGAAAGGACATTCCCTACCCCAGACCCAAGTCAGCTCCATCCAGAAGAGTGGGCAGTGCCCCATTTGTGCAGGTGCGCTTCTGTGTCCCAGAGGTGTTGTATGACCAGGAGGGACATCTTGAAACAGGACTAGAACATTTAGAGATGCTGCCACAAAATGTGAGGAATGGAGTCCTTGACTTTGTCATCTCTGTGGCTCCCAGGATAGAAATGTACTTTCAGGAGCCGGAGAGATAGCACAGCAGTAGGGCTTTTGCCTTGCACGCAGCCAATTCAGGACAGACAATGGTTTGAATCCCAGCATCCCATATGGCACTCATGCCTGCCAGGAGCAATTTCTGAGCACAGACCCAGAAGTAATCCCTGTGTGCCGCCGCCGGGTGTGACTAATAAAAAAAAGAGAGAGAGAGGGTGATGGCACAGCAGTAGGGCATTTGCCTTGCAAGTGACTGACCCAGGACGGGTTCGATCCCCTAGTGTCCCATATGATCCCCTGAGCCAGAAGCAGTTTCTTAGTGCATAGCCAAGAGTAACCCCTGAGCATTACAGGGTGTGGCCCAAAAACAAACAAAAAAGAAAAAGAAAGAAAAAAATGTACTTTCATTTGCCTGTAAAATCAGAACCAGTGTATCTTGCCCTGGGCTAAGCTGAGTAAGGAACTGGGTCCCTGCACAGGTGAAACAAGAAATAGACATTATATTGGGGCCAAAGGGATAGTATAGTGGCTAAGATATTTGCCTTGCACTTGGCCAGCCTGGTTTTAATTCCCAGAACCATATATGGTCCCCACATCCCTGAGCACAGAACCAGGAATAAGCCCTGAGCACAGCTGAGTGTGACCTAAAGCAACAAAAGCCAAAAAAATCAGAATGATAATACAGCCAGTAGTGTGCTTGCTTTGTGTGTATCTGACCCAGGTTCGATCCCCTGCACCCCATGAGGTCCCCTGAGATTGGCCAGAATGATCCCTAAGCACAAAGCCAGGAGTAAGGAAGACCATCTCTTTCTCTCCTTCACCCCTCATTTCTGTAAATAAAATATTTTTTCAGAAGCAAGCTTTTAATAATCTTTGACAGTCAAGATAACCATGATTTATACATAAATGGCCTTTACAACAATCTAAATAAAATTATTAACAACAACAGGGTCTGATAGCACAGTTGGTAGGGTGCTTGCCTTGCATACAGCCAACCCAAATTCGATCCCTGACACACTATATGGTTTCCTTGAGCATCACCAGAAATAATTCCTGAATGCAAAACCAAGAGCCAATGATCCCCTGAACTCCACCATGTGTGGCTCAAAAATAAAAATATAAAATAAATTAAAATACAATAAAAACAAAAGAAACAGCATTAAGAAAAATCTCTGCTAGAAATGTCTTCTTTCTTCAGTTGTTTTACTCGAAGAATCTGTCCAAGTGATATGTATCTGCCCATCTCCTCTGACTTTCCTAAATCATCTCCCCACCTGAGCCCCCTTCTCACCTGCCACCGCTGTGTCTCATGGTTCCTTGCTCATCTTTACCTGCATTCTTCATACAGAGTCAGGCAGTGTTTGAGCACTGGTTCAGGTTCTATAGGTTCACACCCAAGGGGTGTCAGTCTAATATTCAAGCAAGGTAAGTCTGCCCACATAGCTCCCTTTTTTTGCTGGGGGGTGGGGCACACCTGATGATGCTCAGGGGTTACTCCTGGCTATGCACTCATAAATCACTCCTGGCTTGGGGGACCATATGCAATGCCGGGGGCAGGGGATAATCGAACCACAGTCCCTCCGAGGCTACTGTGAGCACAGCAGATGCCCTACTCCTTGCGCTACAGCTCCAGCCCCTACATCCCTTTTGGTTTCAGGTTTTTGTTTTTGGGCCACACCTGGCAGTGCTCAGGGACTATTCTGAACTCAGGGTTAACTCTTGGTGGTGCTCAGGGAATCATCTGTGGCCCCAGGGATCAAACTGCAGCTGCATCTGAACAGCAATTGTACACTTCCAGCTGCAGATAGGGCCTCCTGCTTGGGAGTTGGCCAGATTTGCTCCCTTAAACCAGAGAGATAAGATAGCACAGTAGAGGCCAGAGAAATAACACAGCAGTAGAGCTTTTGCCTTGGACGCAGCTGATCCTCCCAGCATCCTATATGGTTTCCCATGCCTGCCAGGAGTGATTTCTGAGTGCATAGCCAGGAGTAACCCCTGAGCGCCACCAGGTGTGACCCAAAAACCTCTCACACACACACACACACAGCAGAGAAGACATTGATTCACCTTGCATGCAGCCAAATAAGTTCCAATCCTAGGTACCTCATATGGTCCCCCCAAACTCTCCCAGGGTTAACTCCTGAGTACAGAGCCTGAAATATCACTAGGTGTGACCAAAAACAAACAAAAAATATTTTGTTTCTCCTCTCCCACTTAGGCATCTTCAGCATGGCAGTTCTCCCCCAGCACGCAGCCACCTGTGGAGAGCCTACACCGCCACACCCTTCTCCCTCCCCTTCACCACCATCCGTCCTGTGGGTGCCCTCTCCAGAGAGCTCGCCCCTTTCCTGGACCCAGTGCCCTATCTGCCAGTTACTGTTCTCAACAGGAGAAATTGAGGAACACGCCAGTATGTGTGGAGAGGCATGAGCTGTGAGGTGCCCTGTGGAACTGGAATGGTGTACAGATGCTCTTGACAGCCAAGAATGCTAACAGGACCAAGCTACCCCATGCCTCCCACCTCTCCCTCCCTCAGAGTTCTGCTCCTCTCCCAGTTGTCAAGGCTTCTGTCACCTTGGCACCCCACTCTCCCCAAGGCAATACTGTCTATCCTTTTCCCAGTTGGCCCATCTGGGATGGCATTAGTGGTCTCTCTGGGGCTTTGAGACATAATACAGAATGTTCCCCCATCCATCCCCATTGGTAAAGCAGGCATGGTCCTGAGTCCACTTTCCTGAGGAGAAGAAAAGCCCTCCCCAACATCCAGGCTGCAAGGGATCCTGGGAGGGTGATGAGGGTTTGACCCAAGACTCAGTTTTACCACCCAGGAACTGAATTGTCAGCATCCCCATGGTGCCCTTCCTGTCCTGGGTAGAATATGCTAACAGCATGTTGCCTGGGGCCTGGTGTGGGCCCTCGGTGACACAACATCCCCTCCTTGGACAGGAGGATAAGGGCAAATGGGTAGGTAAGGAGCAGCACTAGGCAGGCCCTGAGACCCTCAGGAACAGCCCCGTTCCCATTCACCCACAGACCTGAGGGTCTCCAGGTCCCTGCACCCCACCCCTAGCTCCACCTCTAAGCAACTCTGTCCTCTCCCCTTTCCCAGAAGATTTCTTCACATGGCATGAACACCAGGTCCCCTGGTCTCCAAGGTACAGGGAAGAGGGGGAACAGCTGGTCCTATCCAAGGGAGGGCCTGGGGCGGGGTTTGGATGGGCAGGAGAGGAAGCTAAACATAGGGGTGCGACATAGGAGCTCAGCCCTTCATTCCTGCCAGCCGAGTAGGTGCCACCATGGACCCCCTTGCGGTAAGAAGCACCCTCTTTCCGTCCCCCATTCAGTCCACTTCTAGCCAGCATCAAGCCATAGATTAACTTTGATTAGTTAACCTGAAAGTGGCAGAAATGTTTTACCTGCCTTGCCCATGGTGGACACTACCCTGTGGGCACCCTGGACCCAGAGAAGATGGTGAGACTGGAGCAGGGCCTGTTAGGAGAGGGGTGAGCTGGGATGGGGCAATGCCTCCTCTGAGCAGGACCGGGCAATTGGGTGAGGGGCATTGGTTGGAGAATGAGTCTGGACCCACTCTAGCATGGTCAGAGCCACAGGACTCAGAAAAGTCCCCATCTTCAGGCCCTCCTGTGTGGGCCTGTCTAGTCCTGTCCCCATGGGCTCTGGGACTTGCAGAAGGAGACTTAGTCAACAAAGTGGGTGCTAGGCACTTAGTCATCCTGTGACTGTGAGCCTTTCCTCTGCCATGGCCTGCCCTCTTCCTGGTGCCCACATTTGTCTGCTGGGGTGGGTTTCTGAGGATGGAAACTCATGAGACCTCAGTCCTGGCATTTTGTTAATCTAAGAATTACATAATAAAATAATTAATGAGAGTGTTTTTGTTAAGTGTGTCTGGGGCATGAAGGGTATCATGGTGGGGACCAGAGTCCAGAGTGGGTAGGTCTCTCACCAAATAGGCTGCTGACTCAGATGCAAGAGCCGACATCCCATAGGGTCCTCCAGTTCCTGCTAGGAGTGATCCTTGAGCACTCCTGGGTATAGCCCCAAAACATGCTGTGGTGGATGGGATTGGAAACAGGTTTATGGGTTTAAAGAAAGATATAGGAGGCCTCAAAATAAATTAGGTTGGAGGGGGCTGGAGAGATAGCATGGAGATAAGGCATTCATGCAGAAGGACGTCCTTACATGCAGAAGGACGATGGTTCCAATCCTGGCATCCCATATGGTCCCCCGTGCATGCCAGAGGCAATATCTGAGCCAGGAGTAACCCCGAGCGCTGCTGGGTGTGACCCAAACCCTCCCAAAATTAGATTGGAGACCCAGGACCCCACTCCCCACTCCTTCCTTTCACCCCAGCCCAACTGGAATGAGATCGTCAACAAAAAGCTGAAGTTCCCACCTCCACTGTTGGGGGCCATCCAGGAGGGGCGGCTGGGCCTGGTGCAGCAGCTACTGGAGTCAGGTGTCGAGGCCCCAAGCAGTGGGGCAAGTGGGCCCCCGCGGCAGGTGGAGGAGGCAGAGGACCGGTCCTGGAGGGAAGCTCTCAACTTGGCCATCCGCCTGGGCCATGAAGCCATCATGGACGTCCTGTTGGCTAATGTCAAGTTCGACTTCCGACAGATCCACGAGGCCCTGCTAGTGGCCGTGGATTCGAACCAGCCAGCTGTAGTGCGGCGACTGCTGGCCCGGCTTGACCGGGAGAAGGGCCGCAAAGTAGACACACGGTCCTTCTCATTGGCTTTCTTCGACTCTTCCATCGACGGCTCCCGTTTTGCACCAGGGGTCACGCCCCTCACCCTGGCTTGCCAGAAAGATCTGTACGAGATCGCGCAGCTGCTCATGGAGCAGGGCCACAGCATTGCCCGGCCTCACCCCGTCTCCTGCGCCTGCCTCGAATGCAGCAATGCCCGCCGTTATGACCTGCTCAAGTTCTCCCTGTCGCGCATCAACACCTACCGTGGCATTGCCAGCCGGGCACATCTCTCACTAGCCAGTGATGACGCCATGCTGGCCGCCTTCCAGCTCAGCCGGGAGCTCAGGCGCCTGGCACGCAAGGAGCCAGAGTTTAAGGTGAGTGGCCTAGCTTCTCCCTGTTCCCAGCCCCCCCCCCCCACACACACACACATATTAATTCTTCCATTGTGTCAGGGGTTCCAGGAAGTGAGTGTTAATGAGAATGATGAGGCCTCAATTTCCAATGTAATGGGGTATTACAGGATTTCACCTGAGGGAGAGCCCCAGACAGATAGGGGTGGCACTAGCTAAACTCTAAGGGCATTCTGAGTCTTGCATGGGCAGACAGCCAGTGTTCAAGATCCTGTGGACCTGAAGGTGGCTCCCACCTGGAAGGGAGGCCATAAGGGATAGTCCCAACCCTACTGCCCAGCCTATGGTGGTCAGGGTGCACTCCTAGGAGAAGCTGGGTTTATCTTGACTAACTCTGTGGGCAATGAGTTCACAGGAGAAAGTAGCAGGGAGGGCATTTAAGGGGTGGGTTCAGGAGCCTCCAACATGCAGGGGAGCCCTCAGGGCTTAGAACTGCTTCTGAAACCACAATTCTGCACCACACTCTGGACCAGATAGGCCCCCTGCTCCTTATGGACATCTGTGAGGAAAGAGACAAGCATCAGTGCAGAAATTGAGGCAGAATGTGGCAAGAGCTCATATAGCCTCACCTAGAGCCTCCAGTCAGATCTCAGGATAAGGCAGCTCCAGAAAGGAGCTGAGTGATATGGGCCCCACTTCCCAGGCCCAGTTGCTGAAACCTGGAAGGGGGAATTACCCCAGGGAACACTCCCTGAGAGCAAGAGCTGACACAGACATAACCTGTATACCCCCAGAATAGGATTCCAACTCAAACAAGGTGAGGACAGGCAGGCAAGGATGGAGGCTCTAGTTCTCAACTCCTTACACTGCCCATTCAAGTTCTCACAGAAAGAAAATGTTCCCTCCAACCACTGCCAGACATGACCTCCGAGCAGAGTCAGGGGTAAGACATGAGCACCACTGTGCGTGACCCCAAAACAAACAAAAACAAAAATTAAATGAAAGATAATAGGAGTAGGAATAGAAGCAGGACAGAAAACAGATTAGCAAAAAGGAAGCTCAGGAAGAGGAAAGGATTTTGTGTTGGAAGGACCCACCAAAATAGTGCCTCATGGTAGAGAGAGGAGAGGTGGGAGCATCAAGAGAGATAATCAGGGGCCAAGCAGTGGGGTAGTGGTAGGGCATTTGCCTTGCACGTGGCTGACCTAGGTCGAACCGCATCCCATATGGTCCCCAAGCCAGGAGCAATTTCTGAGCACATAGTGTCATCAGGTGTGGCCCAAAAACCAAAAAGAAAAAAAATTAAATAAAAAAGAGAACCAGTGTGATTGCATCTGTGGGGGCAGGTAGCCCAGGGGCAGCACTGAGGAAGTCCCCTTCAGAATACACACACAGGCCCCATTCCTTCCAGCCAGAGTACATCGCTCTGGAGTCACTGAGCCAGGACTACGGCTTTGAACTGCTGGGCATGTGCCGGAACCAGAGCGAGGTCACTGCAGTGCTCAATGACCTGGGTGAAGACAGCGAGACGGAGGCCGAGGTCCTGGGACAGGCCTTCGAGGAGGGTATCCCCAACCTGGCAAGACTGCGGCTGGCTGTCAACTACAACCAGAAGCGGGTCAGTAGGGGCCTCCACTCCACTCTCCCGTTGTCAGGACCCTTGAATCTGTGCCTCCCAACCTCCCTTCTTTTGGAGATTAGAGTGGAACCACACCCAGTAATGCTCAGAGGCTATAGCTGGCTCTATGTTCAGGAGTGAGCCCTGGCATTGCTTAGGGATCTATGCAGTGCTAAGGATCAAACAGAGTCAACCATGTTGTGCAAGGCCTTATCCCTGTTCTAGCTCTCTGACCACCAATGTCCCTTTTGAACTTCAGTTAAGCTCCAACCTTTCTCCAGCTCTTGGATACCCTGTTACCTCCAACCCCTGTAGCCCTGACATCCAGACCTTCCCTGTAGCTCTATCTCTGATCCCCCAAGTGACTTTAGTCTCATCTGTTGTTGGACATCAGTATCTCACTCTCTCAATCTAATGTCAAGAGAGTGCTCAGAGCTCAAGATCAAGAAATAAAGGCCTCTCCTAGAATACACAGCCCAAACCTTCTTTTGCAATGATTCCTTTGTACCCTAAGACACAAAGCCCTAACCTCCCTGCTCCCCCATCCTCAAGACCATTCAAGACAAGTGTCCATGTCTCTAACAAGATAGGAATTCTAAGCACCTAAGCTCACTGTTTTGGGTAGCCACTTCCTTCCAATACTGCCTAGGGCATGGGATCCAGAGAAGCTTGTTCTTTGAGTTGGGCACGTTCTCCATACACTAGGAAAAAGGGAGAAAGGATGAAGTCCACCCAGGCTCATACAAAGAGGTTCAGCCTCTCTGATCACTTCCCTCCTCCAGGGAACCATACCCCGATTCTCTCTCTAATGGGACAAGTAAGAGAACTGAGCAAGCTCCCCCTTCCACCCTGCCTGCAAACCACCCCTTCTGTTCACACCCATTTCTGTTTAGTTTGTAGCACACCCCATCTGCCAGCAAGTGCTGTCCTCCATCTGGTGTGGGAACCTGGCTGGCTGGCGTGGAAGCACCACCATCTGGAAGCTCTTCGTTGCCTTCCTCATCTTCCTCACCATGCCCTTCCTCTGCCTGGGCTACTGGCTGGCACCAAAATCCAGGGTACGAACACCAGAATTAAGGCTAAAGACCAAAGCCATGGTACAACTGGTAGGACACTTACTTTGCATGCAGCTAACCTAGGTATTGTCCCCAGCACCACAAAGGGTCCCCCAAGTCCAGCCAGGAGTGACCCCTGACCACAGAACTAGGAATATATCCTGAACTCTCAAAACAAAATAAAATTTAAAATTAACAAATTAAATAAAATGAACGCCGAAATGCAAATTGAACTGGAGAAGCAACTCAGTGGGACAATACTACAAAAAATAATAAATAAATGAAGTGGGACTAGGGAGAAAACTCAAAGAATAGGAGCACATACTTTGCAAGGAGGAACCCAGTTTCAAGTCATAGTACTACATGGTGCTGAGCACTAATGAGAGCAACCCCTGAATACTGTTAGCCCTAAAAAAATATGAAATGGGGGCCGGAGAGATAGCATGGAGGTAAGGCGTTTGCCTTTCATGCAGGAGGTCATCGGTTCGAATCCCGGCGTCCCATATGGTCCTCCGTGCCTGCCAGGAGCAATTTCTGAGCCTGGAGCCAGGAATAACCCCTGAGCACTGCCGGGTGTGACCCAAAAACCACAAAAAAAAAAAAATATGAAATGATGGGTGCCAAAGTAATGGTACAGTAGATAGGGCACTTGCATCACACATGGCCAACCCAAGTTCAGTCCCTGCCAAGAGTGATTCCTGAATACAGAGTCGGGAATAAGCCCTGAGCACTGCCAGGTGTAGTCCTAAAAAAGAAAGGAAGGGGGCCGGAGAGATAGCACAGCAGTAGGGCATTTGCCTTGCATGCAGCCAAACAGGGAGGAACCATCCCATATGGTCCCCCAGCCTGCCAGGGGCCATTTCTGAGTGCAGAGCCAGGAATAACCCTTGAGCACCACTGGGTGTAGCCCAACAACCAATCAATCAATAAATAAATAAAGTTTAAGAAAGAAAAAGAAAAAGAAAGGAAGGGCAAAAACAAACAAAGGAAGGAAGCATTAGGCCTCGTGTAGCACATTCCTAATAAATGCTGGAATACATGAGCAAAAAGGGAGGTGACTCGTGGGCTGAGCATTCTGGAAGCTCCCCTCAAATTGGGAGAGACACACACGAGCAGGACTCTTGAAACCAATTTCTCTTCCTTCCTCCCAAGCTGGGTCGCCTGCTAAAGATACCTGTGCTGAAGTTCCTGCTGCACTCGGCCTCCTACTTGTGGTTCCTCCTCTTCCTGCTCGGAGAGTCCCTGGCCATGGAGATGCAGCTGAGCACATTCCGAGGTCGTAGCCAGAGTGTCTGGGAAACTTCACTACACATGGTTTGGGTCACAGGTATTTGTGTGCAGCTTTTTCTTTGTGGCTTTGTGGCAGGTCCCCACACTGTTCATCTCATTAAGTGCCCCAGGGGGATCACAGACAGCAGAGCCATCAGGGCCACTCTCAGATATGTGGTAGCTCACAGCCCCTTGTGTACAAAGCCGGTGCTGTAAGGCACTGAACGAGTCCATGAGGCTTCAGCTGAAACATATTAAGAAACACAATTTGGGGCTTGAGAGATAGCATGGAGGTAAGGCGTTTGCCTTTCATGCAGAAGGTCATTGATTCGAATCCCGCATCCCATATGGTCTCCCGAGCCTGCCAGGAGTGATTTCTGAGCGTGGAGCCAGGAGTAACCCCTGAGCGCTGCCGGGTGTGACCCACCCCCCAAAAAAAAGGAAACAATTTTGGGGCTGGAGAGATTGCATGGAGGTAAGGCGTTTGCCTTGCATGCAGAAGGACAGTGGTTCGAATCCCAGCATCCCATATGGTCCCCCGAGCCTGCCAGGAGCGATTTCTGAGCGTAGAGCCAGGAGCAACCCCTGAGCACTGCCGAGTGTGACCCAAAAAAAAAAAAGAAAAAAAAAAGAAACACAATTTGTGATGGCACAGTGATAGAGCATCTGCTGGGTTTGATCCCCAGCATGGTTCCCCGAGCATGCCAGGAGCAATTTCTGAGCACAAAGCCAGGAGTAACCCGAGCGCTGCCTGGTGTGGCCAAAACAAAACAAAACAAAAACAAACACATTTTGAACCAAAGCAATAATAGTACAGCAGATGAGGCACTTGCCTTGCCTGCAGCTGACCCAGGTTTGATTCCCCAGCACTTCTTATGGTCCCCCACAAATACACCAGGAGTGATCCCTAAGCACAGAGCCAAATGTAAGCCCTGAGCACTGCCACTATGCGCCCCTTCTCCCCCACCCCAAAAAAAAATCATTGTCTAAGCAAATGAAATGTTTGATCCTGGATGAGGGTGATACAATAGAAACATTTCATTTGGGGGCTGGAGAGATAGCACAGCAGTAGGGCCTTTGCCTTGCACACGTAGCTGACCCAGGATGGACAGTAGTTCAAATCCCGGCATCCCATATGGTCCCCTCCGAAGCCTGCCAGGAGCAATTTCTGAGCAAAAAGCCAGGAGAAACCTCTGAGCACCGCCGGGTGTGACCCAAAAAACAAAAAAAGAAGAAACATTTCATTTGCTTAGCGGCCAGCTTTCGCCCATAACCCAGTGGTAAGGAGGAGAGTTCACACACACCATGGCCACCCCACTACCTTCCTGCAGGGTTCTTGTGGTTCGAGTGCAAGGAGGTGTGGATCGAGGGCCTTCGCAGTTACCTCCTGGATTGGTGGAACTTCCTGGACGTGGTCATCCTGTCCCTGTACCTGGCAGCCTTCGTGCTCCGGCTCCTCCTGGCTGGGCTGGCCCACATGCACTGCCGTGATGACCCCGAGGGAGCCCTGTGCCACTATTTCACCACGGCTGGTGAGTGACCCCGACTCAGCCTGGGGTCACTACTTACTGCCTTATCTTCCTTGCCCTCAGCTTCACCCAACCTCATTCCACCTGTCCAGATCGAACTGAGTGGCGCACAGAGGACCCCCAGTTCTTGGCAGAGGTGCTCTTCGCAGTCACCAGCATGCTGAGCTTCACCCGCCTGGCCTACATCCTGCCGGCCCACGAGTCCCTGGGCACGCTGCAGATCTCCATTGGCAAGATGATCGATGATATGATCAGGTGCGTGTGCCCTGCCCTGCACACCCCTGCCCAAGCCTCCTCTGGTCGGGTTCGAGATTCACTGGTGCCTCACACCCGGCCACACTCAGGGGTTGTTCTCTGCTTTGTGCTCAGGAGTGACCCTGACGGTGTTGGGGCACCATACGCAGTGCGGGTGGCTGCTTGCAGCAGATTCCCAGACTTTCACTCACTCCAGCGATCTCAGCAACCATGAAACTGCAGGCACAGTTGTGGGTGTCAAGAATAATTCTTGGCAGAGGGAATCTGTGATGTTCTTCTCATTTTCAGAGGCCTGCCACACGGCATTTACCAAAACCTGACAGCTCAGAGAGCCACTGGTTGTGGATCCCAGTGCCAACTGAGTCGCTGTCTCTAGGACCTTCTCTGGGTCTCAGTGCCTCCATCTCTGGGATAGAACATTACAAGCTGGGGTTAACACTGTTTTCTTCTCACTCTGCACCTGTTCATTGTTTTGGTTTTTAGGGGTTTTGTTTTTTGTTTTTTGTTTTTTTTTCTGTTTGTTTTGAGTTTGGGGCCACACCTAGTGATCATCAGGGCTTATTCCTGGCTCTATGTTCAGGAACTATCCCGGCCTTGCTCAGGGAGCAATATGGTGTGCTGGGTCTGATGTAATAAGGCTCTACCAGCTGTGTCCCTGCAGCTGTTATTTGTTTGTTTGTTTGTTTTTGCAGCTGTTTAAATGTCTGGCTTTACCTAGGCTTCTTGGTGCTTTATCATCTAATCTTTTCAGCCAAGCCTGGCTGCTCAGACTGAGTGCCTGCTTGGGAACATGAGGGGCAGGTGGATTGCAGGAGGATCTCTGGCTAGTGTGAAGGTGGGAGGAAGTGTTGGTGGTGTCAGTATGGGCACAACCTCTAATCCCTTTGCCCCTAACCTGGAGGAAACCTGTTCTAGCCTGCGTGTCTTCTCACCTTGCTCCCCACTGCTTCTGCTACTGACTAACCTGCTCCAAACCCTCTTCGCCTTTCTCATTCCTGTCACTTCTCAGCACCTCCTCTCTTGGGGGAGGCCCTTCTCAGAGTTAATGCTTCAACCTAATCCCTTCTCTTCTTGAAGGGAAGCTCTTGTGCAGTATTCATTGCCCATCCTGCTTACTTTCCATTTCATTATCTTTATTTTATTACCTATTAGCAGTGGAGAGAACTATGTTGGCAGTGCTCAGCTCTGTGTTCAATGGTCACTCCTGACAGTGCTCAGGAAACCATATGGTGCGTGTGATTAAATCTGAGACTCTTGGGGCCGGAGAGATAGCATGGAGGTAAAGCGTTTGCCTTTCATGCAGGAGGTCATCGGTTCGAATCCCGGCGTCCCATATGGTCCCCCGTGCCTGCCAGGAGCAATTTCTGAGCCTGGAGCCAGGAATAACCCCTGAGCACTGCCTGGTGTGACCCAAAAACCAAAAAAAAAAAAAAAAAAAAAAAAAAAAAAAAAAAAAAAAAAAAAAAAAAATCTGAGACTCTTGCATGAAAACCATGTGCTCAATCCTTTGCGCCATCTCTCCAGCCCTTATTTTATGAGTCAAAAATTTATTTTGTTTTGTTTTTAGGACATACCCAGTGATGCTTAGGGATTACTCCTGACTCTCTCTGCTCAGTGATTATTCCAGGAGGTGTTTAGGGAGCCATATTTATTTCATTATTTTTTGGGCCACACATGTTTGATGCTCAGGAGTTACTCCTGGCTAAGCACTCAGAAATTGCCCCTGGCTTGGGGGGACCATATGGGACACTGGGGGATTGAACCGTGGTCCTTCCTTGGCTAGCGCTTGCAAGGCAGACACCTTACCAACCCCCTATTTCATTTATTAATAATAATCAAATAGACTACTTTCAAGTAGAAAGCTAGAGCCCTGGACTCCTTCATGGTCCCTATCATCTTTCCCCATCATCTTAGATCCTTCTCACTTGCCCACCAGGTTCATGTTCATCCTCATGATCATCCTGACTGCCTTCCTTTGTGGCCTCAACAACATCTATGTGCCCTATCAGGAGACAGAGCGTCTGGGCAAGTATGCCAGCTGACAGGCGGGCATCTGGAGCACTGTATTGTAAACTTAGTGTCCTCTTTCTCCTCTCTTCCGCATCTACTCCCTCTCCCATCAGGTCTCACTCTTTTATTCATTTGTTCAATCATTTTGTCTCCAAACTTTGGTTTTGAAAAATGTCAATCTATGGGACTGGAGCAAAAGTACAGCAGTTTAGGAGTTTGCCTTGCACATGGCTGACCCAGGTTTGATCACTGGCACCCCAAATGGTCCTCAAAGCCTATTAGAAATGATACTTGAGGGGCCAGAGAGATAGCATGGAGGTAAGGCGTTTGCCTTTCATACAGAAGGTCATCGGTTCGAATCCCGGTGTCCCATATGGTCCTCCGTGCTTGCCAGGAGCAATTTCTGAGCATGGAGCCAGGAGTAACCCCTGAGCACAGCCGGGTGAGACCCCCCCAAAAAAAAAAAAAAGAAATGATACTTGAGGGTCTGGAGAGATAGCATGACGGTAAGGTGTTTGCCTTTCATGCAGAATGTCATTGGTTCGAATCCCGGCATCCTATATGGTCCCCTGAGACTGCCAGAAGTGATTTCTAAGCATGGAGCCAGGAGTAACCCCTGAGTGCTGCTGGGTGTGACCCAAACATACATACATACATACATATGTACATACATACATACATACATACATAAATAATACTTGAGAGCAGACTCAGGAATAAGCCCAAGACTGCGGGGTGTGACTCTGAAACAAACCAAAAAAAGTCTATCTTATAAAAAAGTTAAAAGTGCAGTGGGGGGGAGGGGGCCGGAGCGGTGGCGCTAGAGGTAAAGTGTCTTCCTTGCAAGTGCTAGCCTAGTACAAACTTTGGTTCGATCCCCCAGCATCCTATATTCCCCCCCCTCCAAGCCAGGAGCGATTTCTTTTTTTTTTTTTTTTGGTTTTTGGGCCACACCCGGCGGTGCTCAGGGGATACTCCTGGCTGTCTGCTCAGAAATAGCTCCTGGCAGGCACGGGGGACCATATGGGACACCGGGATGCGAACCAACCACCTTTGGTCCTGGATCGGCTGCTTGCAAGGCAAACGCCACTGTGCTATCTCTCCGGGCCCAGGAGCGATTTCTGAGCGCATAGCCAGGAGTAATCCCTGAATGTCAATGGGTGTGGCCCAAAAACTAAATAAAACAAAAAAAAGTGCAGTGGGGAACTAAGGAGTCAGGGATTATGCCTTTTGTGCACAAGGACTCAAGTTTTGTCCCTGGGACAGACGGCCCCTTAGGTACCACCAGGTATAACTCCCTGGAGACCCATAGGCATGGATGTGACCCTGGTGGCCCCAAACATCTCACTACACCTGAGCTGTACCACACCACTGGTAGTAAGAAACAAACCTATATCAACATACCATGTATCTGCTGGAAGTGACCCTGGGTCTAAGGACTACAGTAGAAAACCATCCCTGACCCACACACACACAGAGAAGAAAAATCTAAGCTGCAACCTAGGATCATGAATTGTATTCTTCTGCTTTATATGTTTATTTCATATTTATTTTATATTTATTGAACTTAAATGTTTTGTTATTTTATTTTATTTTGGGTTTTATTGGGGGGGGGCACACCCACTGGCGTTCAGGTGTTATTCCTGGCTCTGCTCAGAAATCACTCCTGGGTAGGGGCCCAAGAGATAGCATGGAGGTAAGGCGTTTGCTTTGCATGCAGAAGGACGGTGATTCAAATCTCGGCATCCCATATGGTCCCCAGAGCCTGCCAGGAGCCATTTCTGAGCATAGAGCCAGGAGTAGCCCCTGAGCACTTTTGGGTATGCCTAAGAAACAAACAACAACAACAACAACAACAACAAAGAAATCACTCCTGCCAGGCTCCAGGGACCATATGGGATGTTAGGGATTGAACACACATCTGTCCTGGATCAGCCAGGCGTATGCAAGGCAAATGCCCTACTGCTGTGCTACCACTTCAGCCCTCTTTTGATTCCTTTTTTTTTTTTTTTTTTTTTTTTGTGGTTTTTGGGTCACACCCAGCAGCGCTCAGCTGCTCTATGCTCAGAAATTGCTCCTGGTAGGCTCAGGGGACCGTATGGGTTGCCGGGATTCGAACCACGGTCCTTCTGCATGCAAGGCAAAAGCCTTACCTCCATGCTATCTCTCCGGCCCCTCCCTTTTGTTTCTTTATATTTTTTGTTTCGTTTCCTTTCCATTGCCCTTATTTTGTCTTTCATGATAAATAAACTTGTTCGAAGAATGCGATCCAGACAAGAGCAATCCATGATTGCTCTTAGGGTGAAGTAGATTGCTTAGCATGCCAGAAACCTGGGTTCAATCCCCAGCATCACAGGGTCCTTGAGCACCTTAAATACCACCAGGCTTGACCTCCTCCTGCCTCCCACCAAAAAAAAAATGTTTATCAAGTGATGTTGTATAGTTTCCATCATGGGAATTTCTGTTTTCTTGTGACTTGATGAAAGTTAGGGACCTTTGTCAAAAACAAAACAAAACAAATATATAATACTCAATGCAGTTTTTATTCTCTTGTTTTAGGGTCATACATAGCTGTACTCAGGGCTTACTCCCATCTGTGCTCAGGAATCACTCTTGGCAGGGTTCAGGGGACCATATCAGGAATATCAGGGATAGATCACAAGTATTGTTTGTGCAAGGCAAATACCTTCCCTGAAGTACCATACCATCTCTCCAGACTCACTCTTTCTGATTTTTTGACCACATCTGTGGTTCTAGGAATCCAACTGAGGGCTCCCACATGCACAGCATGCACCCTAGCACTTTTATGTTTTGTTTTGTTTGGTTTTGGTTTTGGTTTTTGGACCACACCTGGTGACGCTCAGGAGTTACTCCTGGTTATACGCTCAGAAATTGCTCCTGGCTTGGGGGACCATATAGGACGTCGGGGATCGAACCCAGGTCCATCCTGGATCAGCTGCATGCAAGGGAAATGCCCTACCACTGTGCTATCGCTCCAGCCCTGGCACTTTTACGTTTTGTTTGTTTTGGGGATACACCCAAACAGTGCTCAAGGGTTACTCCTTGGTCTGCATTTAGGCATCATTTCTGGTGATGCTCAGAGTGATCAAGTGGGATGCCAGGGATAAAAATAGGTAGGCTACCTGCAAGACAAGCACCCTACCTTCTATACTATCTCACTGGCCCATTCTTATAGCACTCTGAGACACAATTTTAAGCTATAATTTTTGGGGGGACAGGGCATACTTGGCAGTGCTCAAGGGTTACTCCTGGTTCTGTGCTCAGGGGTTACTCCTGGTTCTGTATTCTGGAATTACTCTTGTTGTAGCTCTAGGGACCATACAGTATCCTGGGGATTGAACATGCATCAGCTGCATGCAAGACAAATGCCCTATGCATTGTATTGATTGTAGTCTGATTGTATTCATCTCTCCACCCATCCCTACCCGGAAAGGTCCCTGTCAACAAGAAGTGTGCCATCTTATTTGCAACAGGATCCTTGAGAACTTTCTGTACTCAGAGGACCTTGGTAGACTGAAAGAGTGAATACTGGGACTCAGTAAAGACCAGTGTCTGGAGGGACCAGGATGGACCAAAAGGCCTATTCTGGGGAGTAGGGAGGTTGGGGATTTTCTAGGGATCTCATATCGTTTGTCTACCCCTCACCCCTCACCCTTCTTTCCTTAACCTTCCTGCCAGTTTCAATGAGACATTCCAGTTTCTATTCTGGACCATGTTCGGCATGGAGGAACACAGTGTGGTAGACATGCCTCAGTTTCTGGTGCCAGAATTTGTGGGCCGGGCTCTATATGGCATCTTCACCATCGTCATGGTCATCGTGCTGCTTAACATGCTCATTGCTATGATTACCAATTCCTTCCAGAAGATTGAGGTGTGTACCCCGAGGCCCAAAGACTAGAGCAAGGGAAGGGGTCTGACAAAGGTGCAGGGCACAGCACCCCTGCATTCCTGGTCCTCTTCCCCTGCTGTCTTGTTTCCTGATGTAAGGCAAGTCTTCCTAGCTTGGTCTCATCATCCTGGGTACAATGAGGGACTTGGTTGCTCCAGGTACCACTCTAGCACTCTTTGTATTTTCTGGGTAGGAGGGACAATGTACTGTGGGAGACTGGAAGAGGTATGGGCATAGGCTGGGTCATGGGGTATCTAAAGGATAAACGCTAAGGGGAAGGAAGAAAAGAGGGAGGGGGATGGGAAATGTGCTTGGAAGAAAAATAGGGGAAAGCAGTTGGCACACTAGAGAAATGTATGCATTGCAGGGCTTGAGGAAGTTTGACAAGGTATGGGGGGCACTAGGGGACCCAAGGATCCTTGTCAAGCCCCCTGCCTCTTGGCTCTCAGGATGATGCAGATGTGGAATGGAAGTTTGCTCGCTCCAAGCTCTACCTGTCCTACTTCCGCGAAGGCCTGACTCTGCCTGTGCCTTTCAACATCCTGCCCTCACCCAAGGCCATCTTCTACCTTCTCAGGTGATGCCCAGAACCCTTATTCCAGCCACTTGCACATCTCAGCCCTGCTCTTGCACTCGGCCCAACTCTTTCTCACCTTCTGCCTTCTCAGGAAAATGTTCCGGCTCTTTTGCTGTTGCTGTTCCTGCTGCAAGACCAGGAAGCCAAACTATCCCCCAATTCCCATCTTTGTGAGTTGTCTTCCTCATGGGGTCTTTCAGGAGGCTTACACCTCTGTCTCTCTGCTCATCCTAGGTGGCTGTCTCTCCAGGAGAGTTTCCCTTCCCCAAGCCTGCTTCCCCTTCCTGCTCTGACATGGCTCTCCTTCCCCTCTTCATGACACTAGGCATTTCTGAAATGTTAAACTTTGTAACCCCAGTTTCTTCTAATGTAATTTTTTTTTTTGGTGTTTGGGTCACTCCCGGCAGCACTCAGGGGTTACTCCTGGCTCTACGCTCAGAAATCGCTCCTGGCAGGCTCGGGGGACCATATGGGGTGTCCATCTGCATGCAAAGCAAACACCTTACCTCCATGCTATCTCTCAGGCCTCTGTTTTCTTTTTTTTTTTTTTTAATGTTATTTTAGGCACTGTAGTTTGTAGTACCGTAAATGATAGTGCTAATGATATTGTTACTGGCAGAGTTTCCTGCATAACACAATCCCTCACCACACTCTCCCTCCACCCCCAGCATCCATTTCCCTCCACCAGAGTCTCCCTCCTCTTCCACTCCTACTAATACCCCCATCCCTCCCTTGCAGTAAACATCCTACTGAAGACCAGTGCTGTCGCCTTTGAATATTTATTATTTTCTTTCTATGTTGTTTTATATCCTGCATATGAGACAGATCACTCAGTGTCAATTTATTTTCCTCTAACTTTACAACATAATAATCTCTAGCTACATTCCCATAGTAGCAAATTTATTTGGGGGGGGTGTTATTGAGCCATACCTGGCAGCACTCGGGTTGCTCCTGGTTCTGTACTCAGATATCAATTCTGGCAGGCTCAGGGGACTATATGGAATGCCGGGGATCGAACTCAGGTCCATCCTGTGTCAGCAATGTGCAAGGCAAATACCCTACTGCTGTTCTTTTTTTTTTTTTTTTTTTTTTTTTTTTTTTTTTTTTTTGGTTTTTGGGCCACACCCGGTAACGCTCAGGGGTTACTCCTGGCTATGCGCTCAGAAGTCGCTCCTGGCTTGGGGGACCATATGGGACGCCGGGGGATCGAACCGCGGTCCGTCTCCTAGGCTAGCGCAGGTAAGGCAGGCACCTTACCTCCAGCGCCACCGCCCGGCCCCCCCTACTGCTGTTCTATCACACAGGCCCCATAGCAGCAAATTTCATGATTTCATCTTTTTTTTTTTTACAGTTGAGTAGCATTACATTATATATAATGGACCATAGTTTCTCTATCCAGTCACCTGTTTTTGGACACTTGGGTTGTTTACAAATTCTAGCTCTGATGAACAATGCTGCAAAAAACACAGGAATAGGACCGGAGAGATAGCACAGCGGTAGGGCGTTTGCCTTAGACATAGAAGGTCAGTGGTTTGAATGCTGGCATCCCATATGGTTCCCCGAGCCTGCCAGGAGTGATTTCTGAGTATAGAGCCAGGAGTAACCCCTGAGCACTACTGGGTGTGGACCCCCCCCCAAAAAAAAAAACAACACAGGAATGAAAATGTCTTTTTTAACTAGCTTTTTTTTTTTTTAACACTTGGGGTAGATGTCAAGAAGTGGAATTGTTGAGTCAAATGTAGATTATATTTTTTATTTGTTTGTTTTGGGATCACCCCTGGTATTCTTTAGGGGACCATAGGGGATGTCAGGATTGAGCCCAGGTCAGCATTATGCAAGGTAAGCTCTACCAACTGTGCTATTGCTCTGGTCCATATTGTTTTTGTTTGTTTGTTTGTTTTTTGGTTTTTTTTGGGCCACACCCGGCAATACTCAGGGGTTACTCCTGGCTGTCTGCTCAGAAATAGCTCCTGGCAGGCACGGGGAACCATATGGGACACCGAGATTTGAACCAACCACCTTTGGTCCTGGATCGGCTGCTTGCAAGGCAAACGCCGCTGCTGTGCTATCTCTCAGGGCCCCCATATTGTTTTTCAAAAGGTTAGACCAGTCTAAATTCCCACTGGCAGTGAATAAGGTCCCTTTTCCCCCACACTATACCAAAATTGGTTGTTTTTGTTCTTCATGATATGTGCCAATATCACTGGTAGGAGATAATTTCATTGTTGTTTTGATTTGTATTTAGTGTTTTGTTTTGTTTTTTGGGTTACACCCAGAGATGCTTAGGGGTTACTTCTGACTCTGCGCTCAGTAGTCGCTCCTGGCAGGTTCAGGGGACCCTATGGGATGCCAGGATTCGAACCGGGGTCCATCCTGTGTAGGCTGTGTGCAAGGCAAATGCCTTACTGCTGTACTATTGTTCCAGTAATAGTAATGATTTATGATTTTCATTTTTCCCATGATAAGTAATATAGAACTTCTTTTCATATATCTTTTGACCATCTGTATGTCTTCTTAGAGAAACTTTCTCTTCATCTCTCATCCCTATTTGTTTGTTTGCTTTGTGTTTGGGAGCCATACCTGATGGTACTCCGGGTTTACTCCTGGATCTATGCTCAGGGATCATTCCTGTAGACCTAGGAGGACCATATGTGGTGCCAAGGATCAAACCCAAGCTGGCACATCAAAAGCAAATATGCTGCCTTCTGGAAATAAATCTCTCTGGCCTGAAACAGTCACATCATAAGCACTGGAGAGCACCTATGCCTGAGCAGTATCATCTTGGGAGTGGGAAGATCTGAGTCTTGCCTTTTAGCCAGGAGCTTCCTGGTGAAGCAGCTGAGTCACTGCTGGAAGCCAGATTTGAATTAATCTCTTTCAAGTCCCACACTCAGCCTACCACACTTATGCACTCTCCTTTTTCTGTCCTATGGCTCCTCTACTGTCCTAAAGCCTGAATCTGAACCCAGAACCAGGCTTTCACCTCCACACAATGATTCTCCTTCTCTGGCTCTGCTTTCCACAGGATTTGGAGACAAAACTAACTTGGAATAACTCAATTCCAGAGATTACTCCTGGCTCTATATTCAGAGGTCACTCTTGTTGGTGCTCAGGGAACCATATGGTGTCCCAGGAATCAAACCAAAGTTGCCCTCATTCAAGGCATGTACTTTACCCACTGTGCTATCTCTCTGGCCTCTGATCAGCCTCTCTCTTGCCTCTTCTCAACTTCCTAATCCTTTCCTCACTCCCTTTCCCAGCTCTCCTCTCAGGTCTGATCTCCATCTACGCCTTTCAGCACTGCACAGGAATTAGACAAATCAAGTCACTTTTAGAATCTGAAAGTCTTGGCTTCCACCATTGACTGCCTGGGGAAGGGAAAGACAGGGGTGGGCTGGGGTGCCAGAATCTCTCTTCTCTTTTTCCTTTCCTATCTTTCATCCCAGGCCAATCGTGGGGCAGGGTCAGAGCCCGGGGAGGGAGAGCATGAGCGTGGGTCCTATCGCCTTCGTGTCATCAAGGCCCTGGTTCAGCGTTACATAGAGACCGCCAGGCGGGAGTTTGAAGAGTCTCGTCGGAAAGGTCAGTGGCTTGCCCCCAAGCCTTTCTCATCCTCTTGGCTTGCTTTGTTGGAATCACTGCACTTCAGCACTTCACCCAGATGTGCCCCTCATCTAGATAGTTTTAGGTGTCTCCATCTCTTCCTTGGGATCCAACTGTTCTGTGACCTGTTCAGATAGGAATTTCCCTTGTTTCCTTTCATCCTCTATTGCTGCCTTCATTCCCATGAAGGCTCTCCCTTTCACTCCCTCATCTCTTCACTCATTCATGCATTTGTTTCCTCACTCCCTGACTCATCCAACTCCCTCTGTGTTCCCTGGCTTGGAGGGAAGGGGATTGGGTAGAAGAGGGACACCAGTGAAAATCATCCACTCTAGGGAGGAAGAGAGATCATCTTCCTGGGCAGAAAAAGCCTCGGTGGATGCCCAAACAAAAGCCAAACCCTCGGAATGGCTCATGGGAGGGACAAGCCTAGAGATCTCAAAGCCAAAGGTGGACAGGGTGAGATGGAATTAGAACTGGGCAGTGAAAAATGGATGAACTGGGCAGGTGCAGAGGGGGAAGACCATTGGCAGAAGTGGGTGTACAAGTTTCCACCCATTAAATGCCTCTCCGTGCTAAGAATGAATCATGCAGAGCCTGCGAGACTCACATCCATCAGGCCAGCTTCATTTCTCCCCAGCCCTGAAACAGAAAACGAACAAACAAACAAACAAAAAAACAACCCACCAACAGTTCCCCACTGCATCCCTAAAATTCTTGATCCCTTCTTGTTCCATAAGACTTTTTTTCTTTCTGTCATCCAAACTCACCATCCATCCCACCAGGCTCATTCATTACCCTGATTTTTTCTGCCCTTAGCCTCTGAGCCCTTTTGCCCTTCTCTTACCCTCTCCAGCACTTTTCCTTCCTGACCCTAGACATGATGTCTCTAGTTGTGAGGGGGTGCTCCTGCTGAGGGTAGAAGCAGAACAAGATGAGCTAATCTTCTGAGAGAGCCCTTTTACTCACCCAGATCTGGGCACCCGGCTCACTGAACTGACCAAGACTGTGTCCCGACTGCAAGGGGAGGTCGCTGGTGTGCGGCGCGCTCTGGTGGAAGGAGGGGCACCTCGACCCCCTGAAGGTGCCAGCGTGCTCAGTCGCTACATCACCCGAGTGCGGAACAGCTTCCAGAACCTGGGACCCCCCATCCCTGAGACACCAGAGCTGGTGATGCCAGGGATGATGGAGACCCAGGAATCTCAGGAACTGGGGCAGCAGAGTTCTAGAGGGGCTCAGGAGCCTGCTCCTGGAGAGCCTGTCCCATCCTCACCTGCTCATGTACTAGTGCACAGGGAGCAGGAACCAGAAGGGACAGGAGAGCTGGCCCTGGAGGAAGATGCAGGGGCCACAGGTGAGCCCTGAGGCAGTATGTGGGCTCCTTGTTCTGCTGCTGAGCATAGCAGCCTCAGTGTGAGAAGGGGGGGGGGTCCTCAACAAAGTATCTAATTTTAGCATATGTACTGCCAAAGCGAGCACCTCAATAAACTTTCTGTCCTGGATCGTCAGAATTCCTTATTTGTATATGAGAATCTCTGTTTCTTTAATGTTTCCCTCCCCCAGAAATGGACCCAGGTTGGATTGTCAGGAAGAGAGGTGTTTCCTCTGGGTCCCAAAAACCTAGGCTTTAGGACCACTCACATCTTCAGTGGAGGTGCTAGAGCAGGTAGCAGGCCTACTTGCCTTACACACAGCTGCCTGGCTTTCACCGCTGTTACCTCATATATCCTGCCAGGAATGATCCCTGAGCACAGAGTCATGAGTAAGCTATGAGCTCTGCCATGTGTGGCCCAAAATTCAGAAAGAGAAAAAAAAACAACAATACTTTAGTGCACAAAGCTGAGGCATGAGAAGGGGCCTCGATTCAATATTTACTTCATAAATTTAGCAGGGAGATGTCACCTGTCATTCCCTCCTTGACTTTATATTCTCACTTGTCACCCTTCCTGCCCTCCTATTGTAAGGAACCCGTGGTCCATTTGAGCTTCTGATATGTGACAAAGAGCTTGTTGGGGAACAATAGAGCAGCCCTTTTCAGTGTCTCTCTGCCTCAGTCCTGCCTGGCTCTACTTTACAATATGGCCTGAGTCTTAGAATAAACCAGCCATGAGATTTGGTCACCAAAGTACAGTGCTCTTTAATCAAGTGGCCACCCCTGTCTGCTTCTTCTATGTATCCTGTAGAGCCAGGGCTGTCACGCAGATCCTTCAGTCTGTGTCTGTAGCCTTGTGCCTGCTCCCTCAAGGCTGTATGCTGGGCCTCTTCCTCTGGTGAAGATCATCCACTCACTTAGGGCCCCTTCATGATGGGACACTGAGATCTCAGGGTCCCGCTCCCAAGAATTGGACCCTCCTGGGGTTCATGAGCAAGGTCTTTTGGAAGCTCAGAGCTAAGATTCCTTTAGAAGCCAAGATTCCTCTTTCTGCTAGAAAGAGAAGAAAAGGAGGTGAGAGAGGACCCAGCAGGGGTAGGAGGCTTCGATGCAACTGTGTGGGGCAGGAGGAAGACTCACTTGGTACAGGCATACAGTCTTGTTTCTTCTCCCCTGAAACAGAAAGCACAGTGAGGCCTCGTGGCCAGTACCCATGGCCCATCCTTTTCCCCCTGTGTGCATGCTTTTGGTTTCCTTGAGACCCCTTCCTTAGGGAGATCTTCCAAATGGTTTCTCCCCCTTGAGACTCTGACCTCAGCCCCAGACAGGGAAAGCACAGATGTGTTCTGTCAAGCCCACTACAGCCAGGGCCTCTTGAGAACTGAGGGGAGTTTCTGTCTTTATTCAGTCCCTTGCTGGCCACTTAGCCACCCAAGGCTTCAGCTCTGAGCCAGTCTGGCAGATGTCTCAGAACCTTCTGAGAATGTTTAGCAGATCTGAAACACACTCAGAGCATCCAAGAGCTGCGGATCCTACTGGGCAGAAAATACTTATAGCTGACTTCTAGCCATCACCATCCCCATGAACCAAGAGAGTCTCTTGCAGGCCATGTAGCACTCTGTGGGCCTCTTGCCCATGCCCTACCGCCTCCAGTCACCCGCTGCTGTCCTGCTGCACCCATGCACAGCTCACCACCCAGATAGGCGCAGTTGAAGTGACTACAGGTCTGATTATAGCTCTGGAGGGTCACAAGGCTCTGGGCTCCATCCTGGGAGAAACTGGTGACCAGGAAGATTTCATGAGGGGGGATCAGCACCTCAAGTTCCTTGGGAAAGACAGAAAAGGCCTGGATACGGACTCCAAAGCAAGTCCTCAGGGAGAAGAGGGTGGCATTACCAAACTTGTTGGCTACTGCCTTATCCAGGGAGCTGGAGGCAAAATGACCCATGCGGACAACGTCTCCTAACATCTTGGGCTCAAAGCGCAGACTGCCCACGCCTCGGAACACCACCTCCCCACTGCAGCCCTCACTCCCCCGCAGCAGCTGTAGGGCCCGGGTGAGGTAGAAATGCAGGGCCTTGAAGGGGAAGTGCCTCAGGTAGAGCTCCCGGGAGCCACCACCCATGCGCACAGCCTGGTTCAGCTCCAAGTATAAGGTGTTAGATGAGTTGGTGTAGACCATGATGGCGATTCCGTGCTGGGCTTTGAAGCCAGGGGGCAAAGTAAGCCCATGTTGTCTGCGTTCCCAAGCCTCCCGGGCAGCTTCCCAGGATTCCCGCAGCAGGGTGTGGTGGGCCATCTCTTCCTGCAGCAAGGTCATGGCCTTCTTCTCCATCTCCTCCCAGCACCCCACATAGGCATCATCAAAGGTGTCTGGGGCCAGACCTAGGAGCAGTATGGGTACAGCCTGTGCCTGCGGAATTAAGGAAAAGAGAAACCCTAGAGCAAAGGCTGTAGTTTCAGAGCACCACACAGGATCTTGGTGGCAGATCAGTTAAGAAATAGAATTGGGGGTCTGAATGATAGTATAGTGGGTAAGGTACTTGCCTTGAACATGGCCAACTAGGTTTAATTGCTGGCACTCATATGGTCCCCTGAGCACTAATAGGGCTCACTTCTGAGCACAGAGTCAGAAATAGCATCCCCCCCCTAAAACAAGACAGACTCTCATTTCAATTTTTCAAGAGACCAAGGACTTATATAACAGTTAAGGTAATATAGTTAGATGAACATGGGCTCAGATCCTGATTTCACTGCCTACTATCTGTATAGTTCTGGGAAAGACACCCTTTTCTTTTTTAATTTTTTTTGGGGGGGTTAGGTTTTGGGTTTTGGGTCTTACTCAGTGGTCCTCAGGGGTTACTACTGGCTCTGCACTTAGAAGTAGCTCCTAGCAGACTTGGGGGACCTTATGAGATCCGGGATTCAAACCAGGGTCTGTCCCATGTTGACTGCTTACAAGGCAAATGCTTTACCACTGTGCTTTCACTCTGGCCCTTTTTCTTAACTTTATTTATTCATTTATTTATTTTTTTGTTAACTGATTTCTGGGCCATACCCAGTGGCGCTCAGGGGTTACTCCTGGCTCTGCACTCAGAAATTGTCCCTGGCAGGCTGGGGGACAAGATGGGATGCTGGAAATTAAACTGCATCCCTACCAGGTCAGCCACATGCACAGCAAACATCCTGTCACTGTGCTCTCTCTCCAGCCCCAAGACACCTTTTTCTTTTTCTTTTTCTTTTTTTGTTTTTTTGTTTTTGGTTTTGGTTTTTGAGTCACACCCGGCAACGCTCAAGGGTTACTCCTGGCTCTATGCTCAGAAATCGCTCCTGGCAGGCTAGGGGGACCATATGGGATGCTGGGATTTGAACCACCAACCTTCTGCATGCAAGGCAAATGCATTACCTCCATGCTATTTCTCCGGCCCCAGCAAGACACCTTTTTCCTTTCTTTGTTGCTTACATGTGCACAACTATGGTACCTCACATAGATGTAGTGCTTACCCGGGGCCATGTGTTCCCACTACAGGACCTACTCACATGCTTATGGGGGGGGCTGTACTCCCCTTAATGCAGAGACTGGGTGTGGTACTCACCTAGGGTCTCTGTGGCACTCACACACAGGCTTAACAGGTGACAGTCATACCTGTCAGTTGCAGTGCTCTGACACACCCGGCCTCGGTCTTCCAGGACCACATGCTTTACTGTCAAGTGATGTGAATGCACTTGGTGGCATTCACATTTATATATCAGGAACTGAACTCAAGACCTCTCACTTGGAAGGCAGGCACCTTTTGTTTTTGGGGGGTTTGTTCTTTTTCGTTTGGGGCCATACGCAGAGATGCTCTATGACTCTGCACTCAAGAAGTACTCCTGACAGCGTTTGGGGGACCATATAAGCTGGGGATTGAACCCAAGTCTGCCATGTACAAGGCAAATGTATTATATCTCTGGCCCCTCTTTCTATTTTTATTTGTCGGTCATAACCAGTAGTGCTCAGGGGTCACTGGCATGTGCATTCCAGGGGTGCTCAGAGATCAAACTTGAGGTCCTGCATACAGAGCATTTACTCGATCCTTTGAGCCATCTCCTCAACCCAAGATAGGAACATTTGGTCACTGAACCATCCCTCATGCCCCACATTTCTTAATTTTGGGGGGCTTCTGGTTATCTTGAGTTAGTGTGAAGACTGGAGAAAGATCTTCACTCACAATGTCCTAAATGGGGTCTTGTTAGAGAGTTTGGCCGCAACTAAATCTAGACTCCCAGACTGACTCTACGATTCAGCCTGCAGCAGCTACCTGCAACAGCTACCCTGACCAATTAGTGACCCAACCCTTGTCTTCATTCCACTCTTCCCACCTCACGGCAAATAGCTGCTGAAACTCCACAGTCCTCTCCTGCTTCTGAAGTCCTTATCCCAAACCTAGGATGAGAGTGGGTGGAGAGGAGCCCTAGACTGAGAGAGGCTGCCGGGGTACCACAAGACAAATAACTCCAGGGTTTGCCAATGATGATGCCAGTGGCCAGAGCTGGGAGATGGTCAGGAAAAGGTCTATGGGGGAGGAATGAGTGGAAGAAAAGACAGCGGTTCTGGGAGTCAGAATGGAAACTTGGGGCTCCTTTTGAGAAGTCACTTCCCTCCCCACCTCCCCTTAGTCTACCAGCTCAGGGTCGCCCCCTACATGTCTTATGTCCCTTCATGTCTTATTACCTGCCGGGGGATGTGGCAGCCCAGGCAGCTAAGGGTGAGCAGCAGAGTTGCCAGCATGGTCTCGGGGCGTCCGATGAGAGTGGGCCCAGCGGCGATCAGAAGTTAGCGGTCGGGTCGAGGTTGGATGAACTGTAGGACGGGGACCTGAACCCCCTCTTCCACGGTCTGGGGAAGGGTCCCAGGTCTCGGGGGCGGAGCCTGGGGGCGGGATAGTGGGCGGGGCCTGGCTTCTCCGCCCCAGCCAGGTGTCCCTGCTCTCAGCTCCCCGACCCGACGCCCCACGATCTTCTTCTGGGGCCTTTTCAGGCTAGTGGTGAAAGCGGTCGCACTGTCCCCGAGTCCCGGCTAACTTTAGCCCCCGCGGCCGTAACTCGACACCGCCAGCCGCGGCGACCGGCGCCCTGGGGTGGTGGGCAGGGCCAAGGGGTGTCAACCCCATCCCCAGCATTGCGCGTTCTTGTTCCAGGACCGTTTCGGGTTCCATGCGAGACCCAAGTTACTGAGAGAGGGATTTGAGAGGTTGGGTCGCTCCTTCAGGTGGCCCCGACACGGGCCCCCAGACCCCAAGAGAGGGAGCCCCACTGGAGTACGTCCTCCAAGAGGCCTTTGCATTCGCTCACTTGCATCCGTCTGCTTCTCTCATCATCGGTTGGGTCGCGCGTGGCCCGAAATCCCCTTCTCGCAACCGCCTCCCTGTCCCCCAGACACTTCTACTACTTGAGGTTGGACGAGATACTTAGGAACCATCTCAGCTTTTGGGGGGAGCCACCCCGACCTTCCCCAGACCCAGTCCTGCGGCCATCCAGATTCCAGAGATCCCGTGTTTGTAAACACTGGCCTGGCCCTCCTCTGCACGCTCTATAAATAACCTGGCTCTTGAGTTTTTTTTTTTTTTTGGATGCCCCATCTGAGGTCATGGGAGATGTTGTCGCTGCGGGATCCCTGAGAGACTCTGGGAAGGTCTTGCTAAGAATGGCAGGTTTCACCCCCAGATTGGCCAAAAAAATTGGGGGTCCTGGATGTCACATTTTCATGAGGCTAATGGTTGAGGTTGGCTGGCTGCCTAACCCTAACCCAAGGCCTCCCTCTGGATCTGACGCATTCATTCAGCCCCCCAGTCCACTATCCTTCACCCAATCCTGCTTTGCCCCAAAGAACCTTTCTGGCCATCAAAAGAAAGATGGCTTTTGTTTGTTTTTGTTTTTGGGCCACGCCTGGCAGCGCTCATGGAGTTCTTCCTGGCTCTGTGCTCAGGATTCACTGCTGGAGGGCTCAGAGGACCATATGGGATGCCAGGGTTCAAACCCGGATAGATCCCAGGTTGACCGTTTGCTAGGCAAATGCCCTACTGTGCTATTGATCGGACACCAAAGATGACTCTTGGGGGCCCAAGTGATAGCACAGTGGGTAGGGTGTTTGCCTTGCACACAGCCAACCCGGGTTCAATCCCCAGCATCCTATATGGTCCCCTGAGCCCTCCAGCAGTGATTTCTGAGCACAGTGCTAGAAGTAACACCTGAGTGCTATTAGGCGTGGCCCAAAAACAACCCAGAAAAGATGACTCAGGGGTCTGGACTTGCAGAAGCTGAGGAAGAAGGTGGACAGAGTGACATCTTCCCATACTAGGATGTTAACTGAGCAGATTCCTTTGATTGGGGTGTGTGTGTGTGTGTGTGTGTGTGTGTGTGTGTGTGTGTGTGTGTGTGTGTGTGTGTGGTGTGTGTGTGTGGTGTGTGTGTGTGTGTGTGTTTTCGGGGGACACATCTGTCTCTTGTTGCCAGGGGTTTGGGTAGCACCATGTTCTGCCAAAGATTTAAGTGGGCCCCCAGCTGGCAAAACATGCACGCAGTCTGTTGAGCTAGCTCTCCAGCCCCAGGCAAACAGTTTCAGACAAGTTATTTTGCCCCTTCCAATGAGACTGGTCACCCCAAAGGTCTCACAATATGAAGCTCACCACAAAGAGTGGTGAGTGCAGTTAGGGAAATAGCTACACTAGCAACTATCATGACAATCTTAATGAATGAGCGAAGTAGAATGCCTGTCTCAAATTCAGGCAGGGGGGTGGCAAGGAGGGAAGGGGGCATTGGTGGTGGGAATGTTGCACTGGTGAAGGGGGGGTGTTCTTTTTATGACTGAACCCCAACAATAATTATGCTTGTAGTCATGGTGCTTAAATATTTTATATTTAAAAAAAGAAAATCAGTGATACTGCCCCTCATTATTGTGAAAATAGTGTCTCGGTACAAGTCCAGGCAACCTCTTTCACAATGGGGCATCAAATGCTCACAGTTGCTACAATAGAATATGCTGGTCTGGAACAGCTGGACCTTCAGGTACTGTCATTTGGGCATACTTTTGTCCTCTATCTACCCTCTGACTTAAGGAATGGCTTCTGTCATCCCAAGACCTGGAATCCCAAGAAAGTCCCCAAGAGATGAAAGGGAATATAGGGGTTACCTTTTTTATGGGAGGAGCACTGGCAGAGAGAAAGCTGGGCAGAGAGACTGGTGTTCTGAGCCTTTAAGGAACTTCCAGAAATAGATGGGGGAGTGTCACATTTCTGAGCAGCTGTGGAGTGAGGGTATAAAGGAGAAACTACGCCCAGAGGTCCTCAGGAGACCAGCGTCCTCACAAGGGAACCTGCCAAGGTAAGGGTTCCTCCAACCTCAAGAAGGGAAAGGGAAAGGGAAATTTCAAAGGGGAACTTAGAGTATTCACCATAGAACTTTAGAAACCATTCATTAGGGAAAGTTTCACGGACATTTTTATCTTCGTCTTTTCAAGCTGCTAAAGCAAAATACTGGGCCGGTCACTGAAAATAGATTGGGTCTTAAAGTGGTCACTTAAAAACAGATTTCACACCTCACATTTGGGGGTGCTAGAAGTTCAAGGTGAGGACATCAGCCAGCAGTGGGAAATCCTTCATGACTCAGTTGCTAATTTTTTTGTGTCCTTACATGGTGGAAGGGGGTAGGGAACTGGTGGAGTGTCTTTTTTTTTTTTTGCTTTTTTTTTTTTTTTTTTTTTTTTGCTTTTGTTATTAGGATACACCTGGTCCTATGCCCTTTGGTGCTGGGGTGAGAGGTTGCTTCATGCTAAACTCAGGAGCTCCATGTTTTACTCAGCATTGGACCCAGCCTTATACATGCAAAACATGCACTCCAGCCATTTGAGACATCACTGTGGTCCCTTGTTTAAGTTTTTTAAATGGGACAAGAGAGATAGTACAAAAGATAGGACAGTTGCTTGACTGATCAAGGTTCAATACCCATATGGTTTCTTGAATTCTATCAGAACTGATCCCTGGGGCCAGAGAGATAGCACAGCGGTAGGGCATTTGCCTTGCATGCAGCCGATCCAAGATGGAAGGTGGTTCAAATCCTGGCATCCCATATGGTCCCCATGCCTGCCAGGAGTGATTTCTGAGCACAGAGCCAGGAGTAACCCTTGAGTGCTGCTGAGTGTGGCCCAAAACCCCCTCCCAAAAAAAAAAAAGAACTGATCCCTGAGTGCAGAGATAGGAGTAAGACCTGAGTACCACCAGGTGCGGCCCCCAAATAACTAATTAAACAAAGTGTTTTTAGGGGGATTTTCAGTGCTGAACAAGGCCTGGGACACTCTTCCAGAGATATTCAGGCTCATATCTTCTCAGAGCCAGCAAGGTCATACCCAGGGTGCTAGTGGGTATAATTTTTATAAATATGTGGAATTTCTTTTTTATTTTCTATTTATTTATTTATTTATTTATTTATTTATTTATTTATTTATTTATTTATTTATTTATTTTTAGTTTTGGGGGTCACACCCGGCAATGCTCAGGAGTTACTCCTGGCTCTGTGCTCAGAAATCGCTCCTAGCAGGCTGGGGGACCATATGGGATGCCGGGATTCAAACCATCGTCCTTTTGCATGTAAGGCAAAGGTCCCACTTCCATGCTATCACTCTGGCCTTGTGGAATTTGTTTTTTTTTTTTTATTTCTTTTATATAAATCTTCTTGCTATTTATTCTGACTCTTTCCTTATCTAATCACCTACTAGTCACCTACTCAAAGTCCCACCTCAGACCCTTACTTTTCTTTTCTTTTCTTTTCTTTTTTTTTTTTTTTTTTTTTTGGTTTTTCGGGCCACACCTGTTTGATGCTCAGGGGTTACTCCTGGCGATGCGATCAGAAATTGCCCCTGGCTTGGGGGGACCATATGGGACGCCGGGGGATCAAACCGTAGTCCTTTCCTTGGCTGGTGCTTGCAAGGCAGACACCTTACCTCTAGCACCACCTCGCCGGCCCCTACTTTTCTTTTTTTATGTAAGAAAGAGAAAAAGAGGGCCCGGAGAGATAGCACAGCGGTGTTTGCCTTGCAAGCAGCCAATCCAGGGCCAAAGGTGGTTGGTTCGAATCCGGGTGTCCCATATGGTCCCCCGTGCCTACCAGGAGTTATTTCTGAGCAGACAGCCAGTATCTCTTGGGTTTAAAATAAAAACCGTATATCAAAAAAAAAAAAAAAAGTTAAAAAAATGGGTCCTCCAAAAAAAAAAAAAAAGGGGTCCAGAGTGATAATGCAGCAGGTAGGTCACAGAATATACATCAGTGTGTTCTGTTTTCCTTTTCCTTTTTTTTTTTTGTTTTTTTTTGGCCACACACTGACGGTGCTCAGGGGTTACTCCTGGCTGTCTGCTCAGAAATAGCTCCTGGCAGGCACAGGGGACCATATGGGACACCGGGATTCCAACCAACCACCTTTGGTCCTGGATCAGCTGCTTGCAAGGCAAATGCCGCTGTGCTATCTCTCCGGGCCCTCTTTTCCTTTTTTTTTTTTAAATATGGTATGCTTCACGAATTTGCATGTCATCCTTGCACAGGGGCCATGCTAATCTTCTCTGTATCATTCCAATTTTAGTATATGTACTGCCAAAGCGAGCACCTACTTTTCTTTTGGAAAAAAATAATAAATAATTTGTATACAAAAATATTTGTATATATAAATACTAAATTATCTGTATCTGCAGAGAAGTCTTGAAGAATTTATCACAATCCTTGGAGCTGGAGATAATACAGTGAAAGGGCATTTGCCTTGTATGTAGTCAACCTGGGATCAATCTCCAGTGTCCCATATGGTCCCCTGAGCACTGCCATGAGTAATTTCTGAGTGCAGAGCCAAGACTAACCTGAGCATCACTGGATGTGGCAAAAAAAAATTATCATCACAGAGCCTCAGAGTCAGAGAATAAACAGAAGTAGAGGGAAGCCAGGGAAGGTCAGAGACTAAACTCAACAGGATGAGCCCATCCATGCTTTGCATGCAGAAGGCCTGTGTTTGATCCCTGGCACTGTATATGATCCCCCAACCACTGCCAGGAGCAATTCCCAGCACAGAGCTGGGAATAGCCCCAGGTACTGCTGGGAGTAAACCCAAAACCAAGAAAGAAAAAAAAAAGGAGAAAGCAAATATAGCTATATAATTATTTCTACAATTATTTATAGGGCTTTTATATACAAAACATTATTATTTATTATTAATTAATTAATATTATTATATATACACATATATAATACAAGGAAGCCTTGAGCCTCTTCAGGCCCTCCATGTGTGGGTACAGGAGGTCTATGGTTCTCTGCTGCCAGGAAAGTGGGTTCCTTCCCACTGCCCACTGCCTGCCTAGGAAGCATGCTCAGAGCTCAGCAGGACTGTGCAGAGAGCAGTCCTAAGAATGTCATCCCTAGCATGCATGAGGCCATGTATCCCTCCCCGAGGATCTGCTCTAAGTCTGTCTCCTGAATCTTGCTGAAACACCACTAGCTCAGAGCTCTTCTCCTGGCATCAGGATATTTTGTGATTCTTTCCTTCATCCCCACACTCAAGCTTAGCCACATTAGACCACATGTCCTCTCTGTTTGCATCCTTAAGCCTTCAATACTTTTGCTCTTTCCAGTCCTACTGCCCCACATTCATTTCCCACCTATTTCGTTCCCCAACTCCACAGAGTAAAGCCTAATATATTCCTGAGACACCTGCTCACTTGTCATCTCCTTCAGGATGTCTCCCAAGTTCCTGCCAGCAAGATGGGCCTTGCTCTCTCTTCTGAACCTCCATCTCTATGTGGTGGCTGTGCCAAACACTGGAAATAGCCCAGTCTCAGTTTAATGACTCTTGAACTAAGTTTATTAAACCATACAAATGAACAATTCTATTTTCCAGATGAGGAAACGGAGACCCCAAGAGAGATAGTAACTTGCCCAAGCTGGCCTCCAACATGCACACTCCAGCCACTCTCTCACTGCTGCTTCTGTCCATGAGCCTCCTAGCAGCATCTCAGGTAAGCTGACTGGGGGGATCTATCTGACTGCAGGAGGTGGAGCACTAGGAGGAGGGATTGTCTGGTCTTTCCCTTGGGGAACACTCAATCTGAAGGATAAGCTCCAGGGCCAAATTTGAGGGTTATCACTGTTTGTTCCCACTGTCCTGTTCCTCAGGCATGTGTAATCCCTGAGTCTGTCTGGGTTTGAGTTTATATACCTGAGTATGTCAGGTATGTTTGGGGTCCAGTGAATGGAGGGGAATGTTGGATGCTTGGCTTTTGGGGTCCAGTGAATGGAGGGGAATGTTGGGTGCTTGGCCTCATACTCTGGGTCCCACTCCCTGAGTTCTCTCCCTCTCTGCTCTGTCCCCCTCTCCCTCAGGCCCAGAGCCTCTTCTCCAAAGAGATGCCACTGGACATGGCTTTGGCCTCCTTTGATGACCAGTACACTGGCTGCACGGCAGCCATGACAGCCATGCTCCCGGACCTCAACCGCACTGAGTTCCAGGCCAACAAAGAGTACGCAGACAGCTGGATACTTGCCAGCAGCCAATGGCAGGAGCGCCGAGCCTGGAGTCCCGAGTGGGGTCTCAGTGCCACCCGCCTACCCCAGCCGCCCCCTGGCTTCCGTGATGAGCACGGGGTGGCCCTCTTGGCCTACACGGCCAACAGCCCCCTGCACAAGGAGTTCAATGCGGCTGTGCGTGAGGCGGGCCGCTCCAAGGCCCACTACCTCCACCACTTCCCCTTCAAGACCCTCCACTTCTTGCTGACAGAGGCCCTGCAGCTGCTGGCCAGGGCCCAGCGCTCACCCCAGTGCCGCCAGGTGTTCCGGGGGGTCCATGGTCTGCGATTCCGGCCCGAGGGACCTGGCACCACTGTCAGGCTCGGGGGCTTTGCTTCTGCATCTTTGCAGAACACAGCTGCCCAGCAGTTTGGGGAGGACACCTTCTTCGGCATCTGGACTTGTCTTGGGGTCCCTATCAAGGGCTACTCCTTCTTCCCTGGGGAGGAGGAGGTGCTGATCCCCCCCTTTGAAACCTTCCAAGTGATCAATGCCAGTAGGCCAGCCCAGGGCCCTGCCCGCATCTACCTCCGGTCCCTGGGCAAGCGCAGTACCTACAACTGCGAGTATGTCAGAGGTGAGCAAGTCCGAGCTGCAAGCAGAACCTCTCTAGCACCACAGGGTGCAGCCCTCGGTTCTAGTGGCAGTACCCTGCTAAGTGGCACAGTCAGGCTATGTATCCACTGTGTTGCCCAGGGACCCCTGAGCTCTGCTTGGTAGATTCCCCCCAAAATAGTGATGGGGCACTCCTGTTCCAAAACAGTACTAGGGGTAAGGGTGACTCATGTTCCTATGTAGAACGTGGGGCTCCCCCTCCCCACATGCCCTGGGACAGTGAACAAGAATAACTAAAAGACAACTATTATGGTTTGAGTCATAGAACAGGAAGTAGGACACTTGCCTTGTTCGTGGCCAACCCAAATTAGATCCCAGCATTCCATGTGATCCCCAGAACACAGCCAGGAGTGATCCCTGAGTGCAGAGAGCCAGGAAGAAGCTGTGAGCATATCAGGTATGGCCCAAAATCCAAATATAACCAACCAAGCAAAAAAGCCAAAGATCAGGCTCCACAACAATCAGGTTCTACAGTTTCATGTGCTTCCTGGCACAAGCAAGGTCATTGGACCAAACTCTGGTGATCCTGCTGAGGTCCTGGGTTTAACCCTAGTGCTACAAATGTACCACAGTGATCCTATGTAACCCCTCCGCCTAGGGTCCTCCATAAGGGAAAAAAAAATAAAAATCAACCAGTGTTGTGAGGGACCCCAGCCTGTTCTTCATGTTTCTTCCCCCTCCTTCTAAGGGTTACTGCTCATTTCCATGTGGAATGTCTGTATCTGTGGAGCTGCCTAAGCCAGAACTCGGGTTCAAAGAGGGCCTCCCAAGCAAACAGGTCACGAGGCCACAGTCCCGGTCAGAGGTATGACCCTGCTAGAAGCTAGAAGGAAAGAGCTAGAAGGACTGATACCCAGACTGCCACTGCCACAAAGGAGTAAGAGCGCAACCTTAGTTCCCGAGGGCACTGTGGAACAGAATCCTCTGCTATTGGTGTGCTATGCAGGCAGGAAAGAGGGGTGGCAGCTAAGTGCTGCACCCCTTCATTCCTGCTGAGATGGCAGTAAGTGGTGAGACTCTTTCTGTGCATGCCCCAAGACCCAGAGCAGAAACCAAGGGAATGGCACAGTTTTGTTTGTTTTGTTTTGTTTTTGGGTCACATCCGGCGGTGCTCAGGATCTTAGCTCTATGCTCAGAAGTCGCTCCTGGCAGACTCAGGGGACCATATGGGATGTCGGGATTCAAATCGGGGTCCGACCTGTGTTGGCTGTGTGTAAGACAAACACCTTACTGCTGTGCTATCACTCCAACCTTTGTACAGATTTTTAATTTCAGAAGAGGTTGCAGCTTCTAGCACAATGTCCAGGGGCTTGTGGGGACCCCTGATTCCTCAATGGCAAGCCATGGGCAAGTTGGCAGCTTGGTCTAAGCTGGGAAAGATCCCAGGAGACTTCAAGTCCTGCCTTAGATAGCAGATGAGTATGCAGGAGTTGGTGGAGGGTGAGAAAGTCAAGCAAGAACCTGAACTGGATCCTCCTGGGCTAGGACCAGGCGTGGGAAAGGGATGGATGAGGCAGTAAAAAAAATCTATGGGCGGGCCGGAGAGATAGCATGGAGGTAAGGCGTTTGCCTTTCATGCAGGAGGTCATCGGTTCGAATCCCGGCATCCCATATGGTCCCCCGTGCCTGCCAGGAACAATTTCTGAGCCTGGAGCCAGGAATAATCTCTGAGCACTGCCGGGTGTGACCCAAAAACCACACACACACAAAAAAAAAAATCTATGGGCCAAAAAAAAAAAATCTATGGGCCAAAAAAAAAAAAAATCTATGGGCCAAAGAGCTGGGCTCATGGGTCAGGTCAGGCTGAGGGAAGGGCAGTCTTAGCAGAGAAACAGAATTTGGGCCAGTGAGAGTACAGTAGTTAGGACGCTTGATTTGCCCAGTGCTAAGCAGAATTCAATCCCTGGTATCCCATATAGTCCCTTGAGTCGACCAGGAGTGATTCCTGAATGCAGAGCTGGGAGTACCTCCTAAACATTGTCAGGTGTGACCCAAGAAAACCAAAATATAAATAAGAAAGAGAAGCAGATTTAGGAAAAAAAAAATGCAGCAATTTATATAGATCAGGTTGGGCCACAGGGCTCTGGGGTAATTTCAAGTCCAGAAGCCATGGAACCCCTGACTCTAATTTTTCCCCAACAGGTAAGGAGTGCAAGCCTGGGTCCTGCTTCCTAGGTGACTCAGGTAAGGTCGCAGACAGTAGAGGTGACTCACAGGATGTGTGGGCTTCCTTGGGATTGGGTCCCTACCTGGTTGTCCTTATTAAGAAACAAACCTTTTTTTTTTTTTTTTTTTGGTTCACACCTGAAGATGCTCAGGAATTACTCCTGGCTGTGCTCTGGGATGCTGGGATGCTATGGATGCTGAGGGTTGGGACTGAATAGGCCATGCAAGGCAAATGCCCTACCCACTGATACCTACCTCTGGCTCCATCTTTTTTTTCTTTATTGAAAACAAAGATGCAAAGAAAGGACAAGGTGAAGTTACAACGGGAAAGCAATCATTCATAAACAGAATTTTCAAAGGAAATCTCCTTGCTGACACCTTAATTTTGAATTTTCAGCCAAAAAACATTAAGAAAAATAAAACAAAATACATGCACATTTACTTTGTCCCTCAAGTCCCCAGATTGTAGTACATTATAACATATCTTAGCAGTTTACAAAGCAATCCAAAGCCACAAAATTTATGCAACTCCTTTAACATTAAAGGCTATAGTATTGTTGACACAGTTGATCATAATACATTATTTTATTAAGGATGAGTCAAAGGAGCACAGCAAAGACTGTGTTAGAGTGGCAATTGTTTGCATAGGCCCAGCAAAATATAGGGGGCATGGAAAGAAAAGCCTTGGCCTAAATACAAGGAGACCTTACCCCTGAAGTTTTCTGCCATAAGACCAACTCTAGGCTCCAGGCATACTAGGTTGTCCAACTCAAGTCATTGTCTGTAGTGCCAATACACAGTCACTGTTGTTGGTGTAGGTTTCTGTAGCTAAGGATCTTGGAATATGTCCATCAAAGTCAGGATGATGCGGAGCATCCTTTAGTTTCACTCACAATTAGAGGGTGATGCAGAGAGCTTAGTCCTGAAAGCAGATCGTGGTTGTTGTTAAGTCCTCTGGGTGTTAAAGGGAAGTCTCTGTTGAATAGGTCTATGTCAGAGCAATGGTAGGGACTTCCCTGGTAGAGGATTGCTTTCAGGTGATGTAGTACACAATCGTAGTTGTTTTGTAGATGGCATCCCTGGTCAGGGGTAAATTGGCCCCATCTTTTAATAATAATTACAAAATCTTAATCACAGAGCTGTTGGTGTACCTAACCTCTCCCAAAGGGTGTACTTGTGTACATGGGATGCTGGTTGTGGCAAAGGGCAATTGTCTCCCAGTCTGTCTTCCTTCCTCCCTGCAGGTCATCAATCCAGCCCCAGTGAAAGTTAGGGTGACCTGAATACTGGAGTGGGGTGGGGTGTGTGTATTTCCGGAAAGTCCCTTTGTGCCTTCATTCAACTGCAGTGTGGGCCACTTCTTGAAGGGCCCTCAGATCCGCCATCGAAGGCTGGGATCTGGCCTAGAGTGCTAGAGACATGGTTCTAGTCCAGGCTCTACTGTGATTCTCATGACCAATCATTTTCTCTCTAGGTCTCAGTTTCCTTATCCATCTAAGAAGCCTACGAACTACTGTGTTTTACCAAATAATTATTTCAACTGCACCCTATTTTTAAGTTACACTGGCACAATTTAAAAAGAGAAGTGTCTTGAACAGTTGGAGCAATAATACAGTGTATAGGGTGTGTTTGCCTTGAATGCAGCAAACCTGAGTTTGATCCTTAGCACCCCATATTGGTTTCCCAAGTCTAGAGGTGATCTCTGAGCAAAGAGCCAGGAGTAACCCCTGGTTATCAGCAGGTCTGACAAAAATCACCAAAAATATGGTGATAAGTGTCTTAGGGATCTGAGTGGTAGTACAGTGGGGAGGGTGCTTATCTTGCATATTGCATTTCCTGGTTCAATCCCTGACACTGCATATGGTCCCCAAAACAACAAAAAGAGGGCTGGAGTGATAGCACCGGATAGGGTGTTTGCCTTGCATGCAGCTAACCCAGGCTAAATCCTTGGCATCTTATATGGTTCCCTGAGCCTGCCAGGAATGCAGCGTCCAAAAACTACAAAATAAGGGGAAAAAAAGAGTCATACAGTGGGGCTGGAGAGCTAATACAGAGGTTAAAGCACTTGCCTTACATGAGGCTGAGGCCCCTGAGCACAGAGCCAGGTGTAGTCCCTGATCACCAGTGGGCGTGGCACCCTTCAAGAAAAAGTGTCACATGGTGGTCACACCCCATTTTCTTGCAAAAGAGAAAAAAGTGGCATAAAATCTACAACTGACTATTGCTGTCCCTAAGGCCCTTTCAGTTGTGTTCTGCAAGGCACTTCCTGTGTGAGGCCTGCCCACTTCTCTGGGTGTAGAACCAGCTTTCCCCACAGAACCTTCTGAATCAGAGAACAAGTCCCAGTCCCCTGCATTACTCCCATCCTCCATGCTCCGTGAGCAGTGGGCAGGGAAATGCTGTGCCCCTCTTTGTTCTCAGGGCTTTCCATAACACAGCCTCAGGAACTATGCAGGCAGCCTCCCCACCACCATCTGCATCATTCCACTGCACAGATAAAGTAACAAAGTCTCAGAGAAGTGAGGCAACCACACAGACTGATCCTAGAGCAAAACTCTGAACCACACTCCACAGGCTGTCCCTTCCCTCTCCACATACTGAGTCACTTACCCTTGCTGAATGAACTACATCTACCTAGTGGAGGCAGAACAGGAAGCTTCACCCTTGTTTCAACTTGTTCTTCTATTTTGATGGTGGTGGGGATGGACCTTGGGACTTAACACATATAAGGCAAATGTTCTGCCACTGAGTTCTGGCTTCTCACCTGTATTTTTATTTATTTATTTATTTATTTATTTATTTATTTATTTATTTATTTATTTATTTATTTATTTTTTGAGGCATAACAGGTAGTATTGGGAGTATTCTCAACTCAGTGCTTGAAGATCATTCCCGCAGGTGTTAGAGGGACCATGCTGTGTGAGGGCTTGAACCTGGGTCTTCTACATGTAAAGCATTCATTTTATACCTCTCTCAGATCGTCATCACCCTCTTTTTTTTTTTTTTTAATTTTGCTGTTGGGTTGCACCCAGCGGTTCTCAAGGGTTACTCCTGGCTCTTCGCTCAGAGATCATCCCTGGCACTGTTCAGGGGACCATACGGGATGCATGGGATCGAGTTTGAATTGGTAACATGCAAGGCAAGCACCTTACCTGCCTTACCACCCCCAATCACACTCATTTTAGAGGAGCCAGAGAGAATATCAAAGAAAGCATGCTTCACGTACAGAAGAAGAGCCCCCGGTACTTACCTCAGTGCACTGCCAGGAGCAAGCAACCTCTCTCCCTATGGGGCTCAGAGCAAGAATAGCCCTTGAGCACCACCAATTGGGTATGATCCCAAAAACCCAATTAAAGTGAGACCTAGAGACAGAAGTGACTTGCCCAAGTGGCAGAGTCAGGACTAAAGTCCTCCCACCTGGCCCATGTTCAGAAAGAGAACTTAAGCCTGAAAAGTTCGGAGTTTGCCCTGAATCCACCAGCACCTCTCTGGCTGCAGTTTGTGCAGATGGACAGACCTACATCATGAGATCCCACTTGAACCTTTCCAACTTTAGCCTGTCTTGCAGCACTTATATACCTGTGTTCAAGGAAAGGGGCAGACCTAGTGGCTGTTGGCAGGATCTGCACCTCCTTAGTCTCTTTCTTGCTTACTCCTGCCTGCTCTTTGTCTCTGTCTCCTGTCAGATGCATGTGTCCTGTAACGCTACCCTGGCACCTTTCAATTTGTTTCTGCCTGTGCCCACTTCACCCATAAGAATCTTTGTCTTTTTTGCAGCCACAGGCCAGGACCCCCACTCCCTGGCCTGGTTCTTCCTGCTGCTGATCTGGTTCCTGATATGAGGAGTCTTTCCAGGTCAACTCTGACCCTTTCAGCTGGAACAGCCCACGCTGCCTCCACCTGTGCCTTGGATGCTGGCCACATGTGTGCTGAGTGCTGGCTCCACTTGCAGGGGACTCTGGGGCCTTAGCCAGCTGCCAAGGTTGCTTATGGAGAAGCAGGAGATTTGGAGCTGAACCCTTCCCCAAGGGCTGCAGGAGTGTGATGTGGAATAGGATAGTGGACCTTCAGGAGAGATGCTAACTACCCGGAACAGAGGATCTGAACTACTGTGTTTGTGCTTTGTCGGGGGAAGGTGAGGAGGAGGTTGGGGAGGGAAGTATGTAGCCATGATGTCTATTCTCAGATTCTCATGGTGGTTCTCAGATTCCTCACACATGCACCTCTAGAGCTCCCATCATTATTCCAGGAAGATGGCTCTTACTTCCCCCTTTCACTGGACTGGGGGCTCCTCCATGTTCCCAAAGACCTCTGGCACTTCTCTGTATCATGAACTGAAGCATGGAGGTAGAAATGCAAAACCTCCCCCACAAAAGGGGAAGAAATGTGTGTGTGAATCTGTGTATGTGTGCGTTCATACATGGAGCCAGAAACCAGGACAACACACACCAAGGTATGTGTTCTTCTGCTGAGTCATATCTCTAGCCCTCAGAAGAAATCTCTTGTGGGGGCCAGAAAGAAAGTACAGGGGATAAGGAACTTGTTTTGCACACAACAACCCACAGGACCACATTGTCTCCTGATAATCTTATGGGTATCGCCCTAAAGGCCCTGAGCAATACGAGGGTAGCTGTGCTGGTCTCTGGCACCACAGAGTCTGCACAATGCCATACTTTCTGAGCTCAACTAGAACAATGGCCCAGTTGGCCAAGAATCTCCAGGAATTCTCCCCTCAAATCAAACACCCTACATTGTTCTCCCTGTGGATACCTTCTAACTCTCTGAATGTTGATATCTGGAATCTCCTGGCTGTCAGAGATGGCAGCAAGAGAGCTGAAAGAAAGGGCTTGAAGTTCTCTCTCAGGACTCAGCTAATTCCCAGCCAGGTGCTGTTTCCACTCTCACCCATAACTCCTACAACTCCTGCCCTAGGCAGACAATCTAGATCCAGTTCCTTACTTTTACTACCACAAGCCCCATAGGGAAGAAAGAAATCAGAGACCCCGAGGGTGAGACGGAACACACTTTATTAGGAGGTAAGACTTTGGGGCCCCATCCATCGTGACCATCTTCTCTGGAAGCGTTTGCCAGACTGAAATCTTGGCTGCCCTTCCCTGGACCCCATAACTCACATGGCCATGAGTCAAGGACCAGGACCATGGCTGTAGTCTCTTACATCATCTGCTCTCCTCCTGCTGAACAAGCAATCCAGGTCAACTCTGTCCTTCAAGGACATGAACTAGACAGGGGATGAGAATCAACTATATCAGTTTTGATGGGCCACATGTGTGGCAGTGTTTGGGGCTTATGCCAGTTGTGCTCGGGAGCCTCTGAGATGTTGGGGATGAAGCTCAGATACTCTTGCATGCAGAGTCCAGGGTCAGACTGCTGAGCACTCTCCAGCCCTTACACCTTCTGCGTTCTGACTCTGTCTAGAGTGACTTATTTAGAATGAGGTGAATCAGTGCACCCTGCACTTCTCTCCATGGTGAGGATGCTTCCTGGGTGCTTTGTGAAGTAAATAATGCTGATTCAGAAGGGGGAGGGTGTCTCAGGCTCTTAGGTGCAGTGGGGAGATGGAATGGTTTCTCTAAAGGCTCCCCCTATGCCCTGTTGGAGTGCTGTGGCTACAGCCCCCAACCTCCTCCAAGACCTGGATTCACAGGGCCTGAACCAGAACCAGGAGACTCATGACCAGGGCCATGGAGAAGAAGATGCCCAGGAAGAAGCGGTCCATCACGCGAGCCAGGCGCTTCCATTCCTCAAGGCGGCGCTGGGCCGCCCTGTGGCTACGGAAGGCACTGGCAATGGTGGCCACATGGTGCAACAAGGCTTCCTGCCGGCACAGACACTGCAGCTCATGGCAAGGGCCTGCAGGGGGGCCGGCTCTTCTCCTAGGAGGTTGGGGGCTGGGGGGACATTCTGGGGGTCTAGACTGCCCACAGGGCTCCCCGCGTTCCCGTACACATAGACTTCGGGCAAGGTGTCCCAGCAGGAGGACGCGAGCCCAGGTGGGCATGGGGCGGGCACTGGGCCCGCAGTAATGCAGGTTCATGATGAGGATGGTGAGTGCCGTGGAGAAGGTGACCATGGTCATCGTGGCCATATAGTACTTTCCTGTGGGAGAAGAGAGCAAGCTGGGACCATGCAGAAACTCTGGCCTGTGCCTATCTGTGATCTCAAACCCAATAGAAAGAAACCGGAGGGGTGAGGATCTCCCAAGCAAGCGGGTCCTGGAAAGGGGTCCTTGACCCCTCTGCTAGAGGCTGAGCTCATCCGCCACATAAGAGTCAAATACACACACAGTATTTGGGGGTGTCTGGCCCTTTCAGAGCCATGGGAAAGTACTAGCACCTTAACCCATAAATCTGTAGAGATCTTCCTGACCTGAACAAAGCTCAGAGCTTAGAATAGTGCCCATACATCACCCTCTTAAGATGTATTTGGCTGGTTTGGGGCACACCAGTGATGTTCAGGTTTTATTCCTGGCTTTGTGCTCAGGGATCACTTCTGGCAGCGCTTCGGGGAGCATACGTATGGCTGGGGATTGAATCTGGGTCAGCTGTGATCAAGGCAAACTGCTGAATCCACCTTTAGGTCATTTTGCCAGTTAGTATGATATGGGGACACGGATCTTTCTGCATTAGACACTGATAACTTTCTAGCGTCAGAGATGTAGCTCAATGGAAGAGCACTTGCATTGCTTGCGTGAGGTCCTGGGAAACAGACACATATACGAGCATACATGCCCATACAAGCAGACACATGCACACGTAGACACATGCCTTTTGACCTCCTGAAGTCTCTTTCCAGGAAAGGGGCCCATTCCTTGCTCCCCCATCTCAGAAAGCCAGATAGTTAGTTCCCTCTGCCCCACTTAGGACTAAGTCCCACTCAGGACTCTATCCTCTGCCCCACTTCCCTAGCAGATCCTATGGGATTGGGGTGAAGGCGCAGCAGGCCCGAGCTCACCTATGAGCGGGACACTCTCGGCTGGGGGCATGCTCTCTGCCAGGATCAGTTGGAAGACAGTGAGCGCCAGCAGCACGGTGACTCCGAGCGACACCTTCTCTCCGGAGTCTGCGGGCAGGTGGAAGGCCAGCGGTGCGAGCAGCGAGATGAGCACGCAGGGCAGCAGCAGGTTGCACACGTAGGCCGCGGCCCTGCGCTGCAGCAGCAACGTGAACGTCACGTCGGGGTAGGGCTCGGAGCAGCAGCCGTAGGTGAGCACGCGCCGCCGCGCCGGCATGCCCAGCACGCGCCACTCCACGTTCTCCACGAAGTCGGCCAGGCTGGCCGCCTCGCCACGCGGCCGCACGTCCAGCTGGTGGCCGCCGTGCGTCCAGGAGCCGAACGTCAGGCCGCAGCGCTGCGCGTCGAACGGGAAGGCGGACACGTCCACGCGGCAGGAGCTGCGCGTGATGGCCGGCGCGTCCCAACGCACCGCTCCGTCGTGGCGCAGCACCACATGGGTGCGCTCTGTGTCCGGGGGCTGCGCGTCCGCCCTGTGGGCACAGGGCAGGGAGGTGGAGCTGACGAGGACCGGCTGGCCCTGCCTCCCCATGAACCCCACAAAGCAGCTCGGTAGAGCAGGAGCCTGAAAGAAGCCGCCACCAACACACCCCAAAGGGACACAATCGAAGCCCAGGCAAGGACCAAAGGATTCTGCAAAAATTGGCACCAAAAAGAAAGGTACAGGTAGCTTGCCTGGGTGTCATCTCTAAAGCTCACAGAGGGTTCAGGTGTTGTGTGATTTAAGCAAGGGTTCAGGCAGCAGTGAAGAATGTGCTAGATGGGGCCGGAGCGGTTGGCACAAGTGGTAGGGCGTTTGCTTTGCACATGCTGATCTTGGATGGACTACGGTTAGATACCCCAGCGTCCCATAAGGTTCCCCAATTGGTACGGCTTTTTTGCCTTGCACGTGGCCAACATTAGACGGACTGGGTTCGAATCCCAGCATCCTATATAGGCCCCCTAGCCTGCCAGAAGCGATTTCTGAGCAGAGTAACTGAGCACTGCCGGGTGTTGCCCATTGTTTCCCTCCCCCCTCAAAAAAAAAAAAAAAAAAAGAAAAGAAAGTGCCAGATAGGATAGCCTGGGAATAAATCTATGAGCAGGTCCTAGAGCCCTAAGGATCCAGGACTCTACCTGGGACCTTAAACCCTTTCTGCAAGTACAGAACTAGGCTCTCCAGGCACAGCTAGTTTGGGATCAAAGTGCGGGTGCCGTGGAGAAGCTCTACGCTCCTGGCAGTATAGAAGGGTCCATGGGGCCGGGCGGTGGCGCTCGAGGTAAGGTGCCTGCCTTACCTGCGCTAGCCTAGGAGACGGACCGCGGTTCGATCCCCCGGCGTCCCATATGGTCCCCCAAGCCAGGAGCGACTTCTGAGCGCATAGCCAGGAGTAACCCCTGAGCGTCACCGGGTGTGGCCCAAAAACCAAAAAAAAAAAAAAAAAAAAAAAAGAAGGGTCCTAATGGCGAGTTTCTAGGTCAGCATGGCCCCCAGATTAGATGAGCAGAATGGGGTAAAGTGAGGGGCCCATGCCCAGCTCTCAAGAGGGACAGGAGAGGCAAAGGGAGCCACAGGAAGTACTTGTTATAGAGGACGATATCCGGCCGCCAAACGAGAGTGCTGGGGATGTGGATGACATCCAAGCCTCCATAAGCATCGGGGTCCCACTGGAGATACGCATCTGTCCACTCCTGGCGGATCCACAGGTACAGGGTCAGCACCTGGTTCCGCTCATCCTGTTGGTGCGGGCATGAGAAGGGAATGGGTCACGTGTCTTTCTGCACATCCTCGCTGTGGGCTATCTGCAGAGACTATAGGACACAGCTGTTGTCCAGGTCATTTCTACCCAGGACTGACTGTGCACATTCTTTGTCTTCTCTGGGTCTCGTTTTTGGTTCCTCAGCACTACAGGGCTCATTCCTTCAAGGCAGGCATTAGTTTTGGGAGACACCCATGGCCCCTGGTCTTGCTGTTAAAGTTAATGTTTATTGGGCAGGGCCAAAAGATAGTACAGTGGGTAGGGCTCTTGCTTCGGAGGAAGCTGATCTGAGTTCATTTCTCTGGCATCCCATGTGGGCCCCTTTACCCTGTCAGGAGTGATTCCTGATCTCAGAACCAGGAGTAACCCCTGAGCAGTGCCAGGTGTGGCCTGAAAACAAAACAAAAAATAATTTAAAGGGCAAAACGGATCTTTTCTGCCTTCTCACACACTGTTAAACATGTGCTCCAGGGCCCGAGTGGTGGCAAGGTGGTAAGGTGTTACCCCATCCCCCATTCTTCCTGTGTAACCTTACCTGCTAGTAAGACCTGCCCGTTTCTGGGAGGGGCCTTTGGTTTGCCTCAGGGGCAGGATGAGGATTTGGAGGAGATATTGAAGGAAATTCAGGAAGAGAGAGCTGGCAGGATGGAGGGAGAAGGAACATGTGGAATGCAGGGCTAATTATGAATCCAGCATAAAAGGTTATGATAGGAGCCTCACCTGTTGGCTAGGGTCCTGAATAAAGCTGATGTCTCCTGAAACCTGTCTGTGGATCATTTCCCGCAGCTATCCTGAACCCTCAGACCCGCCCGCTGGAGGGGCTTGCAGACGCGTGGCCTGGGCCGGCAGAGAAAGGCCCCTCCATCCACCCCATCACCATCCAGTCCCATCCATGGCTGCTATTCTAGGACATTTGCCTTACACATGCTAACCTAGGATGAACTGCAGTTCGATCCCCCGGAGTCCCATGTGATTCTACAAGCACATAGCCAAGAGTAACCCCTGAGCATCACAGGGTGTGGCCCAAAAACCAAAAGAAAGAAAAACAAAACAAAACAAAATCAAAAAAAAAAAAAAAAAAAAAACGTGCTCCAGTAGCACAACATACCATGTCGATGATCTGAGACAATGTCACTTCCAGGGTCACATTCAGAGCCTGGTCCGTGTCTGCCACAGGCCTTAGGGCACTTGTGTAGTTGGCGAAGAGGTCCCGGAATAGCTTGTGAGCCAGCCTGCCCTCAGCTCCCAGGCACCCTGAGGACATGAGCAGGGTGGTCCTCCTGAGATCCTGCAGGACCTTTTGCTCACTTAGGGCCCAATACTATCTGATGCTTCTGCCAGTGATGGGTCCTGCTGCTCCCTGGCCTGTCTCCAAGGATAAAGAGGGGCACAGCTAGAGTTGGTACTACTTTCTGGAGTTAGGGTGCTGGACTTCTTTCTGCCCTTCTCTTCCCGAGGAGTTGGACTCTGTCACAAATGATGAAGGAGTCCAAGTAAATACAAGTTTCCTCACATCACCCCAGCACTCTGGACTCTATGGCTTTGGCCCAGTGGTCTCTCAAACCTGTTTTTCTTCTCTAGCTGTTCTTCAGGTAACTGCTTCAAAGTTACTGATACTCTGTGCTATTTTCCCTGTTCTAAACACATCCTCATATGGAGAAATAGCTCAAAGGACTGGAGTACAGGTTTGCATGCTGGGGGCCTGGGTTTGATCCCCAACATCACGTGGTTCCTTGAGCACAGCTGACAGCAATATCCCTGCCATGAGCACCACCAGGTGTAGCCGCAAACCAAAAAAATAAGAACAGGGGCTGGAGAGATAGCATAGAGGTAGGATATCTGCCTTGCATGCAGAGGGATGGTGGTTCGAGTCCCAGCATCCCATATGGTCCCAGGAGTCTGCCAGGAGCAATTTCTGAGCATAGAGCCAGGAGTAACCCCTGAGCTCTGCGAGGTGTGACCCAAAAACCAAAAAAAAAAAAATAATAATAATAATAATAATAAGAAGAAGAACAAAACAAATAACTCCCTAATGGCTGCAGAAATAGCTCATAGGCTGGCCTGGCCTAGCATGTATGAGATTCCAGGTTTAATCCCTGGTGTGATATTGCTCCTATCACCTTCAGGCCCACTTTAGCCTGAGTATTGAACCACAGTGGGAGGGTTCCAGGCCCCCAAGTATTTCTAGGAAGTTCCCCCCAAATTAAAAAAATAATATAATAGTAACAGTATAGCAGATAGTGTATTTGCCTTGTATGTGACTGACCTGGGTTCTATCCCCAGCACCCACTATGGTCCACCAGAACCCTGCCAGGAGTTGTCCCTGAGAACAGAGACAGGAGTACACCCTGAGCATTACCCAGTTTGGATCCAAAACAAAACAAGAAAAGATCTTTTGGGGTGGAGAGATAGTAGGGCACTTACACATGGTCAGCCAGGTTTAATCATTGTTATCCCTTATGGCTCCCTGAGCACTTCCAGGGATTAATTCCTGATCAGAGTCAGGAGTAACTCCTGAGCACCACTGGATGTGGCTCCCAAACAAAACAAAAATAAATCATTATTTTTTTTTAAAAAAGCAACAACTATGCACATGGTTTGCATGTGGAGGCCTGCCTGGGTTTGATACCCAGCACTACATGTTCCCCTTGGTACTACCAGGAGTGATCCTTACTAATTCACAGGGAGTAGCCTCCAAGCACTGCCACTATCACCCTCAAATCAAAAACCAAGGGGCCGGGCGGTGGCGCTGGAGGTAAGGTGCCTGCCTTGCCTGCGCTAGCCTAGGACGGACCGCGGTTCGATCCCCCGGCGTCCCATATGGTCCCCCAAGAAGCCATGAGCAACTTCTGAGCGCATAGCCAGGAGTAACCCCTGAGCGTCACAGGGTGTGGCCCAAAAACAAAAAAAAAAAAAATCAAAAACCAAAACAAAACAGAAAAAAAATAAATTATTTTTTCGGTCCCTATCATGGTGGGGCCACATCCAACAGAGCTCAGAGCCATGTGGAGACGATTGAACCCAGGGCTTCCCAAGTGCAAGGTATATGCTCTATCATTTGAACTACATTTTCAGGCTATTTCCAGTGTAGTGCTCAGAGGTTATTCCCCCATGTGGTGCTCAGGGGATCTTGTGGTGCTGGGGATTGAAGCTAGGGCTCCCTCATGCAAGGCATGTGCTCAGCCCATTGATACCTCAGAAATTTTTGAAGATGAAAATTTGACCAGACCAGTAGCAGGGTTGGGGTGGGGGAACAATTCAGAGGGCTGGAGTGCACACATTTTGCATGCAAATGCCCTGGGTCCCACCCCAGACACTACATGATCCCTTAAGAACTGTAGTGAGGTGCCTCTGAGCACTGTACCAGGAGTAGCCTCCAAACACCCTGGTGTGTACTATCCTCCCCACTAAGAACCTGAAAACACTCAATAGCTGCCAGGCTTTCAGGCTGTGGGCATTCAGTCATATGTCCCTTTGACTTTTTTGGCACTTCTCTAGGGGCTTCCCCCCACCCCACTGCCTTTGCAACAGCCAGGCCATCCTCATTGCCACACCCTCTCCTACACTACCTGGAGAGTTTGTTCCTGCAGAGAGATTGGGGCAGAATAGGAGGGACAACCACTTGCTTGTGGGCCAAATTGTTCTACCGAGCCTCATACCTGGAAGAAAGGGGAGCAGGAACAGAAGGTCCAGGCTGAAGACAGAGAAGACTAGACCAAGGTGGGACTTGTGGGGCTCCATGATCTTGCCCAACTAGTCTTGAGTGAGTTCTCTGGGGGGAAGAGAGCTCTCTGCTGTTCCACCTCAGACAGCCTAAGGAACTGCTGGCAAAGATGGCGTGGACAGTACCTGCAAGTCAGAAGCAAGACTGGTCGCTGTCCTCAGGGAGCCCTAGACCTTTGCAGTGCTCTGCTCTCTGCATGTGCACTGGCAGGTTCCAGATCTCAAACTGGGCTGCTGCTATTTCTTATTCCCTGGATGTCCCATGTCTTTGGGCTTCTGTCCCCTTCCATCCTGTCCTTTCTCTCAGCTTCTGTCTTGATTGCCTCTGTTTTTCTTTGGTGCTGCTTTCTTGGTCTCTCTGCTTCCCTCACAGAGACCTTCTCCTTTCCACTGTCTCCTTCCTTCAATGTGTTTCAGCTTTGACTTCCTCCTGCTTTCTCCAGACCTGGACTCTGGGCCCACAGCCTGCTGAGCCTCAGGAAGGCAGGCGCTCCCACCCAGCCTTATCTCTTTTCATTCGCTTATTACATTACATTTCATTAGCTTAAGAGGATTGGGACACTTGTGCCCTTGAGAACAGAGAGGCTGAAACAGACACCCCCAGATTCTGAATTATTCAAATCCTGTGAGACTGCAGGCAGGCTCTGCTCAGCCTGGGCTGAAGACTGGAGTGGATACAGATGGTGAGGTCAGGATTGGTGGGACATGCGCCATCATGTGGGATGATGACTGTTCTTACAATATTGTCTGAACTGTTGACAGCTCCTAGTGAGGGACTGAACCCTCTGTCCAGTGGGCACACAGATTTCTGCCAAGCTTTCTCCTCTCCTGGAGAAAATGGTGCTGCATCTCAGGCTTAGCCCAGACACTTTCTTCCAACTCCTAAGAAGTTCCTACCCCAGATCCAAGGATTCCCTGTCCCTGAACACAACGACAGAACTGGGCAACAGGTAAAATGGAAGTTGAAGGGTTTCAGCTCTCTCATTTCAGTTTTCTCTACCTGGTTAGTGTAATTCACAGTAACTCTTCTCCTACGTTGGAAGGAATAAATGAGATATACACATCACATAAAGCAGGACCCTAGCACATGGGAACATGCTCTGCATTCCTGGAACTGTGTGCCCCCTGAGAGCATTGCCAAAACTTCCCTAGCACAGAGCTGTGAATAGGCCCTGAACACCACCAAGAGTGCATCAATTCTCTTCTCATGAAATGAAAAAAAAAAATTAGCGCTCCAAAGGTGGTTGGTTCGAATCCCAGTGTCCCATATGGTTCCCTGTGCCTGCCAGGAGCTATTTCTGAGCAGACAGCCAGGAGTAACCCCTGAGCACTGCCGGGTGTGGCCCCCCCCCCAAAAAAAAATTAAAGAGAGAATTTAAAGGTTAAATATCAATTTGATCAGAATCACAGAAAGATAAGAAAAATAGAATCAGATCTTAAGTTTCTTTTTGCCTTTTCTTGCGGGGGGGAGACACACCTAGTGTTACTCAGGGCCTACTCTGCACTCAGGAATCACTCCTGTCGGTGCTCGAGAAACCATATAGGATGCAGGGATCAAACCCGAATCTGCCACCATGTAAGGCAAGTGCCTTATCCACTGACTATCTCTATAACCCTTACTAAGGAATTTAAAGACAAGCTCAAAGGGTTAGTGCAGGCTTGCTCTCCTTTGAATACGTATCTGGTTGCTTGTCAGTTTCTTGGCTTGCTTATTTCCATTCTGGATATTTTGCTTTTGTTTTTGGTCCATCCCTGGCAGTATGCAGGGGTTACTCCTAGCGATACTCTGGAACCATATGTGATGCCAGGAGTGAACCAGGGTCAGCCACATGGAAGGCATGTGTCTGTAATACCTGCTGTACTTTCATATCACTATGCCCCTTCACTGTTTTTCGTTTTGTTTTTGGGCCACATCCAGCAGTACTCAAGGATTACTAAGAGTTCAGCACTCAAGAATCATTCCTGATGGGGTTGGGGGACCATATGAGATTCTGGGAATCGAACCCACAGGGTCAGTCACATGCAAGCCCTACCTGCTGTTCTGGCCCTGCTTATTTTCACTCTGAAAAAGCCTCTATTCTCTCTCAAACATTTATTTCTTCCTTTCTCTCCCTTCATATGTCTCTAAGTAAATTTCAAAAAACTTATTGCTGGGGCCAGAGCAATAGCCCCCTGGCTCTGCGTTTAGAAATCGCTCCTGGCAGGTTAGGATTGAACCCGGGTCCATCCCGGGTTGGCCTTGTGCAAGGCAAACAACCTACCACTGTGCTATTGAGGAGCGGTTTCTGAGTGCAGAGCCAGGAGTAACCCCTGAGCGTGACTAGGTGTGGTTCCCCCTCCCAAAAAAAGCAAAACCAACATTGATTCACACACACACACACACACACACACACACACACACACACACACACACACACAGTGAGAGGTGTAGGGTCACTTTTTATTTTTTGTTTTTGGGTCATACCCGGCAGCGCTCATGGGTTACTCCTGGCTCTACGCTCAGAAATCATCACACACACACACACACACACACACACACACACACACACACACACACACACACACACACACAGTGAGAGGTGTAGGGTCACTTTTTATTTTTTGTTTTTGGGTCATACCCGGCAGCGCTCATGGGTTACTCCTGGCTCTACGCTCAGAAATCATCCCTGGCAGGCACTGGGGACCATATGGGATGCCTGGATTCAAACCACATTCTTCTGCCTGGAAGGAAGACTCCTTACCTCCAGGCTATCTCTCTGGCCCCAGTCACTTTTTCTAGGAGACTGGTTGAGGTTTGATTCCCCGAGTTTCAAGGAAGGAAAGGCAAGTTGCTGTTGTATTGATCCAAAGTAAATAATCCACACAGAAAGGAAGGTAAAAAGAGGCAAGAAGGTCAGACACAAATCCTTTGCCAACCCGCCAGCTGTTCCAAAAATCTTGAGCTCACTAGCTCCCAGCTTAACTCTTATTTATTCAAATCCAAACAGCAACCCCTACCTGAAAGGCCGAAGGTGGGGAAAGCAGGCAGAGAAGCACACCAAAGAAAAATGTTAGTGTAAAAGCCTGCCTCTAGGGCCCGGAGAGATAGCACAGCGGTGTTTGCCTTGCAAGCAGCCCATCCAGGACCAAAGGTAGTTGGTTCGAATCCCGGTGTCCCATATGGTCCCCCGTGCCTGCCAGGAGCTATTTCTGAGCAGACAGCCAGGAGTAACTCCTGAGCACAGCCGGGTGTGACCCAAAAAACCAAAAAAAAAAAAAAAAAAAAAGCCTGCCTCTAAATACTTAACAGGAGTGGAAGCTAGTAAACATAATTTGCACCATGAATTTGATCAGTCGATCCTCCAAGCACTTAAGGGAATAACCTCTGAAGAGCAACGGCCTCCTGAAAATAGCACCTGACCACTTCTTGGTGTTTATTTCCACCCTCCCTTCCCCTAAAAAACTAAACAAAAAGACAAGCTAAAGACTGAAAGGAATATTTATAAGTAATTCAACAAAGGGAACCTGAGAGATAGCACAGCAGTAGGGTATTTGTCTTGCATGCGGCCAACCCAGGACAGATGGTGGTTCAATTCCCTGCATCCCATATGATCCCATGAGCCTGCCAGGGGTTCATTCATAGCTAATATTGTTCCTAAACTATCACTAAGCAACTACTAATCTACCTTTATTAATGTGCATAATGAGTTTAAATAGAAATAGACTTTCACTTGATTTATTTTGTTTTGGGGCTTTTGGGGGTTTGGGTCAAACCTAGTTGTGCTTAGGAATTACTCCTGGTTCTGTGCTCAGGAGACAAATCTGTAATGTTGGGTTGACCAGTCACTTGAATGCAAGTGCTGTACTTTCTGGCCTCAACTTGGTGTAATTTTAAAAAACTGTTTTTTTTTTTTTTTTTTTTGGTTTTGGCCACACCCGGTGATGCTCAGGGGTTACTCCTGGCTATGTGATCAGAAATAGCTCCTGGCTTGGGGGACCATATTAGACGACAGGGGATCAAACCTCGGTCCATCCTAAGCTAGCACCGGCAAGGCAGATGCCTTACTCCTCCAAGCACCGCTCCAGCCCCTTAAAGACTTATTTTTTGTTTGTTTTTGTGTCACACCTGGTGACGCTAAGGAATTACTCCTGTCTAGGCACTCAGAAATCGCTCCTGCCCTGGGGGATGATATTGGAAACTGGGGATAGAACCGAACAATTGTTTGGGGGCAGTTATGAATAATGCTCTAAGTATATTCACAAGCAAGTCTTAGTTGTGATGCTTGGGCACTACTTAAGTTTTAGCACCAACTATTGGAACATTGGCTGAACTGGGGGTCTCAGTGCAGCATGTGGAGTGGTGCTAGGGATTGAATTCAATCTCATGAATGAATGCAAACTAGGAGTTAATCGCTGGGCCCCTAAAAGCTAATTCTTTTTATTTATTTATTTTACTTTTTTTTTAGTTACATCTGGTGATGCTCAGGGTTTACTCCTGGCTATGCACTCAGAAATAGCTCCTGGCTTGGGGGACCATAGGAGATCCAGGTGATTGAACCGAGGTCCGTCCTAGGTTAGCACGTCCAAGCCAAATGCCCTAACGCTTGCGCCACCGCTCTGGCCTCAAAAGCTAAATACTTTTTTTTTTCTTTTTTGTTTTTGGGCCACACCCGGTGGTGCCTCAGGGGTCACTCCTGGCTGTCTGTTCAGAAATAGCTCCAAGCAGGCACGGGGGACATTATGGGACACCAGGATTCGAACCAACCACCTTTGGTCCTGGATGGGCTGCTTGCAAGGCAAACACCGCGGTGCTATCTCTCCGGGCCCAAAAACTAAATACTTTTGCAGCTTTTTTTTTTTTCTTTGTGTTTTTTTGGGTCACACCGGCAGTGCTCAGGGGTTACTCCTGGCTCCATGCTCAGAAAATTGCTCCTGGCAGGCACGGGGGACCATATGGGACGCTGGGATTTGAACCGATGACCTCTTGCATGAAAGGCAAACGCCTTACCTCCATGCTATCTCTCCAGCCCCTTTTGCAGCTTTTTTACAAAACACTTCTGGTGAGGAGAGCAGGGAATTCCGGAGAACATAAGTACTTTACTAGAAGACCAATTGTACTGTGACTCAGCAAGCTGGTTCAATTACATGAAGATTCTTAGCTGTCAATCTGTCTATCCTTTGGGGATCTAGCCTGAGACTCTGTTTCTCATGTCAGCAATCTCAATGTTACACTCCTATTTGGCCCAATCTTAATTAGCATTTGCTCATATCTCTAGTTAACAGATCAAAACTCTTGATTTTTTTGTTTGTTTGTTTGTTTTTTTGTTATTGGGCCTTTCCCAGTGGTGTGCAGGGCTTATTTCTGGCCCTGTATTCAGTAATCACTCTTGGCTGTGCTGGGTGTGGATGTATGGGATGCCAGGGATCAAATTCAGGTTAGCTGCATGCAAGTTAAGCACCTTATCCTCTGTACTATTCCTCTGGTCTCTGGTCTGAGTATTTTGGGGCCCACACCCTACAGTACTCAGGGGTTACTCCTGGCTCTACGCTCAGAAATTTCTCCCGGCAGGCTCGGGGGACCATTTGGGATGCTGGGATTCGAACCACGGTCCTTCTGCATGCAAGGCAAATGCCCTACCTGCATGCTATCTCTCCGGCCCCTGGTCTGAATATTTTGTAATAGCATCACTTGATCTCTCTCAAGAGTAGCCTTGTGAAGCAGCAATATTAGGGACTGTTCTCCTTCACACAATAAACTAAGGCTTTTAAGTTCTTTTTTTTTTTGCTTCTCGGGCCACACCTGTGATGCTCAGGGGTTCCTCCTGGCTATGCGCTCCTGGCTTGGGGGAGCATATGGGATGCCGGGATGGACCCGAGGTCTATCCTGGATCAGCTGTGTCCAAGGCAAACGCCCTACTGCTGTGCTATCTTTTCAGCCCCATGACTTTTTTTTTTTTTTTTGAGTTTTGGAGCCACACCTGGTGATGCTTGACTGTTACTCCTGGCTTGGGGGACCATATAGGACACCAGGGGATCAAAGCATGGTCCGTCCTGGGTCAGTTGCGTGCAAGGGAAATGCCCTACCACTGTGCCACTGCTTCGGCCCCCTCATGGCTTTTAAGTTCAATTATGACAAATATATGTACAGCAGTCAAGATTTGGGTCACACCTTAAAGTTTTTTTTTGTTTGTTTTCTTTTTTGGGTCATACCTGGTGGCGCTCAGGGGTTACTCCTGGCTCTGCACTCAGAAGTCGCTTCTGGCAGGTACAGGGGACCACATGGGATGCTGGGATTTGAATCTGCTGCATGAAAGGCAAATGCCCTACTGCTGTACTATCTCTTCGGCCCTATACCTGGAAGTTCTTTGGGGCTAATTCCATCATGGTTTGGATCACCATTTGGGGCTAAGGATTAATACCAGGCTTCCCATATACATAGTCTGTACCCTAGCACTCTTTTGTTGGGGGTTTGGGCCACACCCAATGACACTCAGAGGTTACTTCTGGCTATGTGCTCAGAAATCGCTCCTGGCTTGGGGGACCATATGGCAGGGATCGAACCGAGGTCCATTCTAGGTCAGGCATGTGCAGGCAAATGCCTTAACGCTGTGCCACCAATCCGGCCCCCACACTAGCACTTTTGAGCCATTTCCTCAGCCCAGCAGTCAGAATTATCTATCATCTCAAGCCCCTTACAACCTTGCACTTATAACTCTAGTATTTTACTTTAGTAACAAATTACTATTTTTAATTCATGATGACCTGTCAATTTAAACTGCAGATTAAACAAGGTTACCAATCTCTTTGGGGAAAGAAGACTCAAAAACATAGAGGCAAAGTCAATACCATGATGCTATAAACATTTCATTTATTTTTTTTAAGAAAGTGTTCAGAAAGAGGAAAATAATCTAGATCATTTATTTATATATATATACTTTTTAATAAAAACCTTTACATAATCTTCATGCATAAGGACCTAGGAGTGGCAACAGTGTCTGTGACAGCCCTAAAACCAGCTGTCTCAGCCTTTACTGGGGCCCCACAACTGGCAGCAGTGTCGTGAGGCCCTATGCTTGACTGCTTCCCCAGTCCTCCTCCTTAACCTCACTGATGATTCTGCTTTCTAGGACTGCAAGAAGGTGGGAAATTTCTTGAATTACAATAGGAGGGCTATTGAGGTTTATCCAACATAGCATGTTTTAATCCAAATCTTTCTGGCAAATCTGGATAAAAGGCAAGGTAACAGAAAACCAGGGACTAAACTAAATTCTCAGCTTCCCAGATACATGATGAATCTGTGAGCATATTCTCTTAAATACAGTGGTCAAAGTTCGGTGTTTTGCTGTATTTTTTTTTTTTTTTTTTTTTTAGGGCCACACACACAGCGCACAGGGATTATTTCTGGCTCTGTACTTAGTAATTCTGGTTGTGCTCAGGGAACCCCATGGATGCCAAGACTGAATCCAGGTAGGCCACATGCAAGACAAGCACCCTATCCACTGTACCATCTCTAAAATCCCAATATTTGGTGTTTATAGAATATTCAGAGGCAGAAACAGCCTTAATGATCTGTTTTCTACATGGTAGACACTCAACTAACTTATATGAGCCAGAAAGACCCTGTAATACTGTCTAACTCAGTCCAAACTTCCTTGACTCTTAAATTCAATGTTAAGCAGCATGCTTAACAGGGTGTTTGCCTTGCACACAGCTCACCCAGGGTTCAAACCCCTGGCATCCCATATTGTCCCCTGAGCCTGCCAGGATTGATTTCGGAGTGCACAAAGAACCCCTTAAGCGCTGCCAGGTGTGGCCCCAAAACAAACAAAATTCCGTATTAAATCAGCAACCACCTTAAAAGTCATATTCTCCTCCCTCCCCTGCATAATTCATCTGTAAAAAAGAACAGTCCTACATTAATTTATGTGTCCCATCACCCGTGCTAATAAGGTGTTAACAGGTTGGCATGAATGGTCATGAAGATCCATGATGGCCCAGGGTGGAAAGGATTCCCTGGCTTTTTGGCTGGGAGTCTGTCAAAGGTTTTTTATTGACAATTTTTAAAGAGGAAAAAAAGGAGAAAGAAAATGGTCTTAAGGATGGTGAAGAGATGTGGCCTCTTTTTTGGGTTCCAAAAGCCCTTATGCCATGTTCTATATTAAGAAAAGCCCTGAACAACCGGAGGATGCTGCTTGGGGCAGCAGTGAGAGGAGGTGGAGTCCATAGCCAATCCACACAGTCAAACAATGCCAGTCAGTTCAATGCAAATCTCCAGGTGGTGAGTGTGAAAGAGCATGTGAGTGCAGCGGGAGGAGCCTAGGACTCATTGGCTCCCAACAGTCAGTTCCCGAAGGTAGGACTGTGTGAGGCTGCGTAGTTCCTCCAAGGCATAGTCTTCAGGCAGGGGGAGCCGGCCAATGTGGGGAGCCAAAAGGCGCAAAGGAACTTGTCGATGATCTGGTATTGAATCAGAGGCTACATCAGGGGTAGTAAGCTGAAGGCTCAGTACGACACGAAGCAGGTTGGCTATACGTTTGGCCATATCTGTAGAGAAGAACTAAAGTGAGTACCAAGGACAGGAGTGCGAAGGGTAAATACACCATAGTACAAAATGTGAGTGTGTGGGGCTAGAGTGATAGCACAGCGATGGGGTGTTTGCCTTGCACTAGGTCAACACAGGATGGACCCTGGTTCGAATTCCGACATCCCATGTAGTTCCCTGAGCCTGCCAGGAGTGACTTCTAAGCGCAGAGCCAGGAGTAACCCCTGAGTGCTGCTGGGTGTGACCCCAAAGCGAAACAAAAACAAACAAAAAATCAAAATGTGAGTTTGACAATCATAAAGAGGAAGCAGGCAGATGGAAGAGGCTAGAGGGCTAGAGCAGCAGTTCCTAACTTTATTTGTCCTACTGTCCCTTTTTTATAAACTCTAACTCAGCACTCCTTTGGAAACCTTCTTTAAATAAACAAAAAGCAGTTCTCTAGTTCCATATCAACCCCTTCCTAGTTGGAGGGGGGGTGGTGGTGGTCTGAAGCACTTTGGGAAACATGACTTTGAGGCTTACCTGACTGAGCCAGGCGGTCCTTTACATTGTAACAATGGATTTGCTCTATCCTGATGCACAGAGAGGTCACTTTGGTATTTAACTGCTCCAGCTCATAACTTGAACATTCCTCCTTTAAAGAAGCAGAGAAGCAGATTAAATAAAAGGAGCACCTATCACCCAATTCCACCAAGACTGTACAACTCTGAAATGAGAGAAATGACTGTGAAAAACCAAGGAGCAGTACCATGTCAAAATAAGTCTAGTTATCAAGGTATGATCTTAGCAATGAGACACAAGAAGTAATAGTGTATATGGAATCTTGGATTGAGCAAATCTTAAAATCTTCATCCATGAATCATGCAAAACCTGCAAGGTTTAATAAGGCACCAAAAACTTTACATATAAATGCAATTATTAAAAAAAGTGCATAAATGTAGATTTGAAGTATGATATGGCTTAGGGTAAAGGGGTTTGGCACATCCATCAGTGCTTGGGAATTATTCCTGACTTTATGTATGTATTGCACAACCTACTTGCTATCAATACAAAAATGTGGTTTGAAGATTTGATACAGTTGAAAAAGTGGCTATAATAAATTATTTTCATCAAAATGTTTTAGGACATGGGGCCGGGCGGTGGCGCTGAAGGTAAGGTGCCTGCCTTGCCTGCGCTAGCCTTGGAAGGACCGAGGTTCGATCCCCCGGTGTCCCATATGGTCCCCCAAGCCAGGAGCAACTTCTGAGCACATAGCCAGGAGTAACCCCTGAGCGTTACCGGGTGTGGCCCAAAAACCAAAAAAAAAAAAAAAAAAAAAAAAAAGAAAAAAAAATGTTTTAGGACAGAAAAGAGCTCAATGGGTAGGAACACATTCTTTGCATACTGAGTGTGATCATCAGCAACACATATGCTCATTTCCCTTAAGCACTACAGGAGTAACTCATGAATACCAAGCCAGAAATAAGATACAGAAAACTAGACCAACAAAATGTTAAGAGTTAAACTAGGGGGGCTGGAGAGATAGCATGGAGGTAAGGCGTTGCCTTTCATGCAAGAGGTCATCGGTTCGAATCCCAGCGTCCCATATGGTCCCCCGTGCCTGCCAGGAGCAATTTCTGAGCATGGAGCCAGGAGTAACCCCTGAGCACTGCCGGGTGTGACCCAAAAACCACAAAAAAAAAAAAAAAAAAAAAAAAAAAAAAAAAAGAGTTAAACTAGGGGCTGGAGAGATAGCATGGAGGTAAGGTGTTTGCCTTGCATACAGAAGGACAGTGGTTTGAATCCCAGCATCCTATTTGGTCCCCCAAGCCTGCCAGGGGGGATTTCTGAGCGCAGAGCCAGGAGTAACCCCTGAGCGCAGACAGGTATGACCCAAAAACCAAAAAAAAAAAAAAAAAAAAGTTAAACTAACAGATTTCTGAATATTTTATTTAGGGGCCGGCACGGTGGCGCTAGAGGTAAGGTGTCTGCCTTGCCAGCGCTAGCCTAGCTTTGCGCTCAGAAATCACTCCTGGCAGGCTCGGGGGATCATCTGGAGTGCTGGAGTTCGAACCACGGTCTGTCCTGGGTTGGATGCATAAAGGCAAACACCCTACTGCTGTTCTATCTCTCCAACCCTTCAAGGAGTAATTCTTGAGTAGAATCTGGAGTAAACTCTGAACATAGCCAGGTATGGCCTCAAAATCAAAACTAAATAAAGTTAATGTGATCAAGTCTGATCACATCTGTGATCAAGTCTGCCATCTTGTACTGAGCAACAACCTGGATTCTCACTTTGGTTCAAACAATGAAAAGTTTGGGGGTAATTCCAGGAGACATAATGCCTTAGTCTGAAGCACTCACCAGAAGCCAAGTGCTGAATGAAAAGAAAAATCAGACAATAGTTTAAGAAACTTGTGTACCTGTTGTATATGTTGTAGCATTTCCATAATCCGTATATAGTCTAGATAAACAAGCCCAGATGTTTCCCAGTCTTGGATTAGACTACTGCGTTCTGGAGGTGCCAGGTCTTCCAAAAACCCCTTCAGGTAGTCATAGTTCTCATTAATGATGGCATCTGAAAAAACAAACGTTGAACACTATGCCTAGAATACAAGTATATGGTTCTCCAAAGTGTAGAGGACATGGCAGACATCATAGACAGGAAAGAGAAACAACATTGGGTCAGATTAGTAAATTTAAAATAGATATTTAGAAAAATATTTCTTTTTAGTTGCAGAAAGAATTTTTTAGTTGCCCTAATATTTCTGGTGTTGTTGAGTAAAATGATATAAATAAACAAACATTAACAGTTAATGCATATATTAAGAATATATTGGGACGGAGAGATAGCACAGCAGTGTTTGCCTTGCAAACAAATGATCCAGGACCAAAGGTGGTTGGTTCGAATCCCGGTGTCCCATATGGTCCCCCGTGCCTGCCAGGAGCTATTTCTGAGCAGACAGCCTGGAGTAACCCCTGAGCACCGCCGGGTGTGGCCCAAAAAAAAAAAAAAAGAATATATTGGGGGGCTGGATAGCACAGCAGTAGGGCATTTGCCTTGTATGAAGCTGATTCAAACAGATGGTGGTTCGAATCCCGGCATCCCATATGGTCCCCTGAGCCTGCCAGGAGTATTTCCTGAGTGCCGAGTGTGGACCCCCCCCTCCCCCAAAAAAAGGAAGAGTATTTTAGGCAAATGTCCTCACAGACATTCTTGTTACCTACCCCAGCCCTCCTCTAGGCCTTTATCCTGGCTTTCACATAGAGCTTTCTGCAAAATGTGATGGATAGAAGGGGCCAGAGCAATAGTAAAGTGGATAGAGGGCTTGCTTAGCATGAGACTGGTTGACCCAGGTTCAATCCCTGGCATCCCATATATTCCCTGAGTACTTCGAGGGGTGATTCTTTTTTTTTTTTTGTTTCGTTTTGTTTTTTGGTTTTTGGGTCACACCCGGCAGCGCTTAAGGGTTACTCCTGGCTCTATGCTCAGAAATTGGCCCCTGGCAGGCACAGGGGACCATATGGAAAGCCGGGATTCGAACCACCATCCTTCTGCATGAAGTGCCTTACCTCCATGCTATCTCTCTGGTCCCACCAGGAGTGATTCTTTTTTTTTTTTTTTTTTTTGGTTTTTGGGCCACACCCGGTAACGCTCAGGGGTTACTCCTGGCTATGCGCTCAGAAGTTGCTCCTGGCTTGGGGGACCATATGGGACACCGGGGGATCGAACCGCAGTCCGTCCAAGGCTAGCGCAGGCAAGGCAGGTGTACCTTACCTTTAGCGCCACCGCCCGGCCCCTGGAGTGATTCTTGTGCTGAACCAGAAGTTCTGAACATTATCAGGTATGGCCTCAAAATAAAAACTAAATAAAGTTAATGTGGTCAAGTCTGCCATCTTGTACTGAGCAACCTCTCTGGATTCTCACTGGGGTTCAAAAACTGGAAAAGAGTTGGGGGATAATTCCAGAAAAATTATGCCTTAGTTTGAAGCACTCACCAGAAGCTAAGTACCGAATGATAAGTTTGTGGCAGTGATTCCAGTGTCCGGCTTTAAATAAATAGAGGGCCTCCAAGTGTCGGTCACATTCCATGTGTGCACGAACAGCTTTGGCTTCATGAATCCATTCGGCAGGCACACAAAGCTTCTGGGTCAGAAAAGTTTCTTTAGCCCATGATTCGGGGGTTTCCACCAGTTGGCAGTGCCGAGTAAGTAACTCTCGAACAGCCTTCTCACGCATGCTAGAGAAGAAAGATAAATCATAAGACTGCAGAGCGGCTGTGGGGGTTCCCTTTCAAAACTGTAGGTTTTGGGTTAGAATGATAGCACAGTGGCTGACTGGGATGACCCAGGATGGACCCAGGTTCAATTCCCGCCATCCCATATGGTCCTCCGAGCATTCCAGGGACAATTTTTGAGCACAGAGCCAGAAGTAACCCAAGCGTCCTGTGTTGGTTGTGTGCAAGGCAAAAAGCCTTATCACTGTGCTATCACTCCAGCCCCCTAGTTAGATTTTTTTTTTTTACCATGTGAAATTATCTAGGACTGTGTTTTTGTTTTTTGGGTCACACCCAGCAGCTCTATGCTCAGAAATTGCTCCTGGCAGGCTCTGGGGACCATATGGGATGCCGAGATTCAAAACACCATCCTTTTGCATGCAAGGCAAATGCCCTACCTCCATGCTAGCTCTCCGATACCCCAGGACTGTGTTTAAATAAATTTAGAAAATAAAAATTAAAAAAAAAAAAAAAAAAAAAAAAAAAAGAAAATATAAAGTCTAGAGGCCGGAGAGGTGGCGCTAGAGGTAAGGTGTCTGCCTTGCCTAGCCGAGGAAGGACCGCAGTTCGATCCCCTGGCGTCCTATATGGTCCCCCCAAGCCAGGGGCAATTTCTGAGGGCTTAGCCAGGAGTAACTCCTGAGCATCAAATGGGTGTGGCCCTCCCCCTCAAAAAAAAAAAAAAAAACAAAAAAAACCCAAACAAACAAAAAAAGAAAATAAAGTCTAAAGTAATTTTGCTTTCTTCTAAGGGGAGACGATAAACAAATTCCATAAAGGGATGATTGTGCTAAATTTATTATTCCTTTATCCTATACTCACTTTGGTATAGAAATTAAATTAAGGGCCGGGCGGTGGCGCTAGAGGTAAGATGTCTGCCTTGCCAGCGCTAGCCTAGGACGGACCGCGGTTCGATCCCCCGGTGTCCCATATGGTCCCCCAAGCCAGGAGTGACTTCTGAGTGCATAGCCAGGAGTAACCCCTGAGCGTCACCGGGTGTGGCCCAACCAAAAAAAAAAAAAAAAAAAAAAAAAAAAAAAAAAAAGAAATTAAATTAAAATGGCAACTTTATACATTAAAAAAATAGGGATTATGAAGTTATCTTTAGTCAAAACTATAGTAAGTCTCATCCCTAGGTCATAGTGAGTTATATGCTACTATATGAAGAATCTTGGCAGGTCTGACTGCAACATTCAACTACTTTTCTGACAATATTAGATCATACAACACAGTGCAGGAGTTAACAACACAGACTGGATGTCCTGAAAGTCTAACTATGCAACCTATTCAATCTTTAGCAATCTATCTCTTTAATCTCTCTATGTCTTCATTTGTTTATCTTTAAGAGATTCGAAGAATATCTATCTCAAGTTTTATTATTAAACAAGTAGAACATAGTACAGCTATAGAAAAAAGCAAAGTACAACAGAAGGGGTTTCCTTTTTCCCTTTTTGGGCCACACCTGGCAGCGCTCAGGGTTACTCCTGGCTACATGCTCAGAAATCGCTCCTGGTATGGGATGCCGGGACTCGAACCACGGTTGGTCCTGGGTTGGTTGCTTGCAAGGTAAATGCCCCACCCCTGTGCTATCTCTCTAGCCCTTTTTTCCTTTCCTTTCCTTTTCCTTTTTTTTTTTTTTTTTGGGGGGGGTGGGGGGAGCCTACATCTGGCAGTGCTCAACATTTATTCCTGGCTCTGTGTTCAAAGATGCCAGGGATTGACTGAACCTGGGTCAGCTGCATGTAAGCCAAATGTCCTATCCTCTGTGCTACAGCTTCAGTCCCTAATAACATTCTTTGGTTGTTTATTATTGTAGTGTTACATGCTACCTTTAACAAAAAACAATAACAAAAACAAACAAGCCCACCAATCATCCCAAGTTTATTTGGTCAACATGTAGAAAGGTGATTTCCTTAATTTTTCAGGACAGTGTACAAAAAGATACATCTACATAAGATTGTATTGGTAAATTCAAACTTGTGGCATAGGAATGGATGAAAAGCAGAATGAAAAAAGAGAAAAAACAGAGACTCTCATGGCCAACCCCTAACTTCACAGAACTAGTATGGTAGCTTAGTCTATATTATTTCTGCAGTAACTTTAAACATGTCAAATTCAAATGATTATATACTCAAGTTAATGGTTTTCCCATCCAAGCAAATCCTTCCCTTTGTGCTTAATTATTTCCTATTTAAATTTTATCTTTGCTATAGAAATGTTCACTATCACTACAGTTCAGAATAGAGGCAAAACTTTAAATGTAGCACAAGTGGCACTCAAAGGTAAGAGACCAGAGCATGGTGGATAGGGCTTGTAGGTAGTTGACCTGGGTCTCCCCAGTGTCCCGTATCATTCCTTGAGCACCTCCAGGAGTGCATCTTGAGTGCATAGCATAAGGTAAGCCCTGGGTACTGCTGGGGGTGGTCTAAAAACAAAAAATAAAAGTAATTTTTGTTGTTGTTTTTTGGGTCACATCTGGCAGTGCTCAGGGATTACTCCTGGCTCTACACTCTGGGGTCATTCCTGGTGGTGCAGGGGAGACCATATATGATACCGGAATCAAATGTGGGTCGGTCACATGCAAGGCAAATGCCCTACTGCTGTGCTATCACTATTGTCCCAATAAACTCATTCATTTTTTGGGGGGGGAGGTCACACTCATTGATACTTAGGGGTTACTCCAGGCTATGTGCTCAGAAATCGCTCCTGGCTTGGAGGGACCATATGGGATACAAGGGGATCGAACCGCGGTCTGTCCTAGGCTAGCGCTTGCAAGACAGATGCCTTACCTCTAGCGCCACTGCTGTGGCCCCCAATAAACTCATTCTTTCTTTTCTTTTTGGTTTTTGGGTCATACACGGCGGCGCTCAGAAATCGCTCCTGGCAGGCAGGGAGGACCATATGAGATGCCGAAATTTGAACCACAGTTTGTCCTGAATCAGCTGCGTGCAAGGCAAACACCCTATCGCTGTGGTATCTCTCCAGCCCCAATAAACTCATTCTTTTTTTTTTTGGTTTTTGGGCCACACCCGGCATTGCTCAGGGGTTACTCCTGGCTGTCTGCTCAGAAATAGCTCCTGGCAGGCACGGGGGACCATATGGGACACCGGGATTCGAACCAACCACCTTTGGTCCTGGATCGGGTGCTTGCAAGGCAAATACCGTTCTGCTATCTCTCCGGGCCCAATAAACTCATTCTTAACCCATTCCATGAATTCAGAGAAAATATGGGGGGCCGGAGAGATAGCATGGAGGTAAGGCGTTTACCTTTCATGCAGAAGGTCATTGGTTCGAATCCTGGCGTCCCATATGGTCCCCCGTGCCTGGCAAGAGCGATTTCTGAGCATGGAGCCAGGAAAAACCCCTGAGCACTGCCGGGTGTGACCCAAAAAAAAAAAAAAAAAAAAAAAGAAAAGAAAAGAAAATATGGATAGGAGGGGAGAGGGAGAGCAAGATAGAATGTGTGTGTGTGTGGGAGAGGACTGGTGTGTAGGGGGATCAGAGTTAAAGCCCAGGCCCATACATGTGCAAGGAAGGTGACACACTTGGCCTGTGGCTGGTTCATAACAAGTTTGAATCCAATTACATTCTAAACACTTACTTGCTGAATTTAACCCTATCAGACTGAATCCTTGGGCAATGGTCAACATCTTTGAATCAGAAGTTCTTAGATTTATTTGTCCTTCTGCTCTTTTCAGAGCAGCTTTTTACTGAGCACCTTCCTGGAAATCTACCTTAAGTGAGAAAACTAAGAGCCCCATGCCCCCTCAAATGCACTCAGGCTACCAAAATCCCAGAAGCCTCTGGGAGATGGAGGTGGCATCACCATTTCAGAAAACATTCCTTTAGGTATGCATAAATCCTTTAGGTATTTCTCACTCACCTTGAGTTGTTAATGTGCAGGAGGACAAAGATGGCCCACTCCCAGAGTCCCTCATTTTCTAATTGGCCAGCATAACTGGCATGCAGTATGCCTTCACATTGCTCTGACAGATGCTTATAGTTAAGCGCCCGGAGCACCTCCCACAAATGCCAGCTTAGGCGGTAGTCTAAAGGGTCTGCTGTTATGCTTCGAGGTTCCAGCAACTGATTGAGTTCATAATGCCTGCAAAGGAGAACATACTGAGAGTTATTAGATGCAGCTACAATGAACAGGACAACTCTTCTGGTTATGGCTGGCTCAGAAAATAATAAAGGCAGGTACCTGAAAGTAGAAGCATTACAAACTCCAGAGTCTCTGAGACTGTGTTACAACAATCCACCTCTAAATTCAGCCAGCTTTTCTTGATCTGGAGGCTAGCTCTAGTCGGCATGGGGTTTGGGGAGACCCCAGGTCGAAGGCCTTCTCCCTAGCTTGGGGGTGCTGAGAGCCTTGGTAGGCCCCAGCCATCCCCTCTTCTGTCCCCGGCCTCCAGGCCTTCCCTGAGTGCCAGCCCAGGTGACCAGAAATGATGCTCATCCATGCTAAAGGAGTTACCCACAGTCCTCTGCTTCAAACTATCTGGATGCTGCTTACAAAGGTCTCCAGCTCCCTTGCTTTCCTCAGTTTGCTCAATTGGATTGTCAAGCCTAATTCTTTGTAACATGTACCTAATCTGACCGTGAAACTGCTGATGGTTTGAACTCATCAGAGTCTGAGAGGGTTTCGTCACTGGTCCAACAAGTGTTGGGGGCACCAGGAATTGGAAATCCCTACTATTCATACTGTAACCGACAGTTCCTGCATTGTGAAAGAAACTGAGATTTGGCAATGTTGTCAAAAGGCAGAAAAACAGCATCAAAGATATAATCTACGCATGTCATTCTGTGAGGCAGGAAGGCAAGCAGGCCAGACAGAAGGCATGCCTACATCTTGATATGGTGGCTTTTAGAGGAAACATCTATCTATCTATTATGTTCAACATCTAGCTTCTATTCACATAGACAATAATAATTGAAGAAAATGCCAAACCTGGAGAATTGGAAGTGAAGAATTGGAATGCCATCATTCCTATTAAGGCACATGTCATGGGAAATCTAAATTCTCTGCTGTTAAATCATGTGCAGGAAAAAGACTCCATTCTACTAAGAAAATACTGCTCCCTGAAGCAGAAATCAAGAAAAATCAAGAAATCAAGAAAAAGAGCTCAATAACTTGTTAATTCTGAAAAATTTTGTTGGTGGTAGAGGAATGGGAAAAATGCTACTTTGTATGTAAATATACTGCATAATGAAGTTTGAATTTGAAATATCATTTAAAAAGATAATAAAAATAAATAAATTCAGCCAAACTGTAGATCCTACCAAAAAAGGCAAGGCACCTTCTCTTCCATAGCTGGCTGATGTTGTGTGGTCGATATATTTTCCATCTTTCACAACTTTCACCTTTCCATTTAATTTTCATTATAGTATCTATTACTGATTTTTTTGGTAGAAGCAAGGATCCACATTCAGTAGTATTTAGGAGATTGAGGAGATTGTATGTGATGCCAAGAATTCAAACCTTTGGGCCCGGAGAGATAGCACAGCGGCGTTTGCTTTGCAAGCAGCCGATCCAGAACCAAAGGTGGTTGGTTCAAATCCCGGTGTCCCATATGGTCCCCCATGCCTGCCAGGAGCTATTTCTGAGCAGACAGCCTGAGCACCGCAGGGTGTGGCCCAAAAACCAAAAACAAAAAACCAAAAAAAAAAAAAAAAAAAAAAAAAAAGAAAGAATTCAAACCTTGGTCAGCCACATGAAAACCAAGTGCCTAATCCCTGTACTTACTATCTATCTATCGCTGGCCCTGTATTATTTTTTTTTTTAAAACACTTAAGAAATTTTTCAGATTATACTATCTGAAGTTAGTCCTCTTGTTCATCTAAACAGCTAACTCATCTTTCTTATGAGTTTCTTTTATCATTTCTGTCAATGCTTTGCAATTTTATTATATATATATATATATATAAAATAAAATTACATATATATATGTATATGGTCAGCCATGTGTAAGGCAAACACTTTACCGCTGTGCTATCTCTCTGGGCCCAGATTAGCATTTAATAGTCTAGTGCTTTAGCCTCGTATTGCTATGGCCCTCAAAAACCAACTACTGAACATTATTTGGCGTCTCCCCTCAACAAATATAAAACATGGCATTACATGTTATATGCAAACTGCATCCCACTCAAGCTAATTAAAATGGGATGCCAGGGGTCAAACACAGGGTCGGCCAAATGTAAGGCAAGTGTCCTACCTAGCCAGCCTCTCTAAATCATACTTTTATGGAGATTTATGGTCATTTTGGAGCATATGAGAAGGAAAGGACTCATTGAGCACTCAGATGTCACTAAATCATAGCTCTGGTTTACCTGTCACTGTACAGTTTTAGAAGATGAAAACAGACATCTTGAAGTGGCCTTGAGTCCTGTTTCTCTTCTATCACACAACCGGAACCCTCCAGGTATGAAGGAAGTGGGGGGCAGGCATAACTGTCACTTTGAGAGGTATTCTGTAGGAAAGAGTTTCAGAAAACCATATTTGTTGTTAAGTCTTTTTTGATAGATGTTATGTCTCAATGACTTAAGACACACACACTAAGAATGACTCAATATTCTTTTTTTTTTTTTTTTTGGTTTTTGGGCCACACCCGGTGACGCTCAGGGGTTACTCCTGGCTATGCACTCAGAAGTTGCTCCTGGCTTGGGGGACTATATGGGACGCCGGGGGATCGAACCGCGGTCCTAGGCTAGCGCTGGCAAGGCAGACACCTTACCTCTAGCGCCACCGTGTAGGCCCCGACTCAATATTCTTAATGCTGCCGGATTCTTCATCCGGGGTTACTCTTGGCTATGTGCTCAGAAATGGCTCCTGGCTCGGGGCACCATATGGGACACCAAGGATTGAACCCAGGTCTGTCCTGGGCAGCCACATGCAAGTCAAATGGTATACCGCTGTGCTATTGCTTCGGCCCCTGCTGCAGGATTTTTAAATTCTCCATTGCAGATATAGGTAAATTCTACATCTTCAATGGACTGGCAAACCCTTTATAGGCAGCTCAGTAATCCTTTCTTTTCTTTCTTTTTTTTTTTTTGTTTTTTCGGGCCACACCCGTTTGATGCTCAGGGGTTACTCCTGACTAAGCGCTCAGAAATTGCCCCTGGCTTGAGGGGACCATATGGGACGCCAGGGGATAGAAGCGCGATCTTTCCTTGGCTAGCGCTTGCAAGGCAGACAGACACCTTACCTCTAGCGCCACCTCACCGGCCCCTCTCTTTCTTTTCCTTTCCGTACTTTCTTTATCTCTTTCCCTCCCTCCCTTTCTTCCTTTTTTGAGCCATACTTAGCGGTGCTCAGGGCTTATTCCTGGGAAACAAGGGTAGGGTTGGCTGTGTACTGGGCAAGTGCCTTATCTGTTCTATCTATATGGCTTCCATCATACCTTTTTTGCCAGAGCTTTTATTACACTGTTTTAAATTTCCTTAAAAATGTAAGATAGGGGCCAGAGAGGTCACAAAAGCGGTAAAAAAAACCAAAAAGCTTTAACCTCAAAAAAAAAAAATCTTCAACCTCAATATTGACAAGATATATTAAACAGATATTTAGAGGCAAATACAGACTTACTAATTTGAAATTATACTATATCTAAAGTTAGTCAGGGAATTCCCAAAAGCATAGAGCATTAGAAATAAAGGAAATAAAAAAAAAGCCTCTGCTTTAGGCAAACAAAACAAAACCAAAAATACCAAAACAAACACTGGTTGAGACTTTGGAGGGATAATTTTTTTGGGTATCAGGAACAATGTTCTAACTTCAGTATTAAATAGGTGTTAAAGTGTACCCTTGAACATTTGGGTTGAAACAAAAGGGTAAAAGTTCAAGGATGTGGCAGAAGGCAGAATGTAACACAAGAGGCCCTGAATTAATTTGTAGCAGCAAAAATAGATCAATTGTAGAAGGGCTGCAGAACAAGTATAGTAGGTAGGCACTTGCCTTCCATGGTTCCTTTTTTTTGATTTTTTATTTTAGGGCCACACCCGGCAGTACTCAGGGATTACTCCTGGCTCTGCAGTAAGAAATCACTTCTGACAGGTTTGGGAGACCATATGGAATGCCAGGGATCAAACTCGGGTCTGTCTGGTGTCAGCAGTGTGCAAGACAAATGCCCTACCACTGTTGCTATCTCTAGACATCCCATGGTTCCTTGAATCCACCAGAAGTGATTCCTGAATGCAGAATTAGTAGTGAGCCAAGAACATTGCCAGCAGTGGCTAAAAAACAAACAAAAAAAACAAAACAAAAAAAACTTAACCAAGGGGCCGGGCGGTGGCGCTGGAGGTAAGGTGCCTGCCTTGCCTGCGCTAGCCTAGGATGGACCGCGGTTCGATCCCCCCGGTGTCCCATATGATCCCCCAAGAAGCCAGGAGCAACTTCTGAGCGCATAGCCAGGAGTAAGCCCTGAGCGTCACAGGGTGTGGCCCAAAAAAAAAAAAAAAAAAAAAAACTTAACCAAGTAAATAAAAATAAGTCTATTGTAAAATTTTTTTATTTATTTTTATTTTTTTTATTGTAAAATTTTTAATTTATAAAATAGAAGCATATACTTGAAGAAATTGAGAGCAAATCTGTCCAGAGGCAGATGAGGGCAAAGTTTCCCATTAGATTTCCTGGGTATATTTTATAGTACTTAAAAAGTATTATGAAATTTGACGGCTCCTAAGCAATCTAACATACTTTCTGCAAAAGACAAATCCCACTTAGGGATCTCTCTTGGCTCTATTACTGGACACATATACCTGAAAAGCTTCTTCATACATGCTGAGTGCTCTGGAAATGGAGGCTGTTGGTGGAAGCAAATACCAAAGATGAACAGCCAGGGAGCGTTTCCAGTCCAACAGAGAGCACACATTGATTTGCTTCTGCTCTGAGAGCTGCCAAACCTGCAGGACACAAAACAATCAAGGATGTTAGACACTCCCTTTTTACTGTTCAAGTCTACAAGCAATTCAGCCAGTCAAGAAACACTTAGAAGAAAAAAAAAAAAAACAACACTTAAAAGAATCTAGGTGCTGAAAGTACAGTGGGTAGGGTATTTGCCTTGAATGCGATCAACCTGGGTTTGATCCCAGGCATCCATCTGTTCTCCCAAACAGCACTAGGAATGATCCCTGAGCAGAGCCAGGAATAAATCCTGACCACAGCTGGGTGTGATCCAAACTTTCCTTCCCCAATAATCTAAATGGGATTTAGTAATTACCCAGGGAAAGAGAATGTACAGCAAGTAAGGTGGTTTGTCTTGCACACTGTCAAATTGATTGGATCCCAGTAACCCATATGGACTCCTGAGGTTGCCAGGAGTGATTCCTGAGTAGAGACCTAGGAGTAACCCCTGAACACTGCCGGGTTTGCCCTGTGCTCTGCTAAGAACCATTAGGAGGGTTGGAGCAATAGCACAGCAGTAGGGCGTTTGCCTTGCAACACAGCCAATAGCACAGCAGTAGGGCGTTTGCCTTGCAACACAGCCAACCTAGGTTCAATTCCCAGTATCCCATATGGTTCCCCAAGCCTGCCAGGGGCGATTTCTGACCATAGAGCCAGTAGTAAACCCTGAGCACCACCAGGTGTAGCCCAAACCCAAAAATCCAAAAACTCCCAAAAAAAGGACCTTTAGGAGCAAATAAATAAATAAATTAAAAAAAAAAAAACACTTCCTGTTGCTTAAAGTAGTCAAATTGAACAAAACTTTAGAATGTGTCTGAATTCTGATCAACTATTTCATTTTGCCAAATTGCACAATGGCAGACTTAAAATAACTAAGGTAAGATAATGCAATCTATAACATTAAATAAAAGAAGTTGGGTTCCCTGAGTACTGTTGGGCTTTGCCCACCCAAAGAAAAAAAATCAAATAAAGGGGTCAGAGGTAAGATGAGGTAAGATGCCTCTACCTTGCAAATGCTAGCCTAGGACAGACCAAAGTTCGATCCCCCAGCATTCCATATGGTCCCCCCAAGCCAGGAATGATTTCTGAGCGCATAGCTAGGAGTAACCCCTGAGCATAAACGGGTATGGCCCAAAAACAAATATCAAATAGAAATGGCTCTTAAAAAAATGCTTAAAAGGGGCCAGAGAGATAGCATGGAGGTAAGGCATTTGCCTTGCATGCAGAAGGACGGTGGTTCGAATCCCGGCATCCCATATGGTCCCTGAGCCTGCCAGGCATGATTTCTTGAGAGTAGAGCCAGGAGTAACCCCTGAGCGCTGCCAAAAAAGCAACCTGACCTCCCAAAAAAGCAACAACTTAAAAAGCTTAAATGTGGGGCCGGAGAGATAGCATGGGGGTAAGGTGTTTGCCTTTCATGCAGAAGGTCATTGGTTCGAATCCTGGCATCCCATATAGTTCCCCGAGCCTGCCAGGAGTGTTGTCTGAGCATGGAGCCAGGAGTAACCCCTGAGCACTGCCGGATGTAACCCCAAAACAAAACAAACAAACAAAAAATGCTTAAATTCAGGACCGAGCACGAGCACAGTGATAGAGCATTTGCCTTGCATGTAACCAACCCTGAATGGACCCCGGTTTCATTCCTGGCATCCCATATGGTCCCCTGAGCCTGCCAGGAGTGATTTCTGAGTTTAGAGCCAGGAGTAACTGACCCCTGAGAGTTGCCGACATGACCCAAAAACCAAAAGAAAGAAAGAAAGAGAGAGAGAGAGAGAGAGAGAGAGAGAGAGAGAGAGAGGAGAGGAGAGAGGAGAGAGGGAGAGAGGGGAGAGAGGGGAGAGAGGGGAGAGAGGGAGAGGGGGAGAGGGGGAGAGGGGGAGAGAGAGAGAGAGAGAGAGAGAGAGAGAGAGAGAGAGAGAGAGAGAGAGAGAGAGAGAGAAAAGCTGCAGTGGCCAGGGATATAGAGCAGTAGCAGAGCACACTGTTTACATGTATGATATCTTGAATTCAAATTCAATACTTGGCGGCAAAGGAGGCACCTCTGCAAAAAAAACAAAAAACAAAAAACCTACACATGTAATTGAAGCTACATGAAAATATAGCACAACATGTACAAATGTGTACAGCCATGCTGACATTTTTTTTTTTTGGTTTTTGGGTCACACCGGGCAGCACTCAGGGGTTACTCCTGGCTCTATGCTCAGAAATCGCCCCTGGCAGGCACAGGGGCCCATATGGAATGCTGGGATTTGAACCACCGTCCTTCTGCATGAAAGGCAAACACCTTTCCTCCATACTATCTCTTCAGTCCCTTTGCTGACATTCTTAGCTTTATTTTTGCATAGTTTATTTCTATGGTATAGTTAATGTTCATTTATATATTGAGTTTTTACCATGTACACGTTGTTTATTATTTATGCTTCGCATGTGGGAGTTCCCACTGTACCATAAAGTCTACCAAGCACCACTGGGAGTGCTTCTTGAACACTGGGCTAAGAGTAGTCCTCAGCAATATAGCATGTGGTCAAAAAAAAAGTAAGGGGTTGGGGATGTAGTTCTGTAACAGTTGTGTACATGTGAGGTCTCATGTTGATTAAATATAAAATATAGAGTCCTAGGGTTGGGGGGTGAGGGCTTTCTTGGCTTGGCCTGATGCCTGTAGACCCTTCGGTCGGTGAGTCTGTAGGTTGCAGGGTAAGGTAGAGAAAAGGCAGTCAGTTGAAGTTTCAGAAGATATCCAGCTTTGTAAGGCCCTAATTGCCATGTGCACTTCTCCACATGGCTTCTATTTTTTTTTCTTTTTTGTTTTTTGGGTCACACCCTGCAGCGCTCAAGGGTTACTCAGGGCTCTACACTCATAAATTGCTCCTGGCAGGCTCAGGGGACTATATGGGATGCTGGGATTTGAACCACTGTCCTGCGTCTAAAGCAAATGCCCTACCGCTGTGCTATATCTCTCGGCCCCTCTACATGGCTTCTAAGCTTAGCTTTATTAAGCAGCTTCCTTTAGCTGCCCTCCATCCATCTTAGCTGCTTCTGCCTCTCTCCCCTCCCCCAAGGCAACACCTAATTACCAACCACAGGACCCTCCCAGCTATGGGTGGGTCTGAACATCCAAATATTAGCAAATGTAATTGGGGGTAATTGGGGGAGGGGTAACAGTCTCAGTCTACAGCAAGTTAAAAAAAAAAAGGCTGGGAGATATCTCAAAGGATCAGGGCACATGCTTTACATGCCAGAGATAGTGCCTCAAGTACTGCTAGGAGTGACACCTGAGCACTACTGGGTGTGGCCAAAATAAAACAAAAATTCCCCAAATTTGCTTAGTTATGTACACCAGTATGCAATTTAAAGAACAGCTAGCTCTCTGCCTTTGTTTTAACCTTGAACTTATGCAACTTTATGAAAAAAGGACAAATACCGGTTTTCCAGCCAACAAAGCATAAATGCGCAGTCTCTCATCCTGAATGAAGCTGTCAGCCTGGAGCTGATGCCAATCCACCAGCTGCATGGTAAGCAGCTCTCGAACCGACTGACTGCCAACCAGCTGAGACAAAAGAAGAGCAAGACGATGATCACCTATAAAAGAAATCAGTGATTACTAAGAATTTAAACTTGGAAAACACTTGGGGCATCATCTTATTTATTCCATACTTTTTTTTTGTTTTTTGTTTGTTTGTTTGTTTGTTTTGGTTTTTGGGCCACACCCGGTGACGCTCAGGGGTTACTCCTGGCTATACGCTCAGAAGTCGCTCCTGGCTTGGGGGACCATATGGGACGCCGGGGGATCGAACCGCTGTCTGTCCTAGGCTAGCGCAGGCAAGGCAGGCACCTTACCTCTAGCACCACCGCCCGGGCCCATTTATTCCATACTTTTGAGGAGAAATTAAATCAACCTATCACTGCTCTTTGTAGTGCCAAAACACCAATCAAGAACTTACATTTTCGGTTAGGGTAGAAAATCCTCAAAACAATAGCTGGAGCGATAGCACAGCAGTAAGGCGTTTGCCTTGCACGTGGCCAACACAGGACAGACCCGGGTCCAAGTTGTGTCATCTCATATGGTCCCCCTAGCCTGCCAAGAGCGACTTCTGAGCACAGAGTCAGGAGTAAACCCTGAGCACTGCCAGGTGTGACCCCCAAAACAAACAAAAACAAAAAAAATAAAGAAAACCTTCAAAGCAGTTTAACTTAATATACATAATTTAGTGGCAGATCTACAAATTATTCCTTTGCCCCTAAAAGGCACATCATCTGTAAGTGAAAATCTAAAAAGATATAATAATATCCAGAGACAATAGAAATGAAGGCCAGAGAATCAGCTCATGATAGGAAGATTGCCACAAAGAGAGTGAAAGCAGTTAGGTAGAAAAAGGTTCATTATGACAATGATAGTTGGAACTGATCACCGGGTTTTGAAAGGTGATAAAGTGATATGCATGGTACCCCTTTATTAACAATAGTGCAGACCAGTTTCAGAAAGGGGAGAGAGAGAAAATGCCCACCACAGTATGAGAGAGAGAAGAGAGGAGAGAGAGAGAGAGAGAGAGAGAGAGAGAGAGAGAGAGAGAGAGAGAGAGAGAGAGAGAGAGAGAGAGAGAGAAAGAGGAGAGAGAGAGAGAGAGAGCCCGCCCCAGAGGGAGTCAGGGTAGGTATGCATAGGAGAAGGGAATCTGGGGACATAGGTGGTGAGAAATGTGCGGCCCCCGTTTCAGAACTTCTTAACTTCTACCTTGGGACCAGAGAGAGAGCATGGAGGTAGGGTGCTTGCCTTGCATGCAGAAGGACAATGGTTTGAATCCTGGCATCCCATATGCTCCCCTGAGCCTGCCAGGAGCAATTTCTGAGTGCTGGTGGGCAAAACAAACAAACAAAAAAAGAACTTTGACCTTAGAAACATTGAAAACTGTAACCAGAGCAGGAAGGACAGTATAGGGGGTACGGAGCTTGCCTTGCATGTGGCCAACCCAGGTTTAATCCCTAGGATCCCATACAGTGCCCTGAGCCTGCCAGAAATAATCCCTGAGCAATGTTGGATGTGGTCCAAAAACCACCCCACAGGAAAAAAAAAAAATAACCAAAGGCACATTGGTAACCAAAAGAATGAATCAAGTATGACTTTTATAATAAGTGCTACATGCCTTACAAGCCTATTGAGTTGAAAAGCTACTATTCTAGGTAACTAATAACAGAACACCAAAGGTTTGACTAGAGATGTCAAGTACAAAGAGAAAGTTGTAATAACTTAAGCCCACTGTCCACTGAGATACCTCTCTTTTGCTACGATCACATATAAATCAGTTTCTACCGATCCTTAGCTTCTCACAAACTTTCCCATTGATGAGAATATATACTGAGCAATGACAAGACTCTAGTACACTTCAATAGTTTAATTTTACTGTGCAGTTTAAGGATCTAAATTCATCTTTTACTTATCCTGGCATTTTTGTCAAAACTCAAGTTAGGGGGCTGGAGAGATAACATGGAGGTAGGGTGTTTGCTTTGCATGCAGAAGGGTGGTGGTTCAAACTCCAGCATCCCATATGGTCCCCCAAGCCTTCCAGGAATGATTTCTGAGGGTAGAGCCAGGAGTAAACCCTGAGCACTGCCGGTGTGACCCCAAATCCAAACCAAACCAAACCAAACCAAAAACTCGTTAGAAAGAAAAGGTTTAAAAAAATAAAGAAGGTAAGGGCTTTTTTTCAAAGAGAGGTAAAGGTTTATCTTTTTTTTTGTCACACCAGGCAGCGCTCAGGGGTTACTCCTGGCTCTACACTCAGAAATCGCTCCTGGCAGGCTTGGGGGATCATATGGGATGCCAGAATTAGAACCACCATCCTTCTGCGTCTAAGGCAAACGACTACCGCTGTGCTATTTTTCGAGCCCTAGTTTGTTTTTTGGGGGGAACATCTAATTATGCTCAGGGCTCACTCCTGAAATTCACTCATTCAGAAATTCCTGGTGTTTTCTGAGGGACAATATGGGATGCTAGAGATTGAACCCAGGTCTGGTATGTGCAAGGCTATGTTTTTTTCCATTGGTCTGTGTTCCTTCTTATGCAAGTAGCAGCTTTAGAGATTAATATGAAATCAAAGAGGTATTGAGTTCCTTAATTTCTTTCTCAAACATTTTTTTTTTTTTGGTTTTTGGGCCACACTCGGTGACGCTCAGGGGTTACTCCTGGCTATGAGCTTAGAAATTGCCCCTGGCTTGGGGGACCATATTGGACACCGGGGGATCGAACTGTGGTCCATCCTAGACTAGCAAGACAGAAGCCTTACCCCTTGCGCCACTGCTCTGGCCCGTTTTCAGCATTTCTAAGATCAGCTTATTTCTTCAAGAACATTTGATGGAGATTTTAATAGACTGTGATTAATGTATTGATTTATTTTGTAGAAAGGGCACCTTAAAAATTATAGTTTCTAATTTATCACTGACTCTCAACATGAGGGAAAATTGACACTATCTGAAGATATTTTTCATTGCCACACTAGAGAGCAAAATACACCTATAAGTAGCAGGACAGTATGATGCCCAACTACCTATAATGCCCAGGACAACTAACATGACCAATCAATGGGCACAGATTCCCCTTTCTGCCTGAAGCCACAGCAGTTCACTGCCACACACACACCCTCTAAAGGAAAAAGCCCAGATCCACAACTGAACTACCATATTTTCCGGCGTATAAGACGACTTTTGAAACAAAAAAAGTCAACCGAAAATTGGGGGTCGTCTTATACGCCGAGTACATCCCGAAAAATGTTTCAATATGCCACTAAATGAAACAAACAAAAAAATCAGGCCGCAGTTTCCAAATCTCTTTCTTGGGGGCTCCCAAACAGTACTCAGGAGATCTGAGGGCCAATTTTGGCAAAACTCAGCTAACCGTGTTGGTGGTTCAGTGCTAGGGTCCGAGTATGGGGTGTTGTTTGGTTCATGTAGTGGGGGAGATTAACTGACGCCACCAGGGAATTGCCAAAAAAGGTGCCTATGATAAGGGACCAATCACTGCAAGGCTGCTTGGACTGCCTCTTTAACTCAGCCAATCCAAGCACGCTTTTTATGCATGCAAATTACACAATGTTCTGGACCCGAATCTACACTGTAAAAAGCCTGCTCAGATTGGCCAGAGTCAGAGAGGAAGTCTATTATAGTATAACCTTTGAACCTTTGCTTGTTGTGATTGGCTCACTGTGGTACACAGTTGCAGCACAGGAACGTTCTGTCTGATACAGTGAATATAGGCCTAAACCTATGTTTTAACTGCAAAATTAGGGGGTCGTTTTATATGCCGGAAAATACAGTAAATAATGAGCAGCTGAACCTTACCACCAGTGGAAAGTTGGTTTTTGGTAGGTAGGATCAGACTATAGCTGAAAACGCTAGGGTATTTACATAATGAAGAAGGGCTAAAACCTCCCCTTCTATACCCACTCTCTGCACCAGAAAACAGCAGCTGCTATCCCTATCTCCCATCATCCTGACAGAAAAATGCTCCTTTACTAAACTCCAAAAGAAAATAATATCTGCAGACTTCCCAGATAGTCTGGTCAAAAAACTATGGGGCCATCTTAAAACATGAAGGGGAAGAGTCCCTATTCTGCCTGATGGCACAAGAGCCCACAGCCATATCCAACACTTCCCATCAGAAACAGCTCAGCTCCACAACTTAACTGTATCAAACTCTCAAGCCACCAAATTTTTGTTCCAGATCAATAGATCATGGCTGCTCAGTCACTTGGGGACTCAAAATTTCACAATAGTGACAGCCAAATAGGATTGCAGCACATTTTGATAGAAATATTACACAGAAGACCACCAAGCTTCGGTTCTGAGCAATATCACAATGTATAAGGTGCTAGCCTTACACGAGGTTGACCAGGGTTTGATCCTGGGCATCCCATATGGTCCCCAGAACCTGCTAGGAGTCATTTCTGAGCACAGCCTGAAGTAACCAGAGTACCGCTGGGTGTAGTCCCCCCCCCTCCCCAAAAAAAAAGAACACTAAGCTCAATGAACACAGAAACACTACGGCCCATCTAGTACCAACCAGAACCAGAGCAATGCACAGCGGTAGGGTGTTTGCCTTGCAAGCAGCTGATCTGGGATAGACCCAGGTTCGATCCTCCCATATGGTTCCCCAAGCCTGCCAGAAGCAATTCCTGTCACTGGGTGTGGCCCCAAAACAAAACAAAACAAAGCAAAACTGCATTGGGGGGGGGGGTCACACTTGGTGGCACTCAGGGATTATGCTCCTGGTTCTGAACTCAGAAATTATTCCTGGTAGGCTCAGGAGATTGTATGGAATGCTAGGGATTGAACCTGGATCAGCTCTATGCAATGCAAATGCCCTACCCACTGTGCTATTGCTTTGGCTCCAAGTATTTTCTTCTTTTTTTTTTGGTTTTTGGGCCACACCAGGTGAAGTTCAGGGTTACTCCTGGCTATGCACTCAGAAATTGCTGCTGGCTTGGGGACCATATGGGATGCCAGGGATCTAATCCAGGTCTGTTCTGGGTCAGCCAAGTGCAAGGCAAATGCCCTATCGATGTGCTATCGTTCCAGCCTCAAGAATATATATATATATATATATTTTTTTTTTTGTTTGTTTGTTTTTGGGTCATATTCGGCAGCGCTCAGTAGTTACTCCTGGCTCTACGTTCAGAAATCGGTCCTGGTAGGCACCGGGGACCATATGGAATGCCAGGATTCGAACCACCGCCCTTCTGCATCTAAGGCAAACGCCGCTATGCTATCTCTCCAGCCCCTAAGGCAGGGGTCTCAAACTCAGGGCCCTGTGGCCCTGCCCTAGAGGAATCTTTTTTTGTTTTGTTTTGTTTTGTTTTGTTTTGTTTTAGTTGTTTGGGTCACACCCCCCAACGTTCAAGGCTTACTACTGACTTTGCACTCAAGGATCACCCCAACTTTTGACTCCTGCGGCCCCCAGGTAAATTGAGTTTGAGACGCCTGCCCTAAGAAATAACGGGGGTGGGGGGGGTGGGGGTGGGGGGGCTGGTTTGGGCCACACCCTGTGATGCTCAAGGGTTACACCTGGTTATGCGGTCAGAAATCACTCCTGGGGCCCGGAGAGATAGCACAGAGGCGTTTGCCTTGCAAGCAGCCGATCCAGGACCAAAGGTGGTTGGTTCGAATCCCGGTGTCCCATGTGGTCCCCCGTGCCTGCCAGGAGCTATTTCTGAGCGGACAGCCAGGAGTAACCCTGAGCACCGCTGGGTGTGACCCCAAAACCAAAAACAAACAAACAAAAAAAGAAATCACTCCTGGCTTGGGGGATCTTACGGGATGCCAGGGGATCAAACTGCTTGCTGTCTGTCCTAGGCTAGCGTCAGCAAGGCAGATAGATACTTTACTGCTGTACCACTGCTCCCAGCCTCAAGAATTTTATTCTTGGGGCTGGCGAGGTGGCGCTAGAGATAAGGTGTCTGCCTTGCAAGTGCTAGCCAAGAAAGAACCGCGGTTCGATCCCCCGGCGTTCCATATGGTCCCCCCCAAGTTAGGGGCAACTTCTGAGCGCTTAGCCAGGAGTAATCCCTGAGCTTCAAATGGGTGTGGCCCCAAAAAAAACAAAAATAAAAACAAAAAAAATCATCCCAGCACCAAAAATAAAAACACCCCCCCCCCAAAAAAAAAACAATTGGAACATAGAATGTAATATTCCACACCAAAAATAAAAGTTACTATTAGGATATTATTACTATTAAGATTAGTACTACTTAGGATACTATCTTTGAAAAATTTATATCCATATTAAATTTCTTTTTTCCTTCTCTTTTTTTTCTTTTTTTTATGCCGTATGGTCCTCTTTATTTTTTTTTTTCATGTTAAATTCTATACACAAACATACATACTCTAGATATTAGAAAATAGTTTAAGTTCAAAATTACACAGTGAAATGTTTATTAATGATAGTAAAGGATTTAGATGATTTTGATTTATTTCTTTTTTCTTTTGCGGTGGTTAAGGCACTACTAAGTGGTATTCCGTATCTAGGCAACTATGGACAATTACAAAATCCAACCTACTGGGCCTACTGGTAGCAAACGTAGTGCTACTGTGGACCTGCAATGCCTGAGACCATCATATCAGCATATCAGGGTACAAGTGACCAATAAAGCCCATGATGATTTAATGCTTTTTTCCCCTGCATCTTCTATTTTTACTACAAATGCAGCATATACAATGTCACGTGAGGTTTAAAGTTATAATTCAATCATAATTATTCTTTTAGTGCTGGGGATCAAACCGAGGATGTCAGATATGCAGAGCATGTGCATAGCCACAGCCCCCTTAATATATAATTTAATATATAAGGTTGGTAACAAAAGATCAGAAGACATAGTTCGTTTATTCAGGAAGTCAACAATCTTTCACAGCAGACTGTAATTCTGAAGTTAGAAGATAAGGCAATGCACAATGAGTGATAAGGACAGTAAGTAGGCAGTGGACAGGATATACAGAGACCATATACACTACCTGACTGCTGGGCCAGAGAACAGGCCTCACTGATCCTCTTGCCCGTGAGATAGCTGAAAACAGCTTCCACAGGATTGTCTTTTCTGGTTAAGGAGACTTCCTCCTCAATTTGAGGTGCAGCTGTCTGAGAAAGCCAGCGCGAGAAAGCTCTTCTTCGCTCAAGAATCTGAATATAGTCACTGGGCTCTTCCAGCTGACAGTCAAGTTCCTTCAGGTGGCCCCACAGAGCTTCACATAATGTCCAGGTTAAGCTCCAGTGCTTCACAACTAAGGAAGGAAATAAAAAGACAGCTATGATACAAGTTTTAAAATAATCACAGAGAGTACCCTTCAGTGATGTGAAAGTACATAAATTAGGGATTAGAAAGACAGTACAAGGGTTTAGGTGCTTTTCTTGTACATAGCTGACCCAAGTTCTATCTCTGGCACCTGATGGGCTCCCATTCATGCATGGCTAGGTGGAGCACTAGAGGCTCCTGAACACTGCTGGAGTGACCCAGAGTAACTCCCACATTTCAAGGCTTGCACGGTATCATATTCTCGGGTCCTCACAGGGAAGCCTCACATTGAACTTCCAACCTGAGAATGGTGCAGAAGTGCTTCGAGGATACCCCCCTATCAGAAAAAAAATTAATAGCCAAACATCAAGCTACAGAAATATGTGGTATAGCTGATTACTTATTCCATATTTCTGCAGTACTAATACGAAAAACATAATAATCCTTATGCTTCTATCAAGGTTTTTCCTAGCTTAAGACAAGTTAAAGATCAGATATCTACTTATCATTCTAGCATAAGAAAATGCCCTCACATTTCTCCTACTATCTTCTTGGGGCAGCAAACATTAACAACTTACTCTGTGCTTCTGGTAAGTCTGCTGCTGCTTCCTTAACCCAATCTGCATAGTCATGAATGACAGCAACTCCTGTGTTAGGGACAATAAGAGGACACAACTCATCCACATGGACAGTGCTATGTTTTAGTTTGAGCTCCAGGGGTATCTGGTATAACTGCTGGTCTTCCTCCAGTTTCTTTTGTCTCAAACTGAGCTTCTCCAAATGAACCTTGAATGGAGACTCAGTCAGGCTACAGGGCAAATGAACAAAATAGAAAAGAAACTTTGTCAATTGTCAAACTTTAATGTACTTATTTACTAAACAGACAAATTATGTGACCCATGCATTAAAAGTGCAAAGATATCTTGGGCTAGGTTATGTTCATCAAGGAAACAGCATTAAGCTAGAACTAGCTTCAGCTTGTATCAGGCTACTATTAAATTTACGGACCAATGCTACTGTAAAATACCATTTCTCAACTTATATTTAATATGATATATAAAGTCATGAACTAAAGCCAAAGAGAAATATGATATAAAAAGTGATGAACTGGGCCCGGAGAGATAGCACAGCGGCGTTTGCCTTGCAAGCAGTCGATCCAGGACCAAAGGTGGTTGGTTCGAATCCCGGTGTCCCATATGGTCCCCCCTGCCTGCCAGGAGCTATTTCTGAGCAGACAGCCAGGAGTAACCCCTGAGCACCGCCGGGTGTGACCCAAAAACTAAAAAAAAAAAAAGTGATGAACCTAAGGCCAAAGAGTTGTTAAAGCACCTGCCTTACATGCAGCCAACTATGGTTTAATCAATGGTTACCACACTTCTTTTCCCAAAAATTCTTTAAAACAGAAAAAAAGGCCACTCAAATATACAATCTATTTGACATTGCTTAAAAATTTTTATTGCTGACCTCAAAATATTGTGATATTATGCGTAACTAGGATTTTTTTTTGTTTTGGGGCCACACCTGGGAGTGCTCAGAAATTACTCTTGGTAGGCTCAGCAGTAGGACATTTGCCTTGCACACAGTTGACCCTAAATGGACCCAGGTTCAATCCCTGGCATCCCATGTGATTCCCCCAAGTCTGCTAGTAGTGATTCCTGAGTGCAGAGCCAGGAGTGACCCAACATTGTCGCTGGGTGTGGCCCAAAAAAACAAACAACCCCCCCAAATAAAACCATATAGTAAACATAAGGCATACCTGACTATACTGTGTTAAGAGTATATGCTCTATTCCTATGAAATATCTTCCCTTCCAACAAAAAAATTATTTTAATTTTTTGGTATTTAGCCTTGGGGTCACACCCAGCAGTGCCCAGGAGTTACTACTCCTAACTCTGGTCTCAAAAATCATTCTTGCCGGTGTTCAGAGAATTAAAAATAGGTTGGCTATGAGCAAGGCAAGTGCCCTCCTCACTGTACTATCACTTCACCCAAACAAAAACTTTTTAAAATATAAATGCAAATAAAATATAAATGCAAAAAGTAGAGACCAGGGATATAGCTCTATAGTAGAATACTTATAGAGAATATATAAGAATACCTGCTTATATGAGGCCCTGGGCTTGATCCCTGCATTAAAAAAGCACAAAAGACAGAACAAGTACATGCATACTGTCTAGCAGAAAACTATAATCTGTATGACATAATTTAGATATAATGTACATATACTCAACTATATACAATGAAATATGCATATTAAATTATAGGCATAATATTACTGGTGAAATTACATAGAAACATGTAAACAGTTACTAGACTATCACTTTGTTTTCAAATTTACATATATTTTGCATGGATCATCTACAGTTAATACACAGAAACATGCTTACTTCAGAAAATAACAAAGAAATCACAAATAACCAAGAGTAAAAAATGTAGCTGATGCAAAAAACAAAACAAAACAAAACAAAAGAAACAGAAGAAATGTTGAAGCACTGACTTTTCTAGCAAGACATTAGGTAATATATACTCTTTAAACCATAATAGTGTAAACGGCGTTATTTTATTAAATTTTTTTTTTTGGTGATACTAATATTTTCTGTTACTTTAAACTATGTTACGAATATAAAACCATCACAAAGCAGGGTCTCAACTTTAAGACTCCCCGATAAAGAAGTTTTTCTCATATACCCGGTCATCTTTTTTTTTTTGGTTTTTGGGCCACACCCGGCAGTGCTCAGGAGTTACTTCTGGCTGTCTGCTCAGAAATAGCTCCTGGCAGGCACGGGGGACCATATGGGACACCGGGATTCGAACCAACCACCTTTGGTTCTGGATCGGCTGCTTGCAAGGCAGACGCCACTGTGCTATCTCTCTAGGCCCATCTTCTTTCAAATAAATGTTAAGGAAATGACTTACGATTTAACAGCTACTGGATTCGGCAGAAATCCATATTCCACAGAGTCAGTAATCTGTTGATTTTCCAGTTCAGATGAGTCACTCAGGTGTTGGCCACTATTAGCGAGAGTCCAGTTGGGGCCCCAACCAACCCGAAATGAGCGTCCCATAAACAGAGCCATGTCCATCAATAATTTTCCTTTGCCATAGGTGATAGATTTTTCAAGAGGGACAAGGCCTGGATGTCTGCGTGTGCCCACTGTTTTCAACTGAATCTCGGGGGCTGGGCTTGGCACTGTTAACACAGAGGTCAGAGGTGGCGGGACAGACCAGGGTGATATGGATGGGATATTCTTCAAAGATGATGCTCGGTGAGTACGACTTTCTTGCACAGAGGCACTTGGTGAAAGAAAAGCTCTACTTGTAAATTTTGATTGCAGTAATCCACCAACTGAAATGAGGGGAAAACACTATAAGAAAAATAGTCACTGCTTCTTGAATAATATTTTAAGGCTGAAATTATTTCATCAAACTAAATACATCAAGCATAGACAACAGAAAAAAAGATAAAATTAAATTCTAAAAGAAATTGCTCTTCTGGGGGCAAGACCAAAAAAAAAAAAAAAGATAGAAACTGCTTTTTGGGCCACACCCGATGGTAACCCAGGGGTTACTCCTGGTTATGCGCTAAATCACTCCTGACTTGGGGGACAATATGGGGTGCCAGGGATCAAACCGTGCTCTGTCAGCCTCGTGAAAGGCAAAAATGCCCGGACTGCTGCGCTATCACTCCGGCCCCTTTGTTTTTGTTTTTTGTTTTGGGTCACACCTGGCAGCACTCAGGAGTTTCTCCTGGCTCTACGCTCAGTGGACCATATGGGATGCTGGGATTTGAACCAGGGTCCATCCCAGGTTGGCCACATGCAAGGCAAACGGCCTACCACTGTGCTATCTTTCCGGCCCCTTTGTCAATTTTTTTGTGTTGTTTGTGGGTTTTTTTTTTTTTGGGGGGGGGGGGCAGTGCTCAGGGTTATTCCTGGCTCTATGCTCATAAATCACTCCTGGCAGGCTCAGGGGACCATATGGGATGGGATGGGGGGTACCATTCAGGATGCCAAGATTCGAACCACCAACCTTCTGCATGCAAGGCAAATACCCTACCTCCATGCTATCTCTCTGGCCCCTGACCTTTGTCAATTATTTTTAAGTAAGATTCCTTAACATCCGAAGTCCTATCTTTCTTGGAGGGGAATTTGGGCTGTACCCAGCAGCACACAAGGGTTACTCCTGGCTCTGTTCTCAGGAATCACTCCTGGTAGGCTCAAGGTACCTTATAGAATGCCAGGAATTGAACCAGGTTGGCCATGTGCCAGGCAAATGACCTCCCTACTCTGGCCCCCTAAGTCATGTCTTTAGAAAGTACTCTGCTAGAGAAGTTGACTTAGGTTAACAGATAAATTTGTGAAAAGGAGGGTTTTAAAACTTTCATGTAAAATAACATCTTAAACTGTACCTAAGGAACGGGATTTTGATGAGTGAGATGCTGAAATGGGAAGTCTGGGAGAACAGATTTCTTGAGAAGTATCTGCTTTAGAAGGAAGGCGATTGAATCGTTGATCCAGGATCATATCTACATCCTCTTCATCAGCAAGCAATGATGCTTTCATGATCTAAAATGGCAATATCTATAGAATAAACACCTCCCTCCAAATTCAATGGTCATTAAAAAAAGACAGTTTACAATTAGAAGTTGCTTTGTATTAAGCTTTGGCAGCACATATACTAAAATTGGAATGATACAGAGAAGATTAGCATGGCCCCTGCGCAAGGATGACACGCAAATTCGTGAAGCGTTCCATACTTAAAAAAAAAAAAAAACAACCAACCTATTTTATAAAGATAAGCCAGAGGCCACAGGGCTAAATAATCTCCCTAAAGTCACATAGAAATAACTTCAAAATTAAGACTGAAATACAAGAACCAAACACTGGCAGTATTCCTGCTTTTTCCTCAATCCAATTAGCAATCAAAGTTCTTTTTTTTTTTTTTTTTTTGGGGGGGGGGGGCCACCCAGTGACGCTCAGGGGTTACTCCTGGCTATGCGCTCAGAAGTCGCTCCTGGCTTGGGGGACCATATGGGACGCCGGGGGGATGGAACCGCAGTCCGTCCAAGGCTAGCGCAGGCAAGGCAGGCACCTTACCTCTTGCGCCACCGCCCGGCCCCTCAAAGTTCATTTTTTTGTTGCTTTATTTGTTTTTGGGTCTCACCTGGCAGCGTTCAGGAGTTACTCCTGGCTCTGCGCTCAGAAGTTGCTCCTGGCAGACTAGGGGGACCATATAGAATGCCGCGATTTGAACTGGGGTCCATCCTGTGTTGGCCACACAAGGCAAACGCCTTATTGCTGTGCTATTGCTCTGGCCCGCAATCAAAGTTCTTAATGATTGAGAAGTTAATTTATAAAAGATAAAATTAACTTTGTACCCTATGTTAAAAAGTATTTCACCTGTAAAACATGTGGATTAATTCCCAGTGAAGATGCAATGTGTGTTGAGGCAGACACAGGTTCCTGATCCTCAGGTATGATCTCTTCTAACATAGAATCCAAAACTGGCTCCTGGGTGATATCTATCATGTCACTGTCCAGTTCCACAACTCTCCCTAACTGTTCCACCTCTGGACTCTGACTCTGCGGATAAGAGAAAGATAAGGAAAACAAGATTAAATTATTCCAGAGAAACATATAGCTTCTAGACCAAATTAAGGGTATTTAAAATACAATACAGTAGTAATATTAGACACTGCTAATTCTATCATAAGGCAGTATATTTGCAAAACATTATTTAACAACAACCACTCCCAAATCCCCTTAAAAGTACCTAATATTCCAACATAGGCTTAGAGAATAATTCTTTTCTAATATTATGGTTTGGGGACTGAAATCTAAGCAGGCACCCATACTGAACAAATAGTGATCTTTACACTTCAAACACAAAGATTATGCCAGGCCTGATTTAGCTAGCAACTACAAGTTTCTATTTACAGTAGCCCTGCCCTCATGTTAACTTGTAGATGTAAGTCATTGGGAAAATAGAAGATACAAAAACAGTTTTGAGCTTGAAAATGTTTTTAGTGCCAGGGGCGATTTCTGAGTGTAGAGCCAGGAGTAGGCCCCTGAGCACTGCCGGGTGTAACCCAAAAAAACCAAAAACAAAGCAAAAACAAAAACAAAGGGGCCGAGAGATATAGAACAGTCTTAGCTTGTATGCAGAAGGACAGTGGTTCAAATCCCGACATCCCATATAGTCCCCCAGCCTGCCGGTGTGGCCCAAAAATCAAAACCAAAAACTAAAATGTTTTTAGGGGACAGCTGAATTCTAAGATTAGCAGGACCTCACTTGTACAGATAGCATTTTATTTTTATTTTATTTTTGTTTGCTTGTTTGTTTTTGGGCCAGAGAGATAGCACAGCGGTGTATGCCTTGCAAGCAACCCACCCAGGACCTAAGGTGATTGGTTCGAATCCCGGCGTCCCATATGGTCCCCATGCCTGCCAGGAGCCATTTCTTAGCAGATAGCCAGGAGTAATCCCTGAGCACTGCCGGGTGTGGCCCAAAAACCAAAAAAAAAAAAAAAAAAAAAAAATCCATGAATTATTTTTATATCATGCTATATAATCTGTAGATTATTAACCCTTCACAATTTTTGGTTTTAAAGCCATACTGTGTGATACCTGAGGACCATATAGTGATAAGGACTGAACCTATCTTGCATGTAAGGCATGTTCTCAGCCCTTTGAACTATCTCTAGTGTAATTCACAATTTTTTTATTTATTTTTCATAAATAATTGAATTTATTCTAAAACTTAAATTATAAGTTGGTTATTTTTGCTTTTGTGGGTTTTTTATTTATTTTTATTTTTGGGTCATACCGGCAGCACTCAGGGGTTACTCCTGGCTCTGCACTTAGAAACTACTCCTGGCAAGCTCAGGGGACCATATGGGATGCTGGGATTCGAATCACCATCAGTTCCTGGGTCGGCTGTGTGCAAGGCAAATGCCCTACCCGTGTGCTATCTCTCCAGCACCAAATGAAGATAACTTTTTTTTGTTTTTGGTTTTTGGGCCACACCCGGCGTTACTCAGGGGATACTCCTGGCTGTCTGCTCGGAAATAGCTCCTGGCAGGCATGGGGGACCATATGGGACACCGGGATTCGAACCAACCACCTTTGGTCCTGGATCGGCTGCTTGCAAGGCAAACGTCACTGTGCTATCTCTCTGGGCCTGAATAAAGATAACTTTAAAAAAAAAGATTTCAAGAGGCTGAAGAGATAGCATGGAGGTAGTGCATTTGCCTTTCATGCAGAAGGAGGATGGTTCTAATCCCAGCATCCCATGTGGTCCCCCGAGCCTGCCAGGAGCGGTTTCTGAGCATAGAGCCAGGAGTAATCCCTGAGCATAGTCCTGTGTGACCCAAAACCCCCCCCCAAAAAATAAAATAAAATAAATTCAAGATTTCCTGAACATGGGGCCAGAGAGATGGCATGAAGGTAGGGTGTTTGCCTTGCATGCAGGTCATTGGTTCGAAACCAGGCATCCCCGAGTCTGCCAGGAGCGTTTTCTGAGCGTAGAGCCAGGAGTAACCTGAGTGCTGCCAGGCGTGACCCAAAAACAAAAAAGATTTCCTGAACATTAACAATTTTATTTTAAATTTAATTTTAATTGCTTGCATTCAATGATATATAGATGGTTCCCAATTCCTTTTATTTATGTGGGGGGGGTGTGGGTTTATAAAGGGCCATACTCAACAGTACTTAAAAGTTAATAATGCTGGGGATTGAACTGCAGTTAACTGTATGTATGGTTGTATGCTCAGGGATCATGATTGGCTGGCTTTGGAGAGTCATATCGAATGCCTGGAAAGGCACAAGTTAGCCACACACAGGCAACTGCACTGTGTACTATTGTTCCTGTCGTACTATTGCTCGAATTCCTGGATATGTAGTGAATTTAATCTCCAAAGACTGCTCCACTAAACCCAGAAGTATAATAATGACATATTAAGATAATGTTTTTTTGGGGCTGGAGAGATAGCATGGAGGTGAGGTGTTTGCCTTGCATGCAGAAGGATGGTGATTCGAATCCCGGCATCCCACATGGTCTCCCGAGCCTGCCAGGAGCTTTTTCTGAGAGTAGAGCCAGGCGTAACCCCTGACCGTAGCCGGGTGTGACCCAAAACCCCCCAAAAAAGATAACTGTTTTTTGCTGTTGTTTCTGGGCCACACCTCGCAGCACCCAGGGGTTACTCCTGGCAGGCTTGGAGATCCATATAAAATACCGGGAATCAAACCTGGATCCTTCCCAGGTTGCGTGCCATGCAAGGCAACACCCTACCTCTGTACTATCTGTCCAGCACTTAAGACAATTCTGTTCTTGCTCTTCTAGGCTTATAATAAACCACTCTACTTATACCTATTGTATAAAATATGTTGTGATTCATTAGAATGTTTTTACATATACATGAACATAAATGTTCATAATACTAGATTTTCAATGCTCAAATATAGATTATAACCAGTTTTCTGTACTTGATACCATAAATTAAGTTCAAGACAAACATACTACTTGTTGTACTATCTCCAGCACCGAAACATTTTCTTTGTTATTTTCTTTTTTTGTTTGTTTTTGTTTTTTCGGCCACACCTGTTTGATGCTCAGGGGTAAGTGCTAAGTGCTCCTGGCTAAGTGCTCAAAAATTGCCCCTGGCTTGGGGGGGACCATATGGGACGCAGAGGGATCGAACCACGGTCCTTCCTTGGCTAGCGCTTGCAAGGCAGACAGACACCATATCTCTAGCGCCACCTCACCGGCCCCACTTCTTTGTTATGTTCAACCTAATACAGTGCCTGATAAGCCAAAGAGAAAGTAATTTAGAAACTGAAAGTTCTAGAAGGGGAATGGAAAAAGACAAAGAGGTAGGAGGATGGTCCCATCTTATCACACCATTCAAGAACAAAAAATATTAAGCAAACGACACTCAGAATATTTTGTTTTTGAACCACACCTGGTGGCCTAATGGGTTACTCCTGGCTCTGTGCCCCAAAATTGATCCCGGCGGGCTCAGGGGACCATATGGGATACAGGAGATCAAATTCAGGTAGGCCGCATGCAAGGCAAACACCCTCCCTGCTGTGTTATCACTCTGACCCACTCAGAATATTTTTAGGCAAAGAATTTTTACCAAATAATGTGAATGTTATAAAATATCAAAGACCTAATAGAACCCTGCATGGTCTTAATATTTAAGATCAAGGTTTTATTCTTACTGATTTATTCTTACTGATATCTTACTGATTTCAAAGGCAGGGAGTCAGGGAGATGGTTCAAATTGTTGGTGTGCATGCTTTGCCCATGGAGTCCAGAAGTGCTAACTCTGGAAGTGCTAACTACTCCCACCCTTTGCACTGCAGGGCATGATCCCAGTCAAATGTAGCTCCTTAGGAAAAGCCAGCTAAGACTTAAAAGACCCTCCCCCAACCAAAAACAGAGAAAATAAAAAAAGGGGAGATGGAGTGGCTGGAGAGATATGCTTGCCCTGAACATAAAAAGCATAGACCTGATCCCATGTTTCCCTGATCACCAGGAGTAACTCCTAAGTGCAGTCAGAAGTAAGCCCTGAGCACTGCTGTGTATGTTGTCCCCCACCACAAATAAGCATATAAAAAGAAATTAAATTACAATGAAATTATGAGGATCCCTCTGACACAGTATAACTATAGAGCAGGCAGGGCACTTGCCTTACATCCAGCTGATCCAGATTTGGCCCCTGCTAACCTATCAAATCACCCCTGGTGCATAGAAAGAGAAAGCGATAGCACAGCCAACACGGACAGACCTGGGTTCGAATTCTGGCATTCCATATAGGTCCCCCGATCCAGTCAGCGATTTCTGAGCACAGAGCCAGGAGTAAATCCTGAGTACCGCCAGGTGTGACCCAAAAACCAAAAAAAAAGAAAAAAAAAGAAAAAGCCCTGAGCACAAAGCTACAAGTGCATTACCAGGTATGCAGAAGATCGGTGGTTCTAATCACAACATCCCATATGGTCCCCAAGCCTGCCAGGAGTAGGATTTCTGAGCGTAGAGCCAGGAGTAACCCCTGAGCACTGCTGGGTGTGACCCAAAAACCAAAAAAAGTAACATCTGAGTACTGCCAGGTGCGCCTCCTGACACCTTCCTTTCCGCCCCAAAATGTAATTCTTCTTAAAAAATTTTAAGGGGCCGGTGAGGTGGCGCTAGAGGTAAGGTGTCCTGCCTTGCAAGCGCTAGCCAAGGAAGGACCGCGGTTTGATCCCCCTGGCGTCCCATATGGTTCCCCCAACCATTACCAGGTATGTCCCTAGAGCAAACAAATGTTTCGTTTTTACACTTGTCACCTGTCCCCTTAAGAGGTTGATTTCCATGATTCAATCAGCTATGGGTATTAGTTTTCAATAGGCACTTTCAGAAATTCTCTGATTTGTCCTAGAGATGACCTTTTAAAAAACACTTTCTTTTTCTTGGTTTTTGGGTCACACCCAGCAGTGGCTCAAGGGGTTACTCCCTGGCTGTCTGCCTCAGAAATAGCTCCTGGCAGGCCACGGGGGACCATAATGGACACCGGGATTCGAACCCTACCACCTTTGGTCCTGGATCGGCTGCTTGCACAAGGCAAAACGCCGCCTACTGTGCTATCTCTCCAGGCCCTCATTTTAATTCTTAACAACATCTATTTTTCCTAGAACCTCGCTCTTCTGAAAAATTTTGGTGTATGGGTCAGAGAGATAGCACAGTGGTAGGGTGTTGGTCTTGCATGCAGGAGGATGGTCCCCCAAGCCATGTCTGGGGCAATTTTTTTTTTTTTTTTTTGGTTTTTGGGTCACACCCGGCGGTGCTCAGGGGTGACGACTCCTGGCTGTCTGCTCAGAAATAGCTCCTGGCAGGCACGGGGGACCATATGGGACACCGGGATTCGAACCAACCACCTTTGATCCTGGATCGGCTGCTTGCAAGGCAAACACCGCTGTGCTATCTCTCCGGGCCCGTCAGGGGCAATTTTTAGAGCCAGGAGTAACCCCTGAACACTGCCAGGTGTGATCCAAAAACCAAAAACCAAAAAAACCAAAAACAAAAAATTGGGGGCTGAGTGATGGCACAGGAGGTAGGGCATTTACCTTGCATGCAACCAACCCTGGGTGGATCTCCAGCATACCCTATGGTGCCCAAAGCCTGCCAGGAGTAATTTCTGAGCTCTAAGCTGGGAGTAGGGTGGCGTGGAGCGATTTCTGAGCGCATAGCCAGGAGTAACTCTTGATCATCACCAGGTATTGCCCAAAAAAACAAAACAAAACAAAAAGCCAGGAGTAATCCCTGAGTGCTGCCAGGTATGCTGGTCCCATTTTTTTGGGGTGCTAAGTTCTTCAAAGAGCTTCCACATATTAACATGCCATCATAGGAACTTCGTTATTTCTTACAATTTGTACTCTAGAAATTAAAGAGCATGAAAACTATCAAGTGTTAGATAAATTTGATCTGTCTATGGATGCAGCATTTTCTTTTAAGCTCTATCTCTAGGATCTCACAAATAACTTCATTAGCAATAAGACTATCTGATTCCTTCTATAATACACATAATCAAGCTAGAGTATAAAGCAGGTAGGGCATTTGCCTTGCACTACCCAGGTTCTATCTTCAGCATCCAATATAGGCCCAAGCATCACAGGAATAATTCCTGAGTGCAGGCTAGGAGTAACCCCTGAGCAGCTTGAGGTGTGCTCCCCCAACCTAAGAATAAGAATGCATGTAATTTAATAATTCAAAAAACCCACCTTGAAGGGGCAGATAGCACAGTACAATGAGATGGTGCTTGCCTTGCATGTGGTAAACCTGGATTCAAACCACAAACACTCCATATCCCTGAGTTTGCAACAACTAATCCCTCAGCAGAGCCAGGAGTAAGATGTAGTAAAAATAAATAAACCGAAACAATTAAAACACATAATTCTACCTTGGGAAGCCAAAGTGATAGTATAACATGCAGAGCACTTGCCTTGCCTATGGCCAACCAAGTATCAAACCCAAATCACCATACCACCAGGAAATATTCCTGAGGATTGCCAGGTGTGAACCAAAACTAAAGAAAAACAAAAAAACCTACCTTGGAAAAAGTAAATTTATTTATTTACTTTTTGGGTGGTTTTTATTTGTTTGTTTGTTTTGTTTTGGGGGTTAAACCAGTTGATATCAGTTGCTACTCCTGGTTCTGCATTCAGAAATTATTTCTGGCAGTGCTAAGGGTAATATATAGGATGCTGGGGGTTGAATCTGGATAACCGTGTACAAGGCAAGACCATACCTACTATATTATCTCTCCAATTCCATAAAGTAATATTATACTGGGTCTAGAACAAGAGTAAAGCAGTAGGGTGCTTGCCTTGCAAGCAGCTGACCTGGAATTGATCCTTTGGAATCTCCAGGCACCACCAGCAGTGATTTCAGAGCACTGAATCAGGAATAAACCCTGAGTAACACTAGGGGTGGTCCAAAAAGCTAAATAAACAAAATTATTCTAAATTGTTCTGACAAATGAACTTAGGATAACTGGAATACTAAGTATATTTATATAAAATACAAATTTTTAATTTACTATTTTATCCTATTTTTCTTGTTCTGCCCATAACATGGGACACATTATAATAATCTATAGAAAATGCTTCCCGGGCCGGAGAAATAGCACAATGGCATTTGCCTTGCAAGCAGCCGATCCAGGACCAAAGGTGGTTGGTTCGAATCCCGGTGTCCCATATGGTCCCCCGTGCCTGCCAGGAGCTATTTCTGAGCAGACACCCAGGAGTAACCCCTGAGCATCGCCGGGTGTGGCCCAAAAAAAACAAACAAACAAACAAAAAAAAGAAAATGCTTCCCTCTAAGGGGCTAGGAGATAGTATAGGGGTAAGGCACTTGCCTCATATGTGACCAATCCAGGTTTGATCCCCTGAATCCCAGATGGTCTCCCCTGAGTACAGCAGAGTCAACAGTAACCCCTGGACACTGCCTGATGGTCCCAAACCAAAACCAAATAAAAGAAAATCTTCCTAGGAAATTATTAAATCATAACCAAGAGCACACATCTTTAGCCATACAACCTTGCAGAATGGATAATCTCAAAGCCCAACTGAGAGACAAGCTGCTTTACAAAGAAATGTTCTCTTGCTTCCTTGGATTTGTTTTTGTATCATTATTGCATGGCTTAGGACTTACTTCTGGCTTTATGATCATGGATCACTCCTGATATAGCTCAGGAAAACATATGCTGTGCCAGGGACTGAACCTAGATCAGTAACATGTAAGTGCCTTCCCCACTGGTACAATCTTTCTGCCCCTAAAACTGGATTTTTAAGAAAATACAGTAAAAGGGCCAGAGAAGAATTTCATCCCAGGGACCGGCGAGGTGGCACTAGAGGTAAGGTATCTGCCTTGCAAGCGCTAGCCAGGAAAGATTGCGACCGTGGTTTGATCCCCTGGCGTCCCATATGGTCCCCCCAAGCCAGGGGCAATTTCTAAGTGCTTAACCAGGAGTAATCCCTGAGCATTAAACGGGTGTGGCCCGAAACACAAAAAAACAAAACAAAACAAAAAAAAGAATTTCATCCCAGGCATATCACAGACTCTTGAGCAAAGAGCCAGGAATAGCTCTTGAGCACATCTCCCTTTGGAGGTGGTAGGGTTTAAAAAAGAAAATCCATTAGATTAAACTTCACATTATGGGCCAAAGGATTAGCAAATTTAGAACTTGCCTTACCCTGCAAGACTAAGTTCAAAGCCCTAGTGTCTCGAAGTTACCAAGCATGGGCTTTGCTGCTCTGCTGTTCGAGCCTGGAAAATATACTATCTGGGATCTTTAGCCCCATTGTCAAATGTATGTAAGTACTAAATCAGGAGTATTCTCAAGTAAGAACCACAACTAAAAAGATGTGGAACTGCTGAAACTATCTCTGGTGAGCGCCACAATTTTTGTACTTCAGCCCAGAATGTCCACATCAGTAAGCCCCACAGACAAGTGTGAGAGCATTAGAAGCTAATATGCAACCCACTGTGATAACCTGCCAATCACATGTGCACACTTTCCCCCACCATGAAATACCGCCAGTTAATAATAGCAATGAGGTAGAGAGAAGGAATATAAATAAAGCAGTAACAAGAAATAAATTGCACATCAGATTAGTCAACAAAGGTACGATTTACTTTATGTCAACCAACACAGGTAAAAAAAGAAAATAAAAGGGAGCTGTCTTTAAGTTGATCATTGAGCAGTTAAATAAGCCAGTCCAAATAAGTGAGGAAGATGTTTAAAAATGATAATTTATAGACGGAATGATCCAAACATAAGGCAATTATTTAAATTTCTCAAGAAAAAAAAGATGTTACAACCACTTCATGCCCTTATATGGAGTTGTTTCAACGTAACTGCCCAACATTTGTACTCTTCTCAGGTTCCAAGAGGTCATAAAATAGCTTTGTAACAGCTGAACGACTTATTTTCAACTTCTGTATCATTATTCCATTCACATTCACTGTCCTTTCTCTACCTGGGGTGGTGGTGCTGGTTTGCCATTAAGGGACATCTGGAATGGGGCAGTCTGGCCTGCAGGAGGCAAAGGGGCAGTCTTCAACTTCTTGGCACAGGCTTTAGAAGGCCGTTCCTCCTCCTCTTCATCAGAATCCTGAAGGCCGTACTTAGAAAAATGGGAAACCTAGTGAAGAGAAGAATGTAATAAAATGAATCTCATCATATTTACATTCACAAGTTTCCACATACTTATCCTAACAATTTCTAAAACTATACTAAACAGAGATCTAAATATTCAAAGTAAAGTAAAATATGTATTATTTTTCTAAGATATCCATATTTGGTGCATATCCAAGTAGCTTATAAATTTATCAAATTAATACAATAATAACCATTCTAAAGTGTTCTGATTATTCTTCAATATATATATAGTTTTCGTTTTCTGGGCCACACCCAGTGATGCTCAGGGTGATGCTCTTGGCTATGCGCTCAGAAATTTCCCCTGGCTTTAGGAGAACCATAAGGGACACTGGGGATCGAACTGAGGTCTGTCCAAGGTCAGCTTTGTGCAAGGCAAATGCCCTACCACTGTGCTATCGCTCCAGTCCTTCAAATTTATATTATGCAACTCTTCCCTATCTATATAAGGAACTTCAACAAATTCAATAACCTACCAGATAGGAAGATTGCTCAGCATAAGAGACTAAGTGGGGGCCAGAGAGGAGACAGTATAGCAAGAAAGGCAAAGCAAGGTGCCGACCTTGTAGGCATCCAACCTAGGATCCATCCCTGGCATCATATATACCACCTGAGGACCACCGGTAGCAAGCCTTGGTATGAACCAAAAACCAAAAGAAAAAGATTCAAAAAAAAAAAAAAAGATTCAAAATTTGAAGCTCTCAGTTGAAACCCTTGTACTGTTGGATATGACTCCTAGTTTAAAATAAAAAAAAAAAAAAAATTGGGCCCGGAGAGATAGCACAGTGGTGTTTGCCTTGCAAGCAGCCGATCCAGAACCAAAGGTGGTTGGTTCGAATCCCGGTGTCCCATATGGTCCCCCGTGCCTGCCAGGAGCTATTTCTGAGCAGACAGCCAGGAGTCACCCCTGAGCACCGCTGGGTGTGGCCCAAAAACAAAACAAAACAAACAAACAAAAAAAAATTAAATGATCCAACTGGTCTCTAAGAATCACTGTGATAAACTATAAAGGAAGAGATAAAGTCAACCTCTATGGCACACACCAGAAATCTCAATCCCCATGGGGACCAAATAAGAGGGCTTTACAAGCCAAATTACTCTACCACTCCTTACACACTTCATAACTCCAGAAATCTTTATTTAAATGGACATAATTTTTAATAATTTGAAATTTTAAAAGATTAACTTATTAAAAGGGTAGAAAAATATACAGAGGGCCAGAGCGGTGGCACAGTCCTTAAAGTGTTTGCCTTGTACACGCTAACCTAGAACAGACCATGATTGAATCCTCCCCAGCTTCCCATGTGTTCCCCCCAAGCCAGGGGTGCTTTCTGAGAGCATAGCCAGGAGGAACCCCTGAGTGTCACCAGGTGTGACCCCAAAAACAAACAAAAAAGCAAAAGATACAGAGGTTAAGGTGCTTGCCTTGCATAAGGTAAACCCCAGTTTCATACCCAGCACAGTATGAACGCCCCCAAGCAGTGCCTGTAAAGATCCCTGAGAAGAGGCAGGAGCAGAGCTTGAGTAACAACATGGCCTATACTTTACTCCCTATTCGTTTAAAAAAAAAAAGGAAAAAAAGTTAAACACTTTCAGAAATACAACCCCATGGTCACAAGGATCACACAAAGTATAAGGTGTTTGTTTGTCTTGCATGCTACTGACATAGATTCCAACCCCAGCATGATCCCCTGAGCACTGCCACAAGTGATCCCAGAGCAGAAAACCAGTAAGTCCAGAGCATGACCAGATATGACCCTCCCCATCAAAAAAAAAAAAAAAAAAAAAGCATAGCTTAGAAGTATCCAAATGAGGTAAAAGCTTTGATTCATTGAGTTCATAAAACTTATAGCTCCTTACTGCTCTAGGATGTAACTCCTTCCTGGATTTAGACATAGAACCGTTTACTTGGGGCCAGAGTGATAGCATAGCAGGTAGGGCATTGCAAGGGCTTGCTGTGCAAGCACCTGTCCCAGGTTCGATCCCCAGCAACCCATATGGTTCCCAAGCCTGTCAGGAATTATTACTAAGTACAAAACCTGGAATAACCCAAGCCACACCCAAAAATCAAACAAATATATGTATACACATACATTTTGTATGAGACTATTAATTACTTTTTGAGAACTAGATTAGGTGACGATACCTTAAACACCCATGAACCAGTTTCAGGACGATACTCTTTGAACTGAGCTCCCTGTTTCCTTGAAACTGCTTCCAATCTTCCCTCATAGTTGATATCAGCAAGCCGATCTGGGCTCTTTATTAAACAACGAGATGTTTTATCAGTTGGCCAAACTCCATCCAATGTAACTTCAGCCTTCCTGTAATGTTCAATCAAGTATAAATGCTTCATATTTAAGAATAGAAATTTAGAATTAGTATGGTACTCATAAATAGGGTTGAAAGCTTGTCCTATTCATTTAGTAATCCCTGTACCTGGGATAGTGACTGGCTAAAAAAAAGTTTAACGGGAAAATAAGATACCATGACCAAGTGGGATTTATTCCTGGAATACTTGATACTTCTACTACTAAAAAAAAATTTCTAGGAGCTGGAGCAGGCAAAAGATACAAGGCTCTGCCTTGCCTGAGCTAGCCTAGGATGGACTCCAGTTTGATCCGAGGTATACCATATAGTCCCCCAAGCCAGGAGCGATTTCTGATCGCATAGCTAGGAATAATCCCTGAGCATCACCAGGTGTGGCCCAAAAAAACAAAAACAAAAAATTTAGTAAGTTATTTAGGTGTTGCAGAGTAGTACAGAAGTATAGTAGTATAGAAAGACCCTGGTTCAAAATCCAGCATCCTATATGACTCCCCGAGCCACCCACCCACACCCACACCCACACACAGTGGTAGCACAGCAGTAGGGCGTTTGACACACGCGCGCGCGCACACACACACACACACACACACACACACACACACGAAAGAACACTATGGAACCTTTTGCCTCTCTAAAGAATAGAAGCTATTGGGGACCAGAATGGTAGCACAGCAGTAGGGCATTTGACCTGCACGTGGTTGATGTAGGTCAGACCTGGGTTTGATCCTGGCATCCCTTATGGGGTGCCAGTTTCTGAGCGCAGAGCCAGAAGTAACCCCTGAGCACTGTAGGGTTTGGCTCAAAACAAAACAAAACAAAAAGAATAAAACCTATTACCTCAAAATAAAGTATAAAGAAATTGTATGATGAAAGCAGAAATAAAATACTATTAAGGGACCAAATAGAAAAGTATAGCAGGTAAGGTATTTGCCTTGCACACAATCTAGTTTTGATACCCAGCATTCTATATTACTATATTACTGTTGGGCTTAATTCCTGAGCATAGAAACAAGAGCACTTCTTGAGCACCTCTGGGTATGACCCAAAATCAAAAAAGCAAATAAACAACATAATTTGAAACTTAATATAACCAAAGGCAAAAAAAGGAAACACAGATAAATGTAAATAAGGTGAACACATCTGCCTATAGAAAAAAAAAAACAACACATTATTGGGGCCGGAGAATTAGATAGCACAGCAGTAGGGCTTTTGTCTTGCATGTAGCCAATCCAGGACGAATGGTGGTTCGAATCCCAGCATCCCATATGGTCCCTCAAGCCAGCCAGGAGTGATTTCTGAGCTCAGAGCCAGGAGTAACCCCTGAGCGCCGGACCCAAAAACAAAAACAAACAAACAAACAAAAAAATAGAAAGTAAGAAAAAACACTCTTCAGTCATTTTCTAAATACATAAAAAAGTTCATACCTATTTAGCCCTTCACCCACAGGTGGTTTCTGATTATCATCTAAGTACACAATCACTTCTTTCCGTCGTATATGTACAATATCATCCAAATTTAGATTTGTCAAGTTCACATCTCCTTCAAAATAGATTGAGCCATACCCTATAAGTAAAAACAATTAGTTAAAAATAAAAAGTGCAACTCATTCTGAGAACTAAAACCTACTTTATTTTACACTTCTAATACTAAATAATCAAAAGGAGTATAAATAATCAAAAGCAGCATGAAAACTAGTATTTAAATTAGCTACAATACCTTGTTAATTCCGCAGCAAAATTTCACATATGGCATCATCTGTGTGCATTTGTCATTTGGTTTAATATATGTATTTTAAATTGTTATCATTTTTGTTTCTGGATTACATCCAGTAGTGTTCAGAGGTTATGTGATTCTGCACTGAGAAATTACTCCTGGTTGTGGAAGAAGAACCATAGGGGACCCCAGAGGTGGCATCCAAGTCAACCTCATGCCAGGCAAGTGCTCTCTATCTGCTATACTATCTCTCTGGCCCAATATATGCAATTTTTACAGCACTTATGTGATTTTCAAAATAGCATTGTGTTTCCAGAGTGATCTCCAAGTTGATGCTGGGAGGGAGACCAAGAGGTCATTTCGAGTAACACTCAAGCGGGTGCTACTTGGGTTCAAGTAGTGGCTAGAGTCACCAGGACCATCAACATGATGTTCAGGAACCTGTGGTAGCAGGAATCAAATCGGCTGCCTTTGCAGGTCAGGCACGTAGCCCAGTCCTCCAAAGTATCTCCTTTACCCAAGGAGCATCCATAAGTCTTTTTAAGCATTTGTAAAGCTGCTACATCAGTGATTATTGGTATCTATCCAGAAGAATGTGTGTGTGTGTGATGTTTTTTGGGCCAGCCTGACTGTACTCAAAGATTATACCTGGAAGGTTACTCAGAGAACAATGATGCTATTTACTGGTGACTGATCCCCAGCATACAAAGTATAAGGACTATGTCTTTGAGTCATCTCTCCTGTCTTTTTTTTTTTTAAGATCATTTTTACCCCAAGAAAAGTTTATCAATAGTGATTTCATATCAAAATGTTACCTATCTTGTTAACCACTTTATTTTCTTTTTTATTTAACTGCAACAAGTCAAAGTAGTTGCTGAAGAATGTTATATGGTACCACTCTTCCTTAGTTTGCTACTTGTCAAACTAGGTCCAAATGTAGGGGTGAAAAATTATCAAGAGTTTCCTTTCCAAGTTACAAATGCAGGTCCAGGTCAGCAAGAGCTGATCCAAGTTTGATATCTAGCAATGCATACGATCCGCTAAGGACTTCTAGGAATGTATAAAAAAGAAAATCTGAACATAGGTGAGTGTGCTCCTCCAAAAATAAAATGCAAAACAAAGTGCAAACTTTATAAATTCCTAAGTTCACTCACCTTTACGACCAATGGTGAAGTCAGAAACAATACATTCTCCTTTATCATTAGTAATTTTAGCAAGGTCATCCATAGATGGAATAGTATAGTAACCAACCTTGGTAAGAATAATACCTATGGCAAAACAAACAAAATATTGTGCTATTATTGTTCCTAACAGCTCCAATAATGCCAAGTATTTGAGAATTATGAACCAACCACAATATAGCTAAAAGTACTAACAGAATAACCTCTATAATATATATATATATATATTTTTTTGTTTGTTTGTTTGTTTTGGCCCACACCCAGTGATGCTCAGGGCTTACTCCTGGGTGTCTGCTCAGAAATAGCTCCTGGCAGGCACGAGGGACCATATGGGACACCGGGACTCAAACCAACCATCTTAGGTCCTGGATCGGCTCCTTGCAAGGCAAACGCCGTTGTGCTATCTCTTGGCCCCAACTTCTCTATAATTTAATAATAAAAAAAAAAAAGCGAATAATATAAAAGTTCAAGACACCTGACTTTTACTTGGTCAAAATCACAAGTGACTATTAAGAAATGATCCATGGAGCCAGAACAATAGCATAGCTGTAGGATGTTTGCCTTGCAAATGACCCATGTGTAAGGGCTGGAAGTAATTTCTTTTTTTGGTTTTGTTTTTTGTTTTTGTTTTTGGTTTTTTTTGATGATATACGGCTGTGCTGAGGGGTTAACTCCTGGCTCTGCGCTCAGAAGTCGTTCCTGGCAGGCTTGGGGGACCTTATGGAACACCGGGATTCTAACTGGAGTCAGTTCTGTGTTGGCCGCATGCAAGGCAAATGCCCTATCGCTGTGCTATCACTCCAGCCCCCCCCAGAAGTAATTTCTTTTTTTTTTTTTGGTTTTTGGGCCACACCTGGTAACGCTCAGGGGTTACTCCTGGCTATGCGCTCAGAAGTCGCTCCTGGCTTGGGGGACCATATGGGACACCGGGGGATCAAACCGCAGTCCGTCCAAGGCTAGCGCAGGCAAGGCAGGCACCTTACCTTTAGCGCCACCGCCCGGCCCCACCAGAAGTAATTTCTAAGTGCAGAGCAGGAGTAACCCCTGAGCATCACTGAGTGTGATTGAGAAAACAAAAGTAAATAAATAAAATATAATAAAACAAAAAAGAGGGGCCGGAGAGGTAGCATGGAGGTAGGGCATTTGCCTTTCATGCAAGAGGTCATCGGTTTGAATCCCGGCATCCCATATGTCCCCCGTGCCTGCCAGGAGCAATTTCTGAGTCTGGAGCCAGGAATAACCCCTGAGCACTGCTCAGGGCCAAAAACCACACACACACAAAAAAATGACCCATGGAACCTATCTGAATCTGACCTGCTGGGTGCATATGGTAAGTATTATTTTCTATTTCTTCTCGGTCATCCTGCAGTGACTCCTCATGAAAAGAGGTCTCTTCACTGCTTCCTTCCAGTCCATTTCGCAAGGCAGCACGCATATTTAATGCAACTATGGTATCATCCACACCACTACTGCTGTTGTGTTTATTTCCAGCACTCTCTGGGGTTTGAGGTATCGGTTTGGCAATAGGGTTAGTATAAAAACGTGATACAAGAGAATCATCATCTCCATCCTGCTGATGATTCTCATCAACAGGTTTGTTCAGGAAATTAAATCTGAAAAGAAAAATAGAAGAAACTTCGGTAAGAGTAATACCTATGGCAAAACAAACAAAATATTGTGCTGTTATTGTTCCTAACAGCTCCAATAATGCCAAGTATTTGAGAATTATGAACCAACCACAATATAACTAAAAAGTACTAACAGAATAACTTCTCTATAATTTTTGTTTGTTTGTTTGTTTTTGGCCACACCGGCGATACTCAGGGCTTACTCCTGGCTATCTGCTCAGAAATAGCTCCTGGTAGGCATGAGGGACCATATGGGACACCGGGATCCGAACCAACCACCTTAGGTCCTGGATCGGCTGCTTGCAAGGTAAACACTGCTGTGCTATCTCTCTGGTCCAATTATCTTTAGCTCATTATAGTTGCAAGTGATAATACATCATTCCTTATCTAAACCTTTAATTGTCTGATATGGTAAAGGTAGTACTATATACTAACAATACATTTAATATAATAATCCTACAAAATTGGTGGTTCTGGGGCTGGAGCGCTGGCACAAGCGGTAAGACCTTTGCCTTGCAGATGCTAAACTAGGACGAACTGCGGTTTGGATCTCCTGGCACCCCATATGGTTTCCCAAGCACATAGCCAGGAGTAACCTCTGACCATCACCGGTGGTAGTTCTATTTCATAGTAAAATTTACTTAGAAAAATTAAGTAATTTGCACAAAAAGCAAAAACTACTTAGTGCTGGACTTATGATTTTTAACCCTTCAGAAATATATGGATCAAGGATCACTTTTCTTTCTTTATTTTTGATTTTTTGGGCCACACCCAGCAACGCTCAGGGGTTACTCCTGGCTCTGTGCTCAGAATTGCTCCTGGCAGTCTCAGGGACCATATGAGATGGCAGCGATTGATCCTGGGTTTATGCAAGGCAAACACCCTACAGCTGTGCTATCACACTGCCCCCAGAGATCAATTTTCAATTAAAAAAAAAAAGAAGGGGTATTCCACAGGATAACTCAATGACATGAGTGCCTACCTAGGAACTTTGTATGTAGTCGACCAAAGTTTGATTCCTGGCATTCCATATGATTCCCCCTCAAGGACCACCCGAAGTAGTTTGTAAGTACAAGCTCAGGAGTAACCCCTGAGCCACGATGGGCATGGCCAAAAGTGCCTATCTTGGCCACAAGTTTGGTTCTTGTTGCCACTGCATGCACTGAGTCCCAACAGTTCTACTGCTTGTGCCTACAGTGTTGTCATCTATGATTTCCAGTTAACACTATAGTGAGAAAGGAGTTCTGGTTGAATACCAACTCTGAGTTTAAGTGATTTGTAATCATTACAACAATGAAAGGGAAGAGGAACAAAAAAATGTGGGAGTGCTCATATGTCAGGTCAAATGATTAATGGAGAATTTAAAACTAAGAAAAATTTAAAATTTAGATTTTGAATATAATAATCAGCAAAGTATTAAAATATATTTTTCATTAGTTTTTTTTTAAAAACCACTAGAATTTTGTTTTTCTTTGGGCATATCCATCTTTACTTGGGAGTCATCTTAGCAGTGCTGAGGGGATCATGAAGTACCAGTAACTGAATGCAGAGATCCTACATGTAAAGTGTGTATGCCAGTCCTTTGAACTATCTCCCTAGCCCTCAAACTAGAATTTGATCCAAGAATTCAACAGAGAAATAACTGAATTATTTACAATCAATGGCTATGGCATTATCAGCACACTAACATAATTAATTGTGCCACATCAAGTGTGAGCCCACTAGTGAGTACACACTAGGAACAATGTGTTAAGAAAACATTAAAATTGGGACCATAGCGATACCACAGACATTTGCCTTACATATGCTGACCCAGATTTAATCCCCAGCACCTCATATGGTCCCTCAAGCCAGATATAACCTCAAAACAAACAAAAACATAAAAATTGGTATGAAAAAGATATTTATAATAAATAAGTAATATATTATCTATTATGTATAATCTCATATATATATATATATATATATATAGACTATTTGTAATAGTGGAACAAAATATGCCCAAAGACAATAAAAGTAATGAACATGAAAACTAATATTCAGTAGGATGCACACCACATGAGGGGCTAAGGGAGAAAACAGGAAGGTGGCAGGTGGTGCTAAAAGATGTTATGTAACCACAGTGCAAAAACTCATATATATAAAAGTACTCCTCTTGGAGACTGATTGATGGGTTAGGGACTAGTAGGAGAAAATGAACAGTGGTAAACAGACTTATGTTGAAACAATGTGTGCCTGAAATCAAAACATATGAATAAGGACTGGAGCGATAGCACAGTGGTAGGGCGTTTGCCTTGCACACAGCCGATCCAGGACACCCAGCATCTCATATGGTCCCCCCGAGCCTGCCAGGAGCAATTTCTGAGCGTAAAGCCAAGAGTAATCCCTGGTGCCCTGGTGCTGCTGCATGTGGCCCAAAAACAAAACAAATTAAAAAAAAAAAAAAAAAAATACGGGCCCGGAGAGATAGCACAGCGGCGTTTGCCTTGCAAGCAGCCGATCCAGGACCTAAGGTGGTTGGTTCGAATCCCGGTGTCCCATATGGTGCCCCGTGCCTGCCAGGAGTTATTTCTGAGCAGACAGCCAGGAGTAACCCCTGAGCACCACCGGGTGTGACCCAAAAACCAAAAAAAAAAAAAAAAAAAACCATAAAAAAAACACACACACAACAAATCATATGAATAACTTTGTACTTTCAAAGTGACTAAAAATTCCTTTTGTTTGTTTTGTTTTTAGGGTCACACCCAGTGATGCTCAGAGTTTACTCCTGGCTATGCTCTCAGAAATCCCTCCTGGCAGGCTCAGGCGACCATATGGGATGCCGGAGAAGCAAACCATGGTTTGTCCTAGATTAGAGCATGTAAGGCAGACTCCCCTTCAGCTAGTGCCATGGCTCTGGCCCAGCATGTCATAAAATAAATTCTAAGCTTAATATGTTTCAAAATAATGGGGTTGGGGCCAGAGAGATAGCACAGTGGTAGGGAGTTTGTCTTACACACAGCTGACCCAGGATGGACCATGGTTAATAGGCAGCCCATAGTGGTGTCTTGTCCCCACCCCCACCCCACGCCTGCCAGGAGCAAATTTTGAGCGCAGTCATGAGTAATTCCTGAGCGCTGCCAGGTGTGACCCAAAACAAAAACACAAACAAAAATAATGGAGTTCTCTAAGCAATAATCCCCAACAGAATTCAGTTTACCTCTCTCCATTTTCTGGGAATTCAGCCGGCGAAGAGAGATCTTCTGAATCACGATTAACAGGTGAAAAGAGACTGCTATTGTTAAGATTTTTCAAAACCAACTTCTTAATGCTCTTTCTGTGAATGAAGACCAAAGAAATTATGCATAGTTAATTACTTAATACATACTCTTAAAAATTAGAATCATTGGGGCCGGTGAGGTGGCGCTAGAGGTAAGGTGTCTTCCTTGCAAGCACTAGCCAAGGAACGGACTGTGGTTCGATCCCCCGGCATTCCATATGGTCCCCCCAAGCCAGGGGCGATTTCTGAGCGCATAGCCAGGAGTAACCCCCTGAGCATCAAATGGGTGTTGCCCCCCCCCAAAAAAAAGAAAAATTATTATTTCATTATGCATGAAACCCTGCCGTTATCAATACAGTAAGTTATGGAGTCTAAATAAAAAAAGAAACAAAACCAAAACAAACAAAACCTGGAAGAAAAAAGGTGCTCACAGTGTTCACTCTAAGTATCTACAAGCGCTCTAACAATTTGTTTGCAAATGCTTCCTGTAATATGAAGCATGTGTGGTCTCTCAAATCAGTCATGTCTGCAAGAATAAAACTAACTACATTCGGGGCCTGTAAGATAGCACAGCAGTAGGGTGTTTTCCTTGCATGCAGCTGATCCATGACAGATGGTGGTTTGAATTCCGGCATCCCATCCCATCCCATCTGGTTCCCTGTGCCTGCCAGGAGCGATTTCTGAGCACAGAGCCAGGAGCAAACAATGAGCGCTGCTAGATGTGAGCCAAAAACAAAAACAACAGAAAAGAACTAAATGCATTCAAACCAATTTGACAAGTTTCCTTGAAAATATTCATCCATTCTGGAACTGCTGAGCATTTATCTAAACACCTAGATTAGTCAGCACATTATGTCTTATATTTCAACTCTCTCATGTCATCTCTTTTTGAACATTTTCTTTCTTTCCTTTTTTGCAATCTCCACAGAACTCGACTTGCTGCTTTGAAGAAAGTAGGTCAATATGATACTATAGCTGGGGTGACCTGGGAAGATGCATAAACAGGGCCTAGGAAACATTGTGAAGAGTCACAAGTGGGCTTCTAATGTCCTAGCACCTGACTGCTTCCCCCACCAAGAGAGTCGGCGAATAGATTTTTGTTGGGGGGAAAAAAATCCAAAATGAGACTTTTAAAATAAGGAGAAAAAAAACCTGATAGTCAAATCATTACAAATATCTAAATATGTGGTGCTAGAGCGATTGCACAACGGGTAGGGAATTTGCCTTCCAGGAGTAATTTCTGAGCACAGAAACAGGGTGTGGCCTCAAATTAAAACAAAAACAACAAAAAAATCTAAATATCTAAAATGTTCCAGTCGATTTATAACAGGCTTACATATCATAAGAATCAAGACTACAGGGACCAGAGAGATGGCATGGAGGTAAGGCGTTTGCCTTTCATGCAGAAGGTCATTGGTTTGAATCCCGGCATCCCATATGGTCCCCCTGAGCCTGCCAGGAGAGATTTTTGAGCCTGGAGCCAGGAGTAACCCCTGAGCGCTCTTGGGTGTGACCCAAAAAAAAAAAAAAGAATCAAGACTACAATGATCAGAGATTTCAATCAGATGGCTGGAGACTAAGATCGCGGCTGACCTGAATTCATGTTCTATCCCCATCTCTGTCCCCTCCCCTCCCCTCCCCTCCCCTCCCCCCTCCCCTCCCCTCCCCTCCCTTCCCTTCCCTTCCCTTTCTCTCTCTCTCTCTCTCTCTCTCTCTCTCTTTTTCTGTTTTTCTTTCTTTTCTTTCCTTCCTCCCTCGTTTTTCTTTGCATGCAGATCTGAGTTTGATCCCTACCACTGCATGCTCCCTGTGTACTACTGGGAATGGACCAAACAATTAAAAAACTAAATGCAAAGTCAAATGGAGACAAAAAAAAATTTGAAAGGGACCTGGAATGTTGCTCAAGCAGTAAAACCTTGCCTTGCATATTTAAGGTCCCCAATACTACTGTGAGTGGTCTTTGTGCCCCAGCAGTGCTAGGTGTGGCCCCATAACATAGAGCCATAATATTTACTGTACAGTGGGTCAGAGAGATAGCTCAATAGACTGGAATATGTGCTTTACAAATAGGAGGCCCATGTTCAAACCCTTATGCCAAAAAGTCTCCTCTGTGGGGGCTGGAACATTAGTACAAGCTAGGATGCTTGCCAGGTTTGATCCTTGGCATAGCATATGGTCTCCTAAGCCTACAAGGAGTGATTCCTAAGTGCAGAGACAGGAATAACCCTGGACCACTAATGGTGTGACCCAAATATAAACAAACAAAAAGTCTTCCCAGTGAACATCACCAAGAATGATACACTAGAGTAGTCCCAAAGCACTGTTAAGACGTGGCCCCAAAACAAAAGATAGAGAACAATCAACAATGTAGTCGCAATGATCCTCAAACTACGGCCCGCGGGCCACATACTGTATTTATTCCCATTTTGTTTCTTCACTTCTAAATAAGATATATGCAGTGTGCATAGAAATTTGTTCATAATTTTTTATTTTACTATAATCTGGCCCTTCAACAGTCTGAAGGACAGTGAACTGGCCCCCTGTTTAAAAAGTTTGAGGACTCCTGATGTAGTGCATCTGTAAATAAAATATTAGTAGTTTAAATTATCATTTCACATTTACTCACTTGGGCATGAATGCTCCGTTGGCTAAGGATGGTTCATCATCATCAAGTCCATCAAAAAGGTGTGACTTGGCTGTGCCTGTGGTTTGTAAAGCTTTTGGTCGAACTCTGGTAGCAGGACGGGGTGTTAGCTTATAGTGAGTGGGTGTAGTGAGAGCCTTCTGGGCTGCTGGATTTGTTGGTTTCAATCTCTGAAAAACAAAAGCATAAAGGTAACTTAAAACGAGAAGACCAACTTCAAGTATCTCTGTAACTGAGAAATTCCTAGCTCTTAAAAGCCTCCAGTCACAGAAAACAAAGATGACAACATTTGATTTGTATGTGTACAGGCACATGCTAACAGGCATTTTTGGGGTAGTTAATAAGAAGGTGCTCCAAAATGATGCTCAGGAGGCCTCCCCATGCCCAAATTATTCTTGAGCAACTGAGCCAATGATTCAATGAGTTGATGGGCTGTATCCTATTGCGGTACATACTAAATTAAGCTAGAAGCAAATTTAATTAAACAAATGTGAATTTCCTCATTAGATAGCAAATTTAAAGAGTTCTTGTTTATTTTCATTCAGTGATGAACAAATAACATGCATATGATTATGCAACTAAGAATTTGCTATACTGGTAGCATAAATTTCATCTAATCACAACTTATACAATGCAAGGTCTTGCAACTACTGAGATAAGAGCCAGGAGTAAGTGCTGAACCCAATATGAAAGATCCCCTTAGCTTACAGTATTACAAAATTTCAGGGACTTAGATGTTTTGATGTTTTTCTGTTTTTTTTTTTTTTTTTGGTTTTTGGGCCACTCCCGGTGGTGCTCAGGGGTTACTCCTGGCTGTCTGCTCAGAAATAGCTCCTGGCAGGCATGGGGGACCATACGGGACACCGGGATTCGAACCAACCACCTTAGGTCCTGGATCGGAAGCTTGCAAGGCAAACACCGCTGTGCTATATCTCCGGGCCCAGGGACTTAGATGTTAAGAACAGGTGCATTCACTACGATGATCACCTAAAGTCCCAGTGCCACCAAACAAAATTTACCTCTTCTTTCTTCTTTGGGTCTGACATGGGATTGCGGAACAGAGGAGAGTCTCCAAAAGGTGAGTATGTCAGACTATTGATGTGCTGTTGGAGAACAGCCTGCTGGGCAGCAGAGGCATTTGGATCTGTCAAAGCTTTATAAAAATAGAAAGAAAACAGAAGTTAATGCAGGGATCTGAACGATTTAGAAATCAAATGGTCTTTGCAGTATATCATAGTCTTCAAAACGATTAATTGATCGGGGATCAAGGAAGCAAACTATTAAGAAAATGAGCAAAGTAATATGTGAAAAATAAAAATACAATATGCATTTCATGAGAAAAACCATAACTTTATTTGGGTATATATTGGTACAAGCCAAAGACATTAAAACATCCTTAGAGAAATACTTGATGAGTCCCTGGAGAAAAGCTATTCGAAGTTTTACTTTCACTTCAATATTACCAGTTGGTTTAATTAAATAAACAAAACAAAACAGATAGGGTCGGAGAGATAGCACAGAGGTAGGGCGTTTGCCTTGCAAGAGACCGACCCAGGACCTACATTGGTTCCAATCCTGGCATCCCATATGGTCCCCCCCTGTGCCTGCCTGGAGTGATCTGTGAGCACAGAGCCAGAAGTAACCCGAGTGCCACCAGGTATGGCCCAAACACCAAAAAAAAAAAAAAAAAAAAAAGATAAAATACTGCTTCATATATATTGTTCTGGGATTACACCCAGCAGTGCTCAGGAGTTACATCTGGCTCTGTGTTATAATGAAGATGTACAGCTATGTATCTTTGATTTGTCTAACTGATTTATCATGTACTTTAGAGAGATGATTTTACTTGTGGGTGGAAAATTTTAGACGCCCATCTTATCTGCACTTAGGAATGAGTTTTCTGTTCCATTCAAACTAAGAAATTGCTGATTTTAAGAAACTCTCTGTAGCATATTATGTCATTATGCACATGTGCCTCTAATGTCCTTGCTGTACTCAACTTCCTTTGATGTAACTATGGAGAATTCCTTATCTTATGTTGGCCTTTCTGTACTTGTTACTGTGGTGTATGTGCATTCCCACAATGCTGACATAATACTAAGTAAGAATCAGAAGGCTGCGAGATCACTATTTTTTGCTGATGTTCTCAGACACCCTGGCTGTCTGAGCTTAGCCCACTGGTGAATAAACCTCCTGGTTCTCCTGCTGTGGTTTTGGTCTGCTTGCTTTAAGTGAATGCCTATTACAACTTTATTTATAGAGGCCCCAACATGACCTCTGCACTCTGGAATTACTCCTGGCTAACTCAGGGGACCATAAGTGATGCCAGGGATCAAATCCAATTTGGCCCTACTATTGTTTCAACCCACTTCATATTTTTTTTTTTTTGGTTTTTGGGCCACACCCAGTGGTGCTCAGGGGTTACTCTTGGCTGTCTGCTCAGAAATAGCTCCTGGCAGGCACGGGGGACCATATGGGACACCGGGATTCGAACCAACCACCTTTGGTCCTTGATCGGCTGCTTGCAAGGCAAACGCCGCTGTGCTATCTCTCCAAGCCCCACTTCATATCTTTTAACCGAATAATTTCAACTACAAGGTCTGGAGAGATAGCACAGCAGTAGGGCGATTGCCTTTCATGCAGCAGATCCAGGACAGACAGTAGGTGGCTGGAATCCCAGCATTCCACATGGTTGCCCAGCCTACCAGGAACAATTTTTGAGTGCAGAGCCAGAAGTGACCCCTGAGCGTCTCTGGGTGTGACCCAAAAACAAAACAAATTTTTTTTCAGGAGGGGCTATACCTGATGTTCTTTTTTTTTTTTTTGGGGGGGGTGTCACATCCAGCAGCACTTCTGGCTCAGCACTCAGAAATTGCCCCTGGCTGGTTAGGGGAACATAAGGGATGCCAGGAATTGTCCTGGGCTGGCTGTGTGCAAGGCAAATGACCTATCCTTGTGCTATCTCTCTGGTCCCCTCAACTATGAAAATTTGATCCAAATAAATTTGATCCATAATAAAATGATTTAGAAACTATCTTTATTAAAAGTAAGCTAATAGAACCTGAGTGATAGCACAGCAGTAGGGCATTTGCCTTGCAAGTGGCTGACCCAAGACAGACCCGAGTTCGATCTCCAGGTTCTATATGGTCCTCGAGCCTGACAAGAAAAATTTCTGAGCACAGAGCCAGGAATAACCCCTGAACACTGCCAAGTATGATTCACCCCCACGCCCCAAAAGAAAAAAAAGGGGGGGAGGCCAGAGAAATAGCTCTGCGGTAGGGCATTTGCCTTGCAAGCAGCTGACCCAGAACGGATGGTGGCTCAAATCCCGGCATCCCATATAGTCCCCTGTGCCTGCCAGGAGCAATTTCTGAGCTTAGAGCCAGGAGTAACCCCTGAGCACTGCCCGGTGTGAACCAGCAAAACAAAACAAAACAAAAATTAAAAAAAAAAAAAAGTAAGCTAGCAACTCTAAAAATGGTGGTGGGTGGACTAGGAGATAGCTCAAAGAGTCTGTGCCAAGCTCTGCTTGTGGAGGTAAAGAATTTAACTCATCTCAACCAGAGTGCCACAAGCAATACCAAGAATGACTCCCACGCAAGCACTGGAATTAGTCCCTAAGTACTGCAGTTATGGTTCAAATGCAACAACAGATAAAAGACACATCAAGATGATAAGGATAGGGGAAATAGAGAAATAGTGCAGCTGGCAGGGCATTTTCCTTCCATTCAGCTGACCTGGGTTCAATTCCCAGCATCTCGTATGGTCACTCAACCATCACCAGGAGTAATTTGAGTGCAGAGTCTGGAATAACCTCTGAACATAGCTGAATATGATGCCTCCCTCCCTATATTTTTTTAAAATAAAATGAAACTATGAATAATGTAAATCATGGTGCCTTAATCAGATGGCCAAGTTAAATGATTAAAAATGAAACTGTTTGCTTGTGGAAATAACAACATAATCTTTGATTTAATTAAGTAAAAATAACAGAACTAAAAATATCACCCTGGCGTCAGAGAGATAGCAAGCAGAGAGAGTAAGAAGCTTGCATCACATTCTGCTGATCCCTGTCCAATTCCCAGTACCACGATCCCTTAGACACTGCTTGATGTGATCCCTGAGCACAGAGAAGTTAATTCTGAGTACAGCTAGGCATAGCCCTCAAACAAAATAAATTTGAAGTATACTAAGAATGCAAAGGCCAGCGCTAGTCTAAGACAGACCGGTGTTTGATCCCCTGGTGTCCCACATGGTCCCACAAGCCAGGAGCGATTTCTGAGTGCATAGCCAAGAGTAACCCCTGAACATCACCGGGTGTGGCCCCGCCAAAAAAAAAAAAAAAAAAAAGAATGCAAAGGCAGCATGTTGACATGACTTAAATGTGTTTATACATTTACTAATACTCATCTTATTTAAGTAAAATTTAAAAGGAAACATTCTCCAGATCACCAGTCTCCATATTACCACTCAATCAGCATTGCTGGTGAGACCCAAACCATGCCCCCAATTTCACATTAAAGGCACTATAAAATTTTTTTTAAACTAGAGGGATTAAGGCAGTTGCCAAGTCCAAACTGTCAACCTAGGTCCAATCACAGGCACTACATCTGGGCAGTCAGGAAAAGTACCTGAGCCCTAGGAGCAGTAGCACCACCTACCATTCCAATCCCCTATCAGAATTTTATATTCAGGATAAGGAAAATAATAGCAAGAACAGACCCAGAGACAAATTAATTTTTTTAAGGCGCTAGATCCTTGTTTGTCTAATTTATGACTTCTTAAAGTCAGATGTGCTAGGGATCAAATCCAGGGCCTCACATAAAATAAGGTAAATACTCCATCACTTAGTGTGTTTAATTGAGGTAATACATGGTTTAAAAAAAACCATGCAAGTTTCAAGAGTATAGTTTCACATATCCACAAACACTCAACTCCAAATCTATACTCAATTTTTTCCCAGTGTGGTTCACAGTTTATAACAATATTGAAATCATTTTCTATTTGCAGTGTTTCTACACCAATCATTCCACCAATATTTCATGAAAGATCTGGCCACTCAGTGCCCAGATCTTTTGGTATCTCATGACTTATGTTCATTAGGGACTGTCTAAACTTTCTTTATTATTTATACTTCATATAAAAATAAAATCAACCAGAGATCTCTCCATTTTCTGAAGGGGTTGTTATCTTGCTATTGAGCTTTGACAGTGTTTTAGATACAACACCATTTGAAAGTACATATATAAAATCTGTATCTGTAAAGTTCTAAATCCTCGCCAGAGGCAGCACTTGCCTTGCTTATCTGAGCCCCTGGCACCACAAAAGAAAAAAAAGTTTGTAATTCAACATAAGACTACAGGTGAGAGGGGCTGGAAAGATGGCATGGAGGTAGGGTGTTTGCCTTGCATGCAGCAGGACAGAGGTTCGAATCCTGGTGTCCCATATTGTCTCCCGAGTCTGCCAGGAGAGATTTGTGAGTATAGAGCCAGGAGTAACCCCTGAGCGCTCCCAGGTGTGACTCAAAAACCAAAGGAAAAAAAAAAAAAGACTATAGGTGAGAGTAAAATAAAAGTATCTTTCAGCATACAGTGTAGAATGAATAGCCTGTGACTTATTTAACAAGTCTCACAATTATATTTTCTTTCCCTCTATCATATATACTATGAGACAACACTCAAGAAACAAATCCTTATTGTACCCCCACAAAAAATTGAGGATAGCCTTTCAAAGTGACTAAAACTTACCTACTGGGGCTTGTTGGGCTCCAGAGCCCAAAGTTGCTGTTGCAGGATTAAATCCAGTAGCCCCAAAGGCTCCTGTACCAAGAGGCCCTCCAATCTTAGATTGGTTATTCCCAAACAATGAAGCCTGTCCAGCACCAAGAGCTATGGAGACAAGAGAAAAGGAAAAAACACTATAGGAGAGGAACCTTTTAGTATTGTGCCAGAAATGAGTTACTTAAAAATATAATTTGGAAACTTCATAATGATCATTCAACAAAGTGTTTTAGCATCATAGGAAAAATACTTAACCTCTCCATGCTTCAGTTTCCTAACAAGTGATAATGTTAAACTACTTTATACAAATAATAAAACTAATTAACAAATATTAAAATAACACAGCTTAACACTTCAAACTATCAGTATCATAATCATCATAGATTTCCAATAAATTAATACTCAGAGAAACCAAGCACAAGGTCATGTTATTTAGTTAAACTTAAGTTAAACTATAGAAAACTAATATCCAGCTAAGCCATGTGCATGGCTGTATTAGTCATTAAAATATAAACTACTGGTAAATCCAGTATAGTTTTTTTGTTTTTGTTTTAGGGTCACATCCGCCAGCACTCAGGAGTTATTCCTGGCTCTACGCTGTTCAGAAATCACTCTTGACAGGCACAGATAACCATATGGGATGCAGGGATTTGAATCACCCTCTGTCCTGGATTGGCTGCTTCCAAGACAAGGCCTTACCGCTGTATTATCTCTCCACCCCCAAAAGTTAACATTTTTATGTAACAATCACATATATACATACATACTTATATTTATACATATATATTTTTGGTTTATATATGAACACATTTGAAAAATAAAAAGTCTAGCCAAATTTTCTATCATTCTTATTTCACAGATAAAAGCAGTATCATAAAAAGTCTTACAAGGTTTTAAATCTTTCAAAACATTCACATTTAATGCCGGAGAGATAGCACAGTGGTAGGGCATTTGCCTTGCAAGCAGTCGATCCAGGATGGACGATGGTAAGAATCCCAGCATCCCATATGGTCCCCCAAACCTCCCAGGAGCTACTTCTGAGCAAAGAGCCAGGAGTAATCCCTGAGTACCGCTCAGGTATGACCCAAAAACAAACAAACAAAAAAATCATTTTGCGGGTTGAAGGGAAAATACAGCAGGCAGTGTTTGTTTTGCACGCTGTCAACCAGGGTTTCACTTCCAGCATTCCATATGGTCCCCTGAACCCAGCAGAAGTAATCCCTGAGTGGTCAGAAGCAAGCCCTGAGCACTTTAACAGGTATGGGCTCATTCTAAAAAAAAAAAACAAAAAACAAAACAAAAACACCACACATTTTTAAAAGTAGGGGACAAAGATCTAAGTGTAGTGAGTAGATGCTTACCTAGTATACAGGCAACCTGCGTTTGATGCCCAGCCCCCATGGTCAGATGTGTTGGAAAATTAAATAGAATGGTATGTGTAACTATTGCTAAATTGTATTTATTACAGCAATTATTCAGGGCCAGTGGTAGGTAGGGCACTTGCCTTATACAAAGCTAACCAGGTTCAATTCCTAACAACACATACAAGTCCCCTTAGAATTGTGAGGAGTGATTCCAGACACAGATATGCAAACCTTGCAAAACTTGAGTGTTTGTTTATTCAGCAAGAATACTTGGTGTTGTCTTATTAGGGTTATAAAGCTTACCTGATATATGGTTAAATTCTCAAGTCTGTTACAAAGTTTACACAGGAATACTGAAAGTACATGTCATCATAGTGGCAAGACACATTAAATACTGATGACAGGGGCTGGAGAAAGTACAGTGGATAAAGTGCTTCCTTGCACATGATCCACCAGAGTGTAATTTCCAACACTATATATGATCTCCTCAGGCCCGCCAGTATTCCTTAAGTACAGAGCCAGGTGTAAGGCCTGGACATTGTCAGAAGTGGTCCAAAGACAATAAATAAAATACTAAAAATATCAGAAATAGCAATTCTACCTCAGAACATATTATTTGCAAAAGGGTTGAAAGACAGAGGGCAAAAGGCTGGGAATGTGGATTATTGGTAAAGTACATGCTTTGTATGTATCAGAGCTAGGGGTTTTTTCCCCGTGCAAAATTAAAGATGCTGGAAATAGCGCAGCAGTAGTGCACCTGTCTTGCAGGCAGTCAATCTGGATTTGATCCCCAGAATCTCGTATGTTCCTCCAACACTACAGGAGTAATTCCTGAGTGCAGAGTGAATAGTAAGCCCTTAGCACCACCAGATGCCAAAAATAAAAAACCCATAAATGAATAATAAGTAAATAGAATTAACACTGTAATGTTAATTCTTGGTGCTGGACAGAGCAAAGAATAGCTAAGGAAATAATAAATACCATCTGTGAAAATAAAAATTTAGGTCTTTGGAGCCGGAGCTGTGGCACAGTGATAGGGAGTTTGCCTTGCACGCAGCTGACCTAGGATGGACCGAGGTTCGACCCCACCCCCACCCCACGTCTAAGGGTCCCATACATATGGTCTCCCAAGCCAGGAGTGATTTCTGAGCATATAGTCAGGAGTAAGACCTGAGCGTCAGTCACCAGATGTGGCCAAAAAACCCAAATACACCCCCCCCAAAAGAAGAAATTTAGGTCTTTTACTTCCAAATATACGATCAGGCAAGGGTGTTAAGTTCTAGCGATTAAAAAGTCAAGTTGTGGGTCCAGAACAGTAACATGGCTGGTGCGGCATTTACCTTGCATATGGCCAATTCAGGTTTGATTCCTGGCATCCAATAATGATACCCCAAGTCTGCCAGGAGTAATTTCTGAGCATAGAGCCAGAACCCAAGTGCATCTGGGCGTGACCCAAAAACAACAACAAAGTCAAGTTGTATCATTTTCTAAATTTCATGGTTTATCTTACCTGTTCCAAATCCGGTACTAAGTCCAGTTCCCAGAGTCCCAGGTCCCGTTTTATTTCCAAAAAGAGTTGTTCCACCAGTATTTGTGCCAAAACCTAGAAGGACAAAAGAATGAGTAAAATGTACTTTTTGAAAAACCACTTTCAGTTCCCTATACAAAAGATTTGTTTTAAACAGTGTGACTCTTTAAGTTTTACATTCTCTAGTGATCAGTATTTAGAAATCCTAAATGATAAGCTATTAATTTTTAAGATGGAAAACTGATGCCTGTAAACAGCATGTTTATATAATTATATTCCAGATAAGATATATGAAATCAATATCGAATAAAATCCAATAGAAAATAAAGCAAACTAAATGCTTGAGCTTTGGGCAATTCATATTGTAAGGCTTAAAGCTAGTATCTACTGAATGCCTCATGCTTAACTGGTAAAAGAAAACCTTCCAAGTGATTTTGATATGTGTGATATGTGATCACATGTGAGGAACTTTAATGGTATCACAATTAACTCAAAGGAGTACTCAAGACATTCTAGTTAATATTTTAAAAAGTTAACCTATGAATGTTGTCTTAAACTTTCATTATCAGATGATGAAAATAAACAAATCATCCTCCTTCATTATAGATCCACCATAAAAGAGATAGCCTATGATAGTATCCTCTATAAATCAATTGTCAATGGGCTGGAGTGACAGTACAGTGGGTAGGTCATTTGCCTTGTATACAGCCAACCTAGGTTCAATCCCCAGGACCTCATATATTCCTTGGAGTCCCAACAGGAGTGATCCCTGAGTTCAGAGCTTTAAGTAAGACCTGTGTGGCCCAAATACCAATAAATAATTAAAAACAAGATCAATATTTTAGCAGAAAAGAGTACAGCAGGTAAGGAACTTTTCCTTGTGTACAACTGACCCAGATTTAATCCTAGAACCCCATGTGGTCCACCAAGCACAAGGAGTGATTTCTGGATGAACAGACAGGAGTAAAGAGACAGAAAGAAAAAGAGGGGGGGGGCGGAGAGATAGCATGGAGGTAAGGTCTGTGCCCTACATGCAAGTGGTTCAAAACCCAGCATCCCATATGTTCCCTAGAGACTGCTAGGATCAATTTCTAAGCGCAGAGCCAGGAGTAACCCCTAAGCGCCACCGGGTGAGACCCAAGATGGGGAAGAGAAGAAAGAGAGGAGAGAGAGGGGAGGGGGGGAGGGAGAAAGAGAGAGAGAGAGAAAGGGAGAGGGAGGGAGGGGAGAGAGAGAGGGAGAGAGAGAGAGAGAGTGAGGAGAGAGGAGGAGAGAGAGAGAGAGAGAGAGAGGAGAGAGAGAGAGAGAGAGAGAGAGAGAGAGAGAGAGAGAGAGAGAGAGAGAGAGAGAGAGAGAGAGAGAGAGAGAGAGAGAGAGAGAGAGAGAGAGAGAGAGAGAGACTAGCCCTATGCAATCCCCAAAACCTACCAGGAATGGTTCCAGAGTACAGAACCAGGAGTAAGCCCTAAACACCTCTGGATGTGGCCCCCAAATAAAACAAAAACCACTAAATTAAATCAACCATATGTCTTATGTTCAGACTGTCTACCTCTTTTGAATTTTAAATATATATATTTAAAAATCATGCTTTATTGGATGTGGGGGAACCTACATTTGTGTTTTCAGTAATTACTCCAGAACAATCTACACTCAGATTCACTCCTGGCAGCTCAGGGGGATCATATGGGGTGCTGGGAGAAACTCGGGTCACCCACATGCAAGGCAAAAATCCTATCCACTGTTCTATCAAACAGGCCCAATTATGTTTTTGATAAGAAATGTCAATTACTGACCAGAAAACCCTCTTTGTAAAACACTTCAAATTGTTTAAGAAGGTTCCACAAAGGGGAAGTGATCCAAAGAAAATAAAGTGTAGAAAATATCTCCAAAAATCAGGGTGTGGCTTAACTGTAAAATGCTACTGACCCAGGACAGACCTGGGTTCGATCCCCAGCATCCCATATGGTCCCCCGAGCCTTCCAGGAGCAATTTCTGAGCACAGAGCCAGAAGTAACTCTGAGAACTGCTGGTGTGACCCAAAAATCAAAAAATAAAAGAGATGAGTTTCCATTTTGGATTAAAATTTTCTCAGAAGGGGCCGGAGAGATAGCACAGCGGCATTTGCCTTGCAAGCAGCTGATCCAGGACCTAAGGTGGTTGGTTCGAATCCCGGCATCCCATTTTTTCCCCGTGCCTGCCAGGAGCTATTTCTGAGCAGACAGCCAGGAGTAACCCCTGAGCAATGCCGGGTGTGGCCCAAAAAACCAAAAACAAAAAAATTTTCTCAGAAAAGATCTTGCCATTCCATAGACAGCAGATGCCAGTATTTGTGAGCTACTTCAAACACATAGGAGAGAAATTAAGTCCTAATTTAATGTTTACAGTTCACATTTCCAGTAATTCTTACTGTCAAAACTTTATCATCTTTTTAAATTAAAATTACATATTATTTAGCTAACAGTCAATGACAAAGGGGCCATAATTATACAACAGAAACAGACAGGTTCTTCACTTAACAAATTAAAAACACTGGACAGTCATTTTATTTATGAAAACAAATTATTATTCTACATCCAATACAAACATAAAGACAAAATGAATTAAAGCTTTTGTTTTGAATTAAAGTCTTGAATGAAATAATCTGAACAATAACCTAACTCCTGGAAAAAAAATTTAGGGAGAATGCATGTTAATAATGATCTCGTGGGGCCGGTGAGATGGAAGGACAGCGATTCTATTCCCCTGGTGTCCCATATGGTCCCTCCAAGCCAGGGGCAATTTCTGAGCGCTTAGCCAGGAGTAACCCCTGAGCAAATGGGTGTGGCCGGAAAAAAAACAAAAACAAACAACAAACAAAAATAATAATAATAATGATCTCGCTGCTGTTGTATTAGTAAGGGCCATGAAAGCAAAAATAAATGAGTTAAATCAAACTAAAGTTTCTACCAAGGTAAGGAAATGGTAAAATGTGAAGGTGGGGCCAGAGAGATAGCACAGTGGTAAGGCATTTGCCTTGCATGTAGAAGGATGGTGGTTCGAATCCCGGCATCCCATATGGTCCCCCGAGCCTGCTGGGGGCAATTTCTGAGCATAGAGCCAGGAGTAAACCCTGAGCGCTGCCAGGTGTGACCCCAAAACCAAAAATAAATAAATAAATGTGAAGGCACTTAAATGAATGGAAGAAAATGTGTGCAAAAGAGTTAACTTTAGGGGCCAGAGAGATAGCATAGAGGTAGGAGGTTCGTCTTGCATGCAGAAAGATAGTGGTTCAAATCCTGGCATCCCATATGGTCCCCCAGGCCTGCCAGGCACGATTTCTGAGCGTAGAGCCGGGAGTAACCCCTGAACGCTGCCGGGTATGACCCAAAAAACAAAACAAAGTTACCGGTAACTCTAGGTGCCAGAACAACAGCACAGTGGGTAGGGTATTTGCCTTGCATGAGGCAAACCTGGGTTTGATTCCTGGCATCCCATATGGTCTACAAGCACTATTAGGAATGATTCCTGATTGCAATGCCAGGAATAATCCTTGAGCACCACTAGATGTGGCCCTAACATTCCCCCAAGAGTTAACAACTAAAGGGGCCGGAGAGATAGCATGGAGGTAAGGCATTTGCCTTGCATGCAGAAGGTCATTGGTTCAAATCCGGCATCCCATATGATCCCTGAGCCTGCCAGGAATGATCTCTGAGCATGGAGCCAGGAGTGGTCCCTGAGCGCTGCCAGGTGTGACCCAAAAACCAAAATAATAAAAAAATAAAATAAAAACCCATATATAACATAAAACACACACACACACACACACACACACACACACACACACACACACACAAATATACCCAACCAAGAACAATCCCTTAGCATTACAAGGTGTGCCTCCCCCCACTGGGGTGGGGTTGAGTAAATAGTACATGGATCAGGTGACTGCACTACAGTCACAAGTCCCAAAGGCACCTTCAGGAATGATCCTTCAGCCTAGAGGCAGAACTAAACTCTGAATACCACCAGGTGTGGTCCAAAAAAGAAAAAAAAAGGAGCAGGAGCGGGCAGGAGCGGTGGTACAAGTGGTAAGGTGTCTGCCTTGCCTGTGCTAGCCTAGGACAGATCGCAGTTCAATATTCCAAGTGTTCCATATGGTCCCTCAAGCCAGGAGCGATTTCCGAGCACATGGCCAGGAGTAATCCCTGAGCATCACTGGGTGTGCTCCCCACCAAAAAAAGAAGAAAAAAGTAGTAGAAAACCAAGGATGCAATTCAGTAGTAGGACTTACAGAGTAGAGTACCTTAATAGACAATTTTGTTTTTCTACTTTTGTGCTTCCCAAACAGTGCTCAATGGGTCTGGGGGACCATTTCTGGCTAATAGGAATCTAGGCTGGAAAATTCAATGCTTGGGCCCAGTAATGAGGTGGAGCAACAAATAACACTAGTAACACATCTTTGGAATGTTCTAAGATCATCTGTAAACATATGATATGTACCCCTACAACTGAGCCTCCTCCGTTGACATCTAGTCAATGGGTAATGAAAAGATATTTAATATCAGTCTTAAGGGAAATGTAAATTATATCTACATAAAATACAGTGAATAGGGAATCTTCCCTTGCACAGAGCTGGCCCAAGTTTGATCTCTGGTAACCCATATGGTTCCCCTGAGCAAGATAGAGGTGATCACTGACCGCAGACCCAGTAAGACCTGAGCTCTGTGCTCAGAAATCATTCCTGGCAGGCTCAGGGGACCATATGGGATGCCTGGGATCGAACCCGAGTTGGCCGTGTGAGTCAAAAGTCCTACCTGCTATGCTATTGCTCTGGCCCCAAAAAAAACAAGATTCAAAGAGAAAATAATAGTAAGTTCCATAGAAAGGTAATGTTCAAATCTGAAGATGGTCAAAAGGTACAAACATTCAAGTGAAAATCACTGAGACATAATATATAACATACTATCTATAGTTAATATGTTCCACTGTATATTTGAAAATGAGATCTTAGAGCCACGAGGGAGATAGCTGAGTTCATACCTGGTATCCTCCCAAATAACACTAGATGTGGCCCTTGTAGTCAGCACGCCTGGGACAGAGCATTTAATTTTCCAGTCCACACTCAGGCCACTGTTATAAATGGTTCCCAGGATTTGTTAGGCCTTCCCAGCCATCAGTCTCTGTCCCACTCCATGCCCCAAAAGAAAAAGAAAATCAGGGCCAGAAATTACAGGAGTTATGGTGCTTGCTTTGCAATAAAATTAACAAAGGTTTGAACCTCAGCACCAAACACATTGACAGAATTCACTCCTGAGCACAAAGCCAGAAACAGGTAAGTACCAATAAATAATGCTGGTATCTTAAAATTACACACAAAAAAGATTTTTGTGACGTTATAAATTAACAAATATTGATGAGATCGTGATTAATTTCAAAAAGCCTATCAAAAAGCATATGCATATTGAATCATTACATTATATATGTATGCTTTATTTCAATTAGACATTAATTCAAAACAAAATAATAGTTTTAAAAAATCTTATGTAGGGGCTAGAGAGATAGCATGAAGTAGGGCATTTGCCTGGCATGCAGAAGGACGGTGGTTCAAATCCTGGCATCCCATATGGTCCCCCAAGCTTGCCAGGAGCGATTTCTGAGCATAGAGCCAGGAGGAGAAAAACCTGAGTGCTGCCTGTGTGAGCCAAAAAAATAAAAAATAAAAATCTTACGTAGAGCTAGAGCCATAGTTTACAGGACTCACGAGCATTCTGCGCATGTAGGACCTCTGGAAGCAACTCCAAATCCATCACTGAGTGTGGCTCAAAAACCAAAATACCCTCTCTTTCATAGAGATAGCAAGTAGCAGGGGAAGAACCAATGATGTAAGTCTGGTTTGGGTAAAATCTGCCCAGCCTAGGGCCAGATAGCTAGTACAGCACATAGGGAGTCTGTCTTGCAAAGCAACCCAGGTACAACCCCCAAATCCCAGGCACCTCCAAAAATAAATCCTAATTGTAGAACCAGAAACAATCCTTGAGCATCACTGAGTGTGGCCCAAACACAACAAAAAAACAAAAGGATATGCCTGGCAAAATCATTTTGTTTTGTTTCGTTTGGGACCATACCTGGTAGTGCTCCAAAGTTACTCCTGGCTCCGAGCTCAGAAATCGCTCTTGGGGCTTGAGAGATAGCATGGAGATAAGGCGTTTGCCTTTCATGCAGAAGGTCATCGGTTCGAATCCAGGCATCCCATATGGTTCCCCGTGCCTGCCAGGAGCAATTTCTGAGCATGAAGCCAGTAGTAACCCCTGAGCACTGCCGGGTGTGACCCAAAAACCACAAAAAGAAAAAAAAAAAAAAGAATAAAAGAAACCGCTCCTTGGAGCCAAAGAGACAGCACAGCAGTAGGATGTTTGCCTTGCAAGCAGTCGATCCAGAATGAACGGTGGTTTGAGTCCCGGCATCCCACAAGGTCCCCCTGTGCCTGCCTGGAGCTATTTCTGAGCACAGAGCAGGAGTAACCCAAGTGCTGCCATGTGTAGCCCCCGCCAAAAAAAAAAAATCGCTCCTGGCAGGCCCAGGGGACTATATGGGATGTCAGGGATCAAAGCCGGGTCAGTCGTCCAGGTCAGGTCAGTTGGTCACGTGCAAGGCAAACCATCCTACCGCTGTGCTATTGCTCTGGCCTCCCCCACCAAAATATTAGCAATACTCAGAGAATCTTCACATTGTAAGGCATCACCAACCAATGCTGACATAGTATCTATTATTCTTCTTCTGAAGCAATTTTATTAGTTACTTATTATTTACTTATTAAAATGTACTAAACACATTTTTCACCTTGAAAGATTTCATCTACATTACCTAAGTTATGTACTTTAGGCATTTTTCAAGAAGCCTGTTTTCTTTCTTGAATACAAAGTTCTCCAGTGCCCATCACTCCCCCCTCACATTCTCTAAGTAAATATTTCTAAATAAAAACATCATACTGCTGGAGAGATAGCATGGAGGTAAAGCGTTTGCCTTGCATGCAGAAGATCGGTGGTTCAAATCCCGGCATCCCATATGGTCCACTGAGCCTGCCAGGAGTGATTTCTGAGTATAGAGCCAGGAGTAACCCCTGAGCGCTGCCGGGTGTGACCCAAAAACAAAACAAAACAAAACAAAACAAAAAAACAGAAAAAAACAAAACAAAACACATTATACTTCACTAAAAACATAAAATAAATGAAAAATTGAGTTCTTAACTCTAGAGAATAAGGATTTGGCCACAGCAATTTTACTAAGTATCCCAAACTATACCTTCCTAATTATAATCACTGCCACAATAAAACATAATCCTATACTGGGTAATATAAAACTAACAACAAAGCTCCAAATCTCTGAATAATTTATTCAATTTCCAGATCTTTTATTTTAAAATCAGTTTATGTCTATTCACAAAATTAAAGTTGACAGCTTCCCACAAAATAGGAACCTTAGGGACCAGAAAGATAATTCAGTAAGTAGGCTACTTCTCTCGCACATAGTCAACCATGGTTTAATCCTGAGCACCACCTATAGATCCTTAGCTTAGTGCCAGGATTAAATTCTAAGCACCACTGGATATGATCCCAAAACAAACAAAAATTAGAAATATTGCATAAAGCTTCATTTATATCTGGATCCCTCCATGATAGTGAAGTTCACCAAAGATTAAAACAAAACTTGTTGGACTGGAAGAGTAGTACAGTGGGTAGGGTGTTTGCCTTGCACAGAGATGACCTGGGTTTGATCCCTGGCTTCCCATATGGTCTTGCAAGGTTGTTAGAAGTGATTCCTGAGCATAGAGCTAGGAGTAACACTTGAGTGCCATCAGGTGTGGCTCCAAAACTAAAAATACTTCAAACCAATCTGGATTTTAAAGAATCCTTTCTTTCAGAGCCCCACCACGTTCATTCTTTAATTCATTTAACAAAATTATAGTGAAGCACTTACATTACTGTATGCAAGGAAATTTTTCAAAGACAAATCAACTTTATTTCTTTCTTTTTTTTTTTTTTTTTTTTTGGTTTTTGGGCCACACCCGTTTGACGCTCAGGGGTTACTCCTGGCTATGTGCTCAGAAATCACCCCTGGCTTGGGGGGACCATATGGGACACCCGGGGATCGAACCGCGGTCCTTCCTTGTCTAGCGCTTGCAAGGCAGACACCTTACCTCCAGCGCCACCTACCCGGCCCCCTTTTTTTAAAAAAAAAACTTTATTTATTTATTCTTTGGTTGACTGATTAGTTTTTGGGACATACCTGGCAGCATTCAAGGGTCACTACTGGCTCTGCACTCCGAAATCGCCCCTGGCAGTCTGACAGCCCATATGAAATGCCAGGAATCAAACCAGGTCCCTCTCAGGTAGGCCATATGCAAAACAAATGCCTTATCACTGTGCTATCTCTCTGGCCCCTATTTCTTTATTTATTGTTTTCTGGGCCAAGCCAAGTAGTGCCTACTCCTGGTGGGGCTCCAGAGGCCAAATATGGTGCCAGGAGTCAAATTCAGGTCAGTCACGTGCAAGGCAAGAGCACTACCCACTGTATCACCACTATATCTCCTAAAAGACAATTTAAATTTAGCACATGAACTAGTAAAGCATATCAAATTAAAGATGATACCAACCAATCCAAAGCACTGTATATATTCATATAAAAAACTAAAAAAAGAATTATGCAACCATAAATTAACACACACACACAAGCAAACATAAAAATCCACCCTACTTTATCATGTATATAATTCAAGTGACTAACATAAAATTACATTACATTCTGGGGCCAGAGTGATAGTACAGTGCGGAATATGTTTGCTTTGAACGCAGCAGACCCAGGTTTGATCCCTAGCACCACAAATGGTCCTAAGCCCTATGAAAAGTGATTCCTGAGCAAAACGCCAGGAGTAAGCCCTGAAAACAGCTGATGTGGCCTAAAATCCAACAAGGACAACAAAGAAATAGATCATTAAACTCAGCTATACTCTAATTTTCTTGTTTAAAACTTGACCTAGCAAAATGGTAATCAAATGGATTTCATTTGTGGTTCTGGATCACTGATAAAATAATCCAAAACTGATGTTCCTGTAATTTGAAAAAAGAAAACTACATCCATTACAAAATCAACAATCTACAACATACTACTGCACTTGTTGTATGGGCCCATTTTATCCAAAGCAAGTAGTTGAGAGAACATTAGTGAGAATAGTCAAGTTAAATCTCTCTTTCTTTTGTTTGTTTGTGGTCACACCCAGCAGCAATCAGAGATTATCCCTGACTATAAACTCAGAAATCACTCCTGGCAGGCTTGGGGGACCATATGGGATGTCGAGATTCGAACCACCCTCCTTCTGCATGCAAGGTAAGCGTCCTACCTCCATGCTCTCTCTCCGGCCCCAAGTTAAATCTCTTTTAAGAATCTCTGGAAAGGGGCCAGAGAGAGAGCATGGAGGTAAGGCGTTTGCCTTTCATGCAGAAGGATGGTGGTTCAGATCCCGGCATCCCTTATGGTCTCCTGTGCCTACCAGGGGGGATTTCTGAGCATAGAGCCAGGAGTAACCCCTGAGCACTGCCGGGTGTGACCCAAAAATAAAAAACAAACAAAAAAAGAATCTCTGGAAAATAGAGGCCGAGGCAGTGGTGCCAAATGGTAAGCCTACCTTGCATGCAGTAGTCTAGGATAGACTGCAGTTCGATCCCCTGGCATCCCATATGGTCTCCCAAGCCAGGAGTGATTTCTTTTTTTTCTTTCTTTTTTTGGTTTTTGGGCCACACACGGCAGCACTCGGGTTACTCCTGGCTCTATGCTCAGAAATCACTCCTGGCGGGCTCAGGGGACCATATGGGATATCAGGATTTGAACTATCATCCTTCTGCATGGAAGGCCCTAGGAGCAATTTCTGAGCACATAGCCAGGAGTAACCCCTGACACCTGAGCGTAACCAGGTGTGGCTCAAAAACAAAGAAACAAAAGAATCTCTGGAAAACAATATGGAGATTCCTCAAAAAACTGGAAATTGAGCTCCCATATGATCCAGCTAGAGCACTATTAGTGACATACCCTAGGAACACAAAAATACAATTCAAAAATTCCTTCCTCATATCTATATTTATTGCAGCGCTATTTACAATAGCCAGACTCTGAAAACAACCAAGATGCCCTTCAACAGAGGAATGACTAAAGAAACTGTGGTACATATACACAATGGAATATTATGCAGCCGCCAGGAGAGATGAAGTCATAAAATTTTCCTATGCATGGATGTACATGGAACCTATTATGCTGAGTGAAATAAGTCAGAGGGAGAGAAAGACACAGAATAGTCTCACTCATCACTCATCTATGGGTTTTACCAAAAAAAATGTAGGGGCCAAAGAGATAGCATAGCAGTGGGTCGTTTGTCTTGCAAGCAGCTGATTCAGGACAGACAGTGGTTCGAATCCCGGCATCCCATATGGTCCCCTGAGCCTGCCAAGAGGACTTTCTGAGCGAAGAGCCAGGAGTAGCCCAAGCACCACCGGGTGTGACCCAAAAACAAAACAAAACAAATTTTAAAAAGTAAAGACATTATTGTAATAATCCCAGAGACAATAGAGTGAAGGGCCGGAAGGAGTGGCTCACAGTACGAAGCTCACCACAAAGAGTGGTGAATGCTATTAGGGAAATAACTTACACTAACAACTAGCATGATGTTAATGAATGAGAGAAGTAGAATGCCTGTCTCGAATACAGGCAGGGGTGGAGGAGGAAGGAGATCGGGGGCATCGGTGGTGGAAATGTTGCACTGGTGAAGGGGGGTGTTCTGATAACTGAAACCCAACTACTATCATGCTTGTAATTATGGTGTTTAAATAAAGATTAAAAAAAAAAAAAAAGAATCTCAACCCACATCCATTATTTTAAACCTTTCCTGATACCCTACAGAGCCACAGTTTACCTAAGAATTTTAAAATACTCCCAATCTTATCAGGAGAATTGTGTGTTATATAGTCAATGTAACTTTAGTTAGTTTGGTTTTTGGGCCACACTGGACTGTGCTCAGGGCTTAATCCTGTCTCTGTGCTCAGGGGTCACTCATGGCAAGTTCAGGGACCATACAGGGTTCCAGGGATTGAACCTGGGCCAGCAATGTGCAAAGCAAGTGCTCGCCATACTATCTCTCCGGCCCCAAGTCAGGGTAACTTTAAGAAAGCCAAACCTGCTTTTCATATGTACCAAAATTGGAAGTGTTTGTATTGGTTCCTAAAGTCAGGGTTGGTTTGTTACCAAAGATCCCGCCATTGGCTGTACCAAATGAAGGAGCACTGGTTGTGCTGGTTCCAAATGTAGTAAGCTTGTTATTGCCAAACAGGGTCTAAAAAGAATAGAATACAGAAAAATATATTAAACAACATGAAAACAATTAAAAATAAATCAAGTTGCCTCTGGTATACTAGAGTATGGAGTAAAAGAAATTTCATAACTTCCATGAAAAAGGTTGAAGAGTAAATAGAGATTATCAGAAAAATAAATGTACTTGAACAAGATTAACCTTATGAATGTAGATGCTTAGTTTGAAAAGTTCAAGACAATCCCTCACATAGACACAAGAAAAAAAATAACAAGGTAATCAAGAATTTCCCCCCCTGCAAAAGAAATGTCTCAATGAGTACTGAGAGATGATACAGGGATTAGTACGTAGTACATATCTGACATGTTGCTGACACCAGTTCAATTTCTGGCATCACATGGTTCACGATTATTGCCAGGTACATGAACATGCCTGTAACCCAGATATCCCCAAACATCCCCACCACTGCAGAGTCTGAGAAACACTGCATCCTGGGGTGCTTACAGTAGTCTTACTAATCCAATATTATGGGAGAAGTACCCTGGGGCTCCCTTCGTGAAGAGCACATAGGAGGTTCCCTCTTAGCAACAGAAAATTTATGATGAATGTGATTTCCCAACAGAAGCAGTTTCAAAAGAAATGTACAATATATTCTACAACAAGGATGTGCTTTTTATTGTTGTTGGTTTGTTTTTTATTTGGGGGCCATATCTGGTGGTACTCAGGGATTACTCCTGGCAGCTTGGGGTTCATATAAGATGCCAGGGATTCAACCTGGTCAACCCTACATAAGGCAAATGTCCTAAGACTATCACTCCAGCTCCAACATGAATGAACTTTTAAAATGTTATGGTAGGGATAATTCAAAGGTGTAAAGAGAATGCCTGGCAAGCATGGGAAAACAAGTTCAGTCCTCAATAGCACACGTGATTTTCCAGGAAAAGCTGTAGTATAAACAGAGAGTACGAAACTTCCTAATTTTTATAAAAAAGTTCTCATTTTAATTAGGTATTGTTCTGCTTTAGTCCTCCACTCTTTGCTTTATTTGCTTTTCCTTAAACACCTCATTTCAACACCCCCAAATTAGATTAAAATCAAACTAGATTAAGTTATAAAGGCTGAGTGATAGTTCATCAGGAAGGGCTTAAAAATGGTCAACTCCATTTTGATCTCCAGTACTCCATTTGATCCCCTGCACCAACCAGGAGAGGTAACTGAATGAAGAAGGAGAAGATATGGCCCAAAGTTGAAACAAAAGTTTTTTGTTTTTTGTTTTTTTTTTTTGTGGTTTTTGGGTCACACCCGGCAGTGCTCAGGGGTTATTCCTGGCTCCAGGCTCAGAAATTGCTCCTGGCAGGCACGGGAGGACCATATATGGGACGCCGGGATTCGAACCGATGACCTCCTGCATGAGAGGCAAACGCCTTACCTCCATGCTATCTCTCCGGCCCGAAACAAAAGTTTTAATATTATTTATTATTTTGGTATTGAGCCACCCTGGCATTATACAGGAGCTATGCCTGGTTATGTGTCCAAAATAACTCCTAGTGGTGCTCAGAGAATTGCAGGGTGTAGGCCCCAAACAAAACAAACAAAAATGCTAAAGTAAGAGGCCAAAGAGATAGTACAGAAAGCAAAGCGCTTGCCTTGTTTATAGGTGAACGGCGTTCCATCCCCAGGACTCCATATAGCCCCCCCAAACCCAGCCAGAAATGATCCCTGAGAGCAGCGTCAGGAGTAAACCCTGACCACTGCCCAGGTATGGCCCCAAATCAAAAATTAACAAGAACCCTGATCTTAAGAATAAGTGAAACCAAACATACAATTAAAAGAGCTGCATGTGTAAGTCCTGGGTTCAATGAATGGCACCTGAAGGGGCAATCCCAAGCACCACAGGGTATGGCCCAACCCCCAAACTGAAAGCAACTTGGGGCCAGAGATAGAACAGTGAGTAAGGTGTTAGTCTTGCCTGTGGCCAACCAGATTTTGATCCCTGGAATCCCATATGGGTCCCCTGAGCACTGCCAAGAGTGATTCCTGAATGCAGAATCAGGAGCAACCTGAGCACTGCCAGGTGTGGCCCCAAAAGTAAAACCAAACAAAAGTGAAAGCATCTTTATTTATGCTCAAAAATTTAAACTAAACAATTAAGGCAATGATTTTTTATCAGAAATAAAATACACACAACCATTAAGCAACGAAGTTTGAAAGATTGAAAAATCAACCTGTTAAAAAAAAGATTAAAAAAAAATCAACCTTTAAAAATATTATCTTTTCTAGAGAGTAAAGTGGGTAAGATTTTATACTGCTTAGTGTGGCAAAGAAACAAAAAAAAAAAAAAAAAAAAAAAACTTCAAAGACAGTCAACCCTTTCTTCAAAAATCCTTTTAATAGATTAAAACATCTTTACTTTATTGTAAAACCTACCGAACCAACAGCACCAAATGCAGTACTGGTCTGCCCAAAGAGATTTGTTCCGGTTCCAAATGGTGTCCCAGTGCTGGTGTTTGTAGCTGTTCCAAAAAGACTTCCAGGTTGTGAAGCTTGGGTTCCTCCAAATAAACCCTGAAAAAATTATCCTAGTTTAAGATAATCGTAATACAGCTAGTTTCCCTTTTTTAAATAAATTTATTTATCTATTTTAATTATCTTTATTTAAACACCGTGATTACAAATATAATTGTAGTTGTATGATTACAGTCATGTAAAGAACACCCCCCTTCACCAGTGCAGGATTCCCACCACCAATTTCCCAGATCTACCTACTCCCCACCCCACCCACACCTGTACTCGAGACAGGCTTTCTTTTTCCCTCATTCATTCACATTGTTATGATAGTTTTCAGTGTAGTGATTTCTCTAACTGCACTTATCATTCTATGTGGTGAGCTTCATGTCATTAGCTGCACCTACATGGGAGGATGGGGGAAGTAAGGGTTGGGACTGAGGCAGTAAAATATTAGAAATGAGCTTTGTAGGGCAGTATCAAGGTCCCAATACAAGATGGATATTATGGATATATAGAATATATGCACACAGTAGTATCAATATGAAAAAAAAGAGAAAAAATTTCCACTGACTGTCCCAATATAAACCAGTGCTAGAACAGCCTGCCCTCCTCCCAGAGCGCATTCCCATTAGTGTAGGGAGAGATAGGGGGAAAACCTGTTGACCCCTATAGACTCCACCTAGACCGGTGCCCAGAGAAAGACTGAAGTCCAGGGGAGAAAAACCCTATACCTGGCAAGAGCTGGTCTCCAGAATCAAGGACGAAATCAGAAGCCAGATGTCTGCCCGCCCTCCTCCCCATGCACCTCCCCCCTGGAGTACGGAGGGAGGGGGCAACCTGAGGACCACTAAGAGTCCACCTGAACCCACTTCTGGCCATCTGAGCTGGCACCCAGGGAAGGCCTGGAGTCAGGGGAAAAAGACAAGGACGGCTGGGGGCCTGCCAAGCCTCCCAGCACTCCCCAGGCTAGGGAGAAAAGCTCTGTATGGGGCCTCCCCAAACCCCATACCTGGCAAGAGCTGGTCTCCAGAATCAAAGAGGATAGTTTCCCTTTTTTTTTTGGGGGGTGGGGTGGGGAGCACACCTGACACGCTTAGAGATTATTCCTAACTCTGCACACAGAAACTGCTCCTGGCAGGCATGAAGACCATAGGGGATGCCAGGGTTCGAACAACTGTTCATCCTGAATCAGCTGCATGCAAGGTAAATGCCCTACCTCTGTGCTATCTCTCCAGCCCAACCAGTTTCCTTTTAAAGTCTATTTACACTAAGAACCAGAACAAAGTTCAAAAATCTGGAGAACATATTTTGCCTGGATGCAAAGATTCCATAATCAGCACCACATGATCTCCCGAGCAACAATGATAGTGACCCACAAACACTGAGACCAGAATAGGCCCTCAATACCACTGGCTATGGCCCAAAACAAGATCACTGTGGTTCAGGGGGCCATATGGGATCCTACAAATTGAAACCAGATACCCTGTGCAAGGCAAGCACCTACCTGTTTTATTATTGCTCCTGCCCAATACTAGCCATTTCTTTTCTTTTGGGAGGAAGATGCAGTTTGGGAGTTGAACCACAGTTTAAGATGCTCGGGTTACTTTCTGGCTCTGCATACTCAGGGACCACATGATGCTGGGGATCGAACCCAAATCAACTGCATGTAAGGCAAGCATCCTAGACTGTACTAATATTCCAACCCTAGTACTTGCCATGTTTTCAACTTCATGTGACAAAAATTATAAATACTAATATTAAATTAAAAATATATATACTAAATTTCCATAGAGAAATGTTTTACTTCACAACCTTAAAAAAAGTAGAAGCGGGCCCAGAGAGATAGCACAGCGGTGTTTGCCTTGCAAGCAACCGATACAGGACCTAAGGTTGTTGGTTCGAATCCCGGTGTCCCATATGGTCCCCCGTGTCTGCCAGGAGCTATTTCTGAGCAGACCGCCAGGAGTAACCCCTGAGCACGGCTGGGTGTGGCCCAAAAACCAAAAAAAAAAAAAAAAAAGGCAGCGCATACTTGGTAAAAAGAAAATATACCCAGAAAGGACATGTAACTTGCTCCACAGCCTCTTAATGAGTATAAAGTAAAAACTTAATTATTTAGACTTTGCTTTCTTCTATTTGTCAGGCAAAGCATGTAGCTTAGTGTTAGATCACTTAAGTGCCTTTTATGTATAAAGGCCTGGAATCAATCCCCAATACAGCAAAAGAAGATAATACTGTGGAGAGAGCAAACTTCCTAGCAATTGGACATAATTAAAGACTCAGAATCATTACTTAGCTCTATCTAACCTGGAATCAACTAAAAGCCTATGACCATACCATGGGATTGGTGGTTGTCTGTCCTAGTGTGCTGGTAGTACCAAAGGAAAAACCAGTATTTGGGGTAGATGTGGGCTGGCCAAATGGTTTGCTGAAGAGGCTGGTAGTCTGTGGGTTCGGCTGACCAAATAAGCCACCTGGATTTGTCCCAAATCCAGTTGTACCTTTTAGAAATGAAGAAGAGAAAAAATAAGTGAGAGATGTAAAAGCCAAAATCTTGCATTAGTTATTACAACATTAAAATCATTCAACATTCAAATTCATTCATTAAAATCATTCAATAGGGGCCGGTGAGATAGCATGGAGATAACGCATTTGCCTTGCACATAAAAGGACGGTAGTTTGAATCCCGGCATCCCATGTGGTCCCCCAAGTCTGCCAGGAGCAATTTCTAAGCGTGAGGCAGGAGTAAACCCTGAGAGATGCCGAGTGTGACCCAAAAACAAAAACAAAATTCAATATTCAAACCTTGTCATGTTCATGTTTCATCTTCATTAACAACAGATTTGGTTCAGACTTAAAAGTCCTACAATAATATTCTTTTTTTCTGGGGGCGCCACACCTGGCGACGCTCAAGGGTTACTCCTGGCTCTATGCTCAGAAATCGTTCCAGGCTGGCTAGGGGAACAATTTAGGATGCCGGAAATTGAACCCAGGTCAATCCCAGGTGGGCCTCGTGCAAGGCAAATGCCCTACTGTTGTGCTATTGCTCTGGGACCCCTACAATAATATTCTGACCCTAGCATCTTAGATGAGTTACGTAATTTCTCTTTGGTAAACCACTGCTTCTAATACGTAAGACACCACAAAATACCATGGGCTAGAAATAAAGATGTTTTGGGTCAGATGTTTGACTTGCATGCAGAACTGAGTTCCATAACGTACACCACTCCATCCAGGAGTGACTCAGAGAGCAAGCCATTGGGTTCCAGTTGGAAGTAACCCAAAAACAAAGACAAAAAGCTTTTTGGACAAAATGTCACTAATGATAATCAAAATGTCACAATAAAATAATGTGAATAAACTAAATCATTAACACCAACAGTAAAATTATTATTAAATGCCATTTATGTGTTTGTTTTCCCTAAGTTGCTACAAATAAAAATTAATTGGGGCCAGAGCAGATAGTACATTGAGTAAGATGTGTGTGAGCGGGCCCGGAGAGATAGCACAGCAGCGTTTTGCCTTGCAGTCGATCCAGGACCAAAGGTGGTTGGTTCGAATCCCGGTGTCCCATATGGTCCCCCGTACCTGCCAGGAGCTATTTCTGAGCAGACAGCCAAGAGTAACCCCTGAGCATCGCCGGGTGTGGCCCAAAAACCAAAAAAAAAAAAAAAAAAAGATGTGTGTGAGCACAGAGCCAGGAGTAACCCGAGTGCCACTCGCTGGGTGTGGCTCAAAACCAAAACCAAAAAGAAAGGGTAAAGTGAAGTCGTAGAGAATAAATATAGGGACTGTATTTTGGGGGTTGAGGAAAGTCACACCTGACAGGGCTCAGGGGTTACTCCTGGCTCTATGCTGAGAAATTGCTCCTGACAGGCATGGGGGACCATATTGGATGCCGGGGTTCAAAACACTCTCCTTCTGCATGCAAGGCCAACATCCTACCTCCATGCTATCTCTCCGGCCCTAGGGGTTATATTTTAAAGAACTCTGTGGACTAGTGTCCAGTTTTAAATTTGTGGGGCATGTGTTCTATCTCTTAGACCCTTCAACATTTTTATTTGTTCATTTGATGATCCAGACTACCCCACCAATGATTCTTAACCAAGTGAGCCAGTGACTCAACTCAAAGCAAGGGACTGAGAATACGATGCTGCTGTTCAGTGAAAACACCCAGGCAGGGGCCAAAGAGATGGCACAGAGGTAGGGCATTTGCCTTGTTTGCAGCCTACCCAGGAGGGACCCGGTTTGATTCCTGGCACCCCAAATGATCCCCAGCCTGCCAGGAGCAACTTCTGAGTGCAGAACCAGGAATAAACCCTGAGCGCTGCTGGGTGTGACCCAAAAACTAATCAATCAATCAATCAATCAATAAGTAAATAAAGTTTAGAAAACACCCAGGTAACCCTAGAACTGCTGGCACTCCACAGGATTTTTATCTTATTTTTACAGTGCCAGAAACTGAACTTTGTGTGTAAGCTATCTCTTTTATCACTAAGTCTCATACAAGCCACCAATTTCAGGAATTTTAGATTTAAATTTCCTTTATGTAGGCGCTGATCGACAGCACAGTGAGTAGAGCATTTGCCTAGACATGTGGCTGACATAGGTTCTATCCCCAGCATCCTATTGTATAGTCCTATGAGCCTGCCAGTAGTGATTTCTGAGCACAGAGCCAGGAAAAATACCTGAGCACCACCAGGTGTGCCCCCTGAAAAAAACCTTCTAGGTAGAATACTATTACCCTAAAATTCAATGTGTTTTTTGTTTGTTTTTTGGGTCACACCTGCTCAGGGATTACTCCTGGCTATGCGCTCAGAAATCACTCCTTGGGGCCGGAGAGATGGCACACAGGTAGGGCATTTGCCTTGCCTGCAGAAGGGCAGTGGTTCGAATCCCGGCATCCCATATGGTTCCCGAGCCCATCATGAGCAATTTCTGAGTGCAAAGCCAGAAGGAACCCCTGAGCGCAGCCGGGTGCGACCCAAAAACCAAAAATAAATAAATAAATCACTCCAGGCTTGGGGGTCCATATGGGACACCGGGGGATCGAACCATGGTCCTTCCTAGGCTAGTGCGGGCAAGGCAGACGCCTTATCACTTGCGCTACCACTCTGACCCCAAAATCAATATGGATTTATCTTTTCATCTCTGCTAACAGGTCACTATTCAGTTTTGGGTTTTTTTCCGCCACACTTGGCAGTATTTAGGGGTACACAGATCAGTGCTTAATGTACTACTGCTGGAGATTAAATGTGGGTCTCAAAGCATACACCAACCCCTCAAATTATTCTCAACAGGGCCTGGATGGATAGCACAGTGGCGTTTGCCTTGCAAGCAGCCGATCCAGGACCAAAGGTGGTTGGTTCGAATCCCGGTGTCCCATATGGTCCCCGTGCCTGCCAGGAGCTATTTTTTTCTTTTTTTTTTTTTTTGTGGTTTTTGGGTCACACCCGGCAGTGCTCAGGGGTTACTCCTGGCTCCATGCTCAGAAATTGCTCCTGGCAGGCACGGGGGACCATATGGGACACTGGGATTCGAACCGATGACCTCTTGCATGAAAGGCAAACGCCTTACCTCCATGCTATCTCTCCAGCCCCGCCAGGAGCTATTTCTGAGCAGACAGCCAGGAGTAACCCCTGAGCATGGCCGGGTGTGGCCCCCCCCAAAAAAAAAATATTCTCAACAGTGAACCCCTTAATCATTTTACCTTAAAACTACTTCTCCATGAAGATATCTCAAGGGGCTTTACATATGGAAGACATGTAAAGACAAGCTTAATCTCTAGCATAGAATGTTCCCTGAAAACTGCCAGGTATGTCCCCAAAACAAAGCCAGAAAAAACTCTTTCTGCCAAAACATACATACCCAGTATTGACTACTCTTCTAATGCCCGACCAGTATTTTTTCTCCAAAGTAATTTATCAAAAAATGAATTATGTTTTATTTAGCTGTCTGTCCCTCCCCAGTATGGCTCAAAACAAAGTGCTTACTAGTTCCAAAGCCTGTTGTTTTGTTCTGACCATACGAAAAACCTGAATTAGTGGTAGAAGAACTGAAGAGGCCTGTTGCAGTTGAAGTAGCTGGAGAAGATCCAAATAAGCCAGTTGTGCCACCTGCTCCCACCTGGTTCTGTGGGCCTTTCCGATTAGCCTGATAATCCTCTAAACGAAGTTCCTATTTAAAAAAAAAAAAGGGTAAGAAAGAAAGAAAACATATCTCTAATCTTAAAATATGGTCAAAAAGTTATTTACGATTTCATAAATTTAGTATTCAAGTTCTAAATTCCTAAGTATAAAATAACATGACTAAATGCTATATAACTACTGAATAATTATTAACTCTGTATCATTACAGAAAAACATATAAGTATCCAGTTATCATTATGATCCTTCCATAATTATCATAAAACTATAAGTTAAAAAAATCAACCACAATGAATCTTAATTTCTTTATAAACAATCTTTTGCTCATTTTTTTTTTTTTTGATTTTTGGGTCATACCTGGCAGCGCTCAGGGGTTACTCCTGGCTCTATGCTCAGAAATCGCTCCTGGCAGGCTCAGGGGACAATATGGGATGCATATAACCTTCTGCATGAAAGGCAAATGCCTTCCCTCTATGCTATCTCTCCGGCCCCTTTTGCTCATATTAAACATCATAATGTTACCTACCACTGATATATAAAAGTTAGCTGATAAAAAAAAAAAAGGAGTTTTAGGTTTTGGAGTAATAGTTTAATGGCTACATAGGGTGATTGCCTCACACATAAACAAACCTGGATTTGCACTCTTGCATCGCATTTGGTTCCCAACCCCTACCAGATTGATTCCTATGTGTGGTCAAAATCAAGAAGGGGGAAAAAAAGAATTTTAAAGACATCAAAAACTTTAGGTAAAGGGAATAAGAAAGTTCAACAGATTAATTTGAAAATCAATGAATTTCTATACTTTCCCATAAAGCATGCACACTTTTCAATACAGGGTAAAACAACAGTCATGTTGTACCATAATCTTGAACACAACAATGAACCAGGTTTTGGGCACAGAGAGCCATTATAAAAGCCTTGTTCCCTGCCTGCTTGTCTGCATAAGGCAACCAAAAAGATGCCAGCTAACATAATCTCTTCAGGGATCAAGACAGGTGGAGCCAGCGGAGTGACCATGCACATCTTCTCACCCATGTACCCCACCACAGCATATAGTAAAAACCACACTACAAGTGTAGCAATGGGGAAACAATGCAGGACAACCCTATGTATAGAGAATGAAGATGGCAGCCCTGATGCTTCGAAAAGTACCAATCAGCTAGATATCCTCTCAGATAAGATGTTTAGAGAAGAAATATGGAGGATGTTCATGGAGCTCAAAGAAAGCATAGATCAAGTTGAACGAAACACAAGTAAATATCAAGAGGATACAAAGATAGAAACCAGAATACTTCATACTGAAATAACAGGTCTGAAAAACTCGGTAGATATAAAAACCTCAATACAGGATATTGGAAAGCCTCTACAACAGAGTAACAGCAAATGAGTATGGGGTCAGTGAGTCGAAGGATGAGATGCAGAATTCCATACAGCAGAAGAGATTGGAAAGGAACCTTAAACACATGCTAATGATCAATGGATAAACTACTCAAAGAATGTGAACAGATGAAAATAGAAGTCTTTGATAAACTCAACAGAAACAACATAGGAATCATGGGAGTCCCAGAGACCCAGGAAGAGAATAATAAGAGGAGTAGGAGAAAGAGTGAGAAGAGGAAGAGGAGGAAGAAGGGGAAGAAGAAAATAAAGAGAAGAGGAAAAGGAAAGAAGAAAATGAAGACGAGAAGGAGGAAGAAGAAGAGGAAGAGAAAGAAGAGGAGAAAGAGGAAGAAGAAAAAGCTCATTCTCCCCCCCCCCTCCTCTCTCTTCCTTTCTTTTTACCCATACCTTCACTTTCCAGTTTATCCATGATCAACCAGTCCAAAAATATTATGGACAGTAAATCATTCGGAGACTACACTCCTAACTTTTATTAAAATATAATAGTCCCATGGGGCTGGAGAAATAGTATGGATAAAGCATTTGCCTTGCATGCAGAAGGTCAGTGGTTCAAATCCAGGCATCCCATATGGTCCCCTGAGCCTGCCAGGAGTGATTTCTGAGCATATAGCCAGGAGTAACCCCTGAGCGCGGCCGGGTATGACCCAAAAACAAAAATAGATAAAATATAATAGTCCCACCCCACCACCACCAACAACCACCACCACCACCAAAGAAAAAAAAGAAAAAATATATAATAGAATAATTAGGAAAAAACAATATAGAGAAGGCTTCAGAATTACCCATGATTTCAGGCATCAACTGAGGAATCTTAAAACGTATCTCTTGCAAATAAGGAAGTACAGTACACTAATAACAAACACATGCAGAAGTAAACATCATTGCTCAGCACAATATAAACAGCATATAGTCAAAACAAGACTATAGGGGCCGAGAGATAGCATGGAGGTAAGGTGTTTGCATTACATGCTGAAGGACGGTGGTTTGAGTCCCAGCATCCCATATGGTCCCCAGAGCCTGCCCGGGGTGATTTCTGAGCATAGAGCCAGGAGTAACCCTAGTGCTGCTGGGTGTGACCCAACAACCAAAACAAAAAAACAACAACAAACAAATAACAACAACAACAACAACAAAAACCACACTATAGATACACACAAGCCAAATATTACTTCTACCTAAAACAATAGGTATCCATAAATGTAAAATTTTGTTATTTTATTATTTTGTCTTTTTTAAATACTTTTGTGGATTTTCAAGGATGTTCTAATGGAACTTTGGGTAAGTATAGCATGTAAGCCAACCTGGGTTCAGTCCCCAGCACTTGTTGTAGTCCTTCAAGTTCTGCCAAGATCCCAAAGCATATAGTCAGGAGTAATTTTTGAGGACTACTGGGAGTAAATGGCCAAAAAACAAAGTCTTAATATGTTAAAAAAAATAATTTGGGGGCCGGGCGGTGGCGCTGGAGGTAAGGTGCCTGCCTTGCCTGCGCTAGCCTAGGACGGACCGCGGTTCGATCCCCCGGCGTCCCATATAGTCCCCCAAGAAGCCAGGAGCAACTTCTGAGCGCATAGCCAGGAGTAACCCCTGAGCGTCACAGGGTGTGGCCCAAAAACCAAAAAAAAAAAAAAAAAAAAATAATTTGGCTGCAACCAGAGTGATAGTACAGCAGGTAGGGTGTTTGTCTTGCACATGGCCTACATTGGTTTGATTCCTGGCATCCCAAATGGTCGTCCCCCGAGCCTGCCAGGATTCTTGAGTGTGGCCACCAACCCACCGCCCAAAAAAAAAAACAAGAAAAATGTAATTTGGCGGTTACTTTTTTTACACAAAATACAAATGTGGAACCAAAACCATGCCCAACACTGCAGTCACCAAGTCCTGTGTATTCACCAGCTCCAAAGTCTCAATTTATTCTGGAAAGAGATATATACCAAGCCAGGAAAAATCAGAGGAACAAAGGCTACGCTATTAAAAAATGTCTATCTTAGGAGAAGGTGAGTCAAATCCCCACCCTACCAAAGCCACGCCAGAAGCACCTACCATCCATAACCTACTGCTTTGACAATGGTTCAGCTTTACCATTCATCTACAAATCTCTGCAGACACCAACCTGACCAAAACTCCAAACACGGTATTTGGGCCAATATCACCAGGATGTTTCTGGAATGAGTGTGGGTACACTCCCACCCACCCCTGCTTTCTTGTACTTCTGGAAGTCCTGGCAGTCAAAAACATGCCCAACAAACCCCACAATATTAGCAACAGTATTGTGGCCACACAACACCTCTAATTTTTTTTAATACTGTCATCCACATAGGACATACCAATTTAGAGACAATGTATATCCGAAGCTACCTAGTGTTCAAAAACAAAAGTACTAACAGAATGATCATTTAACAACAAGAGTCTACTAAACCTGACAATGATTCATTGTGAAATACAGTAATTTTCAAAATGTTTGTTATTGTATTCTTTTTTCTTTCTTTCATTTCTTTTTTTAGTAATTTTGCTTTCACCTGGAAACAAATGTATTATGATAAAACTATGTTAACTAGGCAATATGTGGTCTTTAAATGAAGTAATTTGTATTTTTAAAGATTTGTAATGTGGATCATTTTATTAAAAATCCAATTAAGGGCCCGGAGAGATGGCACAGCGGCGTTTGCCTTGCAAACAGCCGATCCAGACCAAAGGTGGTTGGTTCAAATCCCGGTGTCCCATATGGTCCCCCGTGCCTGCCAGGAGCTATTTCTGAGCAGACAGCCAGGGGTGACCCCTGAGCACTGCCGGGTGTGGCCCAAAAACCAAAAAAAAAAAAAAAAAAAAAAAATCCAATTAAAATTAAAAAAAAAAAGAAAAAAATAAAAGAAAAAAAAAAAAAAACCAAAAAAGAAAAAAAAAAAGAAAAAAAAATCCAATTAAAAGGGCCCAGAGAGATAGCACAGCGGCGTTTGCCTTGCAAGCAGCCGATCCAGGACCAAAGGTGGTTGGTTCGAATCCCGGTGTCCCATATGGTCCCCGTGCCTGCCAGGAGCTATTTCTGAGCAGACAGCCAGGAGTAACCCCTGAGCATTGCCGGGTGTGGCCCAAAAACCAAAAAAAAATCCAATTAAAAGACTTTTAAATTTCTATTTTACAATAAAAACAAATTAAGACACTCAGCTTCTGCATTCCAATATACTAACCTCTAAGGATTTGCTTTCATATTCTTTCATAGCAGTAATACATTGGTGCTTGGTACTGATGTTAGTGCTAACTCCCGCTTTAACCATAGTATCTGTACCAGTTGGAGGCTGCAAAGAAAGATAAAAGTAGAATTGAAAGTTAGAGCAAATGTCTTAAGTTCATATATATTTGCATGGATCCAATGTTTCAACTATTAAAACTCTAACTCTAGAAGACTCTAGATTTTACATAAAGGAAATACTTGGGATATGATTAAATACATTACATTTCTATATATCTCCTAATATATCATCAAGGTACCTCAATAAAAATAAAAATTATCACAAATTCATGGCTGGAAGGTGGTCCAATGGGCAGGATGCTTGTCTTGCATGTGGCCAACATGAGTTCAACCCAGTACCTCATATGGTCTACTGAGAACTACTAACAGGAGTGATCCCTGAGGGCAGAATGAGGAATAAGCCTAGGAGCATGCCCAGGTGTAGCTCAAAAACAAAAAAAGACCCAGAGACTTACAAAACCCAAGACTTATCTCACTAGCAATAAATCAAATTACTTATTAAATATATTATCACCTGCATAAAGAAAGCTTTACCTGATTTACCCAAAACATATATACCTCTAATTTCTGGATAAGGAAAATAACTCAAAAAGTTAAAGCAGGGCCCGGAGAGATAGTACAGCGGCATGGCCAGGAGTAACCCCTGAGCATCACTGGGTGTGGCCCAAAAACCAAAAAAAAAATTCTATTTTTATCTTTTCATGTTTTATTTCTAAGTTATTAGAAACCAAATTATAAGTAGATTAAATACAAGTTAAACATACTAGTATACTATTATAATCTATGGTTGAATACAAATTCAGCTGAGTAGAGAATATTTCAAATATATACTGTAATTGGGTTTACACTTTAATTTTTTTCTGGTCCATTATACAATTATTATACATTATACATTATTGTTTTTTGGTTTTTGGGTCACACCTGGCAGCGCTCAGGAGCTACTATTGGCTCTATGCTCAGAAATTGCCCCCGGCAGGCTCGGGGGACTATATGGGATGCTGGGATTTGAATCACTGTCCTTATGCATGCAAGGCAAACGCCTTATCTCCATGCTATCTCTCCGGCCCCATACACAAATTTTTTTTTTTTTTTTTTGGTTTTTGGTTTTTGGGCCACACCTGGCAGTGCTCAGGGGTTACTCCTGGCTGTCTGCTCAGAAATAGCTCCTGGCAGGCACAGGGGACCATGTGGAACACCAGGATTCGAACCACCACCTTAGGTCCTGGAACAGCTGCTTGCAAGTCAAACATTGCTGTGCTATCTCTATGGGCCCAAAGCCCCATACACAAATATTCTTAGCACATCTTTCATGAAATGTGAGACTAAGCATGTTCAGATAAAAATTGGCAAATTTTTATAATTTACTCTAAAAAGAAATTTACAAACAAGAAAAACATATTCCTGAAAGATAGGAAGAAAATACTTACATTAAATTTAATTGTAGTGCCAGTAGGTGCAGCTGTAAAACTGCTTGGCCCAAAGAGAGAGCCAGAGGAGCTACCAAAAGGGTTAGAAGTGGTATTTGTAGTTCCAAAAAGGCCACCACTGCTAGTACTTGTTCCAAAGTCTAAAAATTAGAAAGAAAAATCAAGCGTTAACAGCTAAGAAATAAGGATTATGTACTTATATATATGTATGTATATATATATATATATACATACATATATATGCATACATATATATATTAAAAGCTCTCTTGGAATCGGTATGTGCCACTATAGCAACATTATGTAACATCCTCATATGTTCAAACCTTCCTAAGAAAAAAATCTTCAAACACATTTCTTTGGGCTGGAGAGATAGCATGGAGGTAGGGCATTTGCCTTGCATGCAGAAGGTAGGTGATTTGAATCCTGGCATCCCATATGGTCCCCCAGTGCCTGCCAGGAGCAATTTCTGAGTGTAGAGCTAGGAGTAACCCGAGTGCTGCCAGGTGTGACCCAAAAAAAACAAAAAAACATTTCTTTAAAAGGTTCTAGACTCGGGCCAGAGTGATAGCACAGCAGTAGGGCATTTGTCTTGTATGCTGCTGACTCAGGATGGACCTGGGTTCAATCTCCAGCATTCCCATATGGTCCCTCAAGCCTGCCAGAAACGATTTCTGAGTGCAGTGTCAGGAATAACACCCCTGAGCACTTGGGTGTGGCCCAATCCCCCACCAAAGATTCTAGACACAGGGCCAAAATGATAATACAGTAGACAGTCCTTGCTTTGCACACACTGTCCATAGTCTGTCCCTGGCACGATATGGTTCCCTGACCACCATAGAAGTGGTCCCTGAGTGCAGAGCCAAGAATAAATTCCTGAGCACTGCAGTGTGTAATCAAAAATTACGGAGCCAGAGAGATAGCATGGAGGTAAGGCATTTGCCTTTCACGCAGAAGGTCATTGGTTCGAATTCTGGCATCCCATATGGTCTCCCGAGCCTGCCAGGAGCGATTTCTGAGCATGGAGCCAGGAGTAACACCTGAGTGCTGCCGGGTATGACCCAAAAACCAAAAATAAATAAATAAATAAATAAAAATTAAAAATAAAAACAAGCCAAAGAAATAGAATGGAGGTAGAACATTTGCCTTGCATGCAGAAGGTAGGTGGTTTGAATCCCGGCATCCCATATGATCCCCTGAGCCTGCCAGGAGTGATTTCTGAGCATAGAGCCAGAGTAACCCGAGTGCTGACGGGTATGACTCAGAACAAAAAAACCAAAAACAAAAACAAACAAAAAAAACCCAAGGGGCTGGAGCGGTGGCAAGTGGCAGGGCATTTGCCTTGCACGCGCTAACCTAGGACGGATCGTGGTTCATCCCCTGGCGTCCCATATGGTCCCCCAAGCCAGGAGTGATTTCTGAGTGCAAAGCCAGGAGTCCTGTGGCCCAGAAAGCAAAAATAAGAAAAGAAAAGAAAAGAAAAGAAAAGAAAAGAAAAGAAAAGAAAAGAAAAGAAAAGAAAAGAAAGTGCTTGTGAAAAATGTAGTACTTGGGATCAAACCCAAGGCCTCCCACAAGCAAAGCTTAGTCACTTCTGCAACCTGAAATTCTCACTGTCATACCTACAAAACTATTCTACTCTGGATCTTAGCTGTCTTTTACCATTCTATATTAGGTGTCACTCTCCCCTTTGTCATTTCTTTTGGCATTATATTCATTTTATTAATTTTTTAATTGGAATATAGGCAACAGGTATATAAGTCATTACTATTGATGGTTTTTGTTTGTTTTTTGGGGTCACACCTGGCTGCACTCAAGGGTTCCTCCTGGCTCTATGGGACCTTATGAGATGCCGGGATTCGAACCACTGTCCATCTGCATGCAAGGCAAACACACTACCTTCATGCTGTCTCTCCGGCCCCACTATTGATAGTTTTGATGAACATTTACTCTACCTCACCATAGGACATTCTTCAAGTTTTTTGTTTTGGGGCCACACTCCTGACTCTGCATTCATAAATCACTCTTGGTAGGCTCAGGGAACTATATGGGATGCCAGGAATCGAACCTGGGTTGGCCATGCGCAAGGCAAATGCTCTACCCACTGTGCCATAACTCAGGCCCCAAATTTACATTCTTCGAGAGATTTACATATCACTTTATGACTCTGCTCTCATACACTTAAAAGTACTATGCTCTCATTTTTACAATCTGGTTGGAAAAGATAGTTCAACAAATATACAAGAACAATAAACATTTAATAAAAAAAATAAAATTGTTAGCTGCAGAAGTTCAATAATGTGATGTCCTACTTACTTCCAAAGCCAGTGGGTTTATTTTGTGCAAAAGCATTGTTCTGGGATGAGAAGAGACTAGTCCCTGTACTTGCAGTTCCAAATAAACTATTTGATGTTCCTGTTGATGTGCCAAAACCAAAACCGGTACTTGTGGATGTAGCTGGCTGGTTAAATGAACTTGTACCAAATAATCCTGCTGGGGAAATGAAGAGAAAAAAAAAATTAAGCAGACAGAATGAAACTATTAGTACCATACCAGTTATAAATAAGCCAAATATATTTCAAATAAAGCCTCTACCTGGTTTGGTCTGTGAATTTCCAAAGAGGCTTCCAGTACTGTTGCTAGAACCAAATGCAGATGTTCCAAATGCTCCTCCACTAGTAGTGCCAAAGCCAGTATCTGAAAAAACAAAGTCAAGGGTCAGAATAAAATTCCAAATCAGGTAACTCAACAAAACAACTAGCTTAAATATGTTGGTTGAAGCAATAGTACAGCAGGTAGGACTTACCTCACCAGTGGCCAATCTGGGTTCAATCCCCAGAAACTTATATTGTCCCTGAACACACCAGGAGTGATCCCTGAGCATAGAGCCAGGAGTATGCCTTGAGAACTGCAAAGTGTGCCCCCCCCAATTTAATATTTCTCAGGTCAGAGAAAAAGTTTTATGAATTGAGTACATATTCATCATACGGATTCAATTCCTGGGGCCCGGAGAGATAGCATGGAGGTAGGGCATTTGCCTTGCATGCAGGACAGTTGTTCAAATCCAGGCATCCCATATGGTCCCCCAAGCCTGCCAGGAGTGATTTCTTAGCATAGAGCCAAGAATAACCCCTGAGCACTGCTGGGTATGACCCAAAATAAAAAATAATAATAATAAAAAAAATAAAAAGATTCAATCCCTGATATCACATGGCCAGCTAGCAGTGAGCCAGAGTGGGCACCCTCTGTCATGCACTACTAGCTTTGATCCCTAAAACAAAAACAGGCCTGGAAATGTAGCTCTCTGGTAGAATGCCAGTCTTTCATGCATGAGATCCTGGGTTTGATCATACTAAAATACTGATTAGAGCTAGGGATGGTACTCAGAGAATTGGTCTTGGTATGTGCAAGGCTGAGTTCAATTCCTGGCACATGGTCCTCAACATGGTAGAGTATGACTCCTATTAAAAAAAAAAAAGCAAGGGGGGCCGGAGAGAGAGCATGGAGGTAAGGCGTTTGCCTTTCATGCAGAAAGTCATTGGTTCGAATCCCTGCGTCCCATATGGTCCCCCGTGCCTGCCAGGAGCAATTTCTGAGCCTGGAGCCAGGAGTAACCCCTAAGCACTGCCGGGTGTGACCCAAAAACCACAAAAAAAAAAAAAAAAAAAAAAGGCAAGGATAACTGGGTTTGATCCTCAGCATCACATACAGACCCCCAAGCCTTCCTTCCCTGAGTTCAGGAAAAACCCAATAATTTGAAAAATAACAACAAAACTCACTCTGTCCGAATGTCGAAGTTGTGCCAAAGCCACCTGTACCACCCCCAAAGGGTGTTCCAAATGATTTATTAAACATCTTCAAAAGTGAATCTTCACTTCAGAAAACTGCAAAGAAAAAAGGATGAGAAAAATAATTATTTCAGAAATCATTCTACAACTTGGTTAGATCTGTTAGAATTATAACTCTAGATTCATCCATAAATATGATAATACCCCATGATGAAACAGATTGAACTGAATCATTACCATAATGAGGTCAAACTTCAGATCTCATCAGAATAAAATCCCGAATTATGGGACTGGAGCAGTGGTGTAGTGATAGGGCATTTGCCTTGTACACGGCTGACCTAAGACGGACCGGGGTTCAATCCCATATGGTTCCCCAAACCAGGAGTAATTTCTGAGTGCATAGCCAGGAGTAATCCCTGAGCATCATCGGGTGGCCCAAGCCCCTCCCCCACAAATTCCAAATCAGGTAACTAAACAACAAAAAAGCTTAAATATATTGGTTGAAGCAAAAGGACAGTAGTTTTCCTTTAAAACAATGCTGTCATCTTATTTTCTAACAACTAGCGTCTTTTATTTTATTTTTTGGTTTTTGGGCCACACCCGTTTGACGCTCAGGGGTTACTCCTGGCTAAGTGCTCAGAAATTGCCCCTGGCTTGGGGGGACCATATGGGACGCCGGGGGATCGAACCGTGGTCCGGTCCGTTCCTTGGCTAGCGCTTACAAGGCAGACACCTTATCTCTAACGCCACCTTCTCAGCCCCTACTAGGGTCTTTTAAATAAAGATTTCAGAGCCATGAGTAACCCAGGTGCTTCGGGCGTGGCCCAAAAACAAAACAAAAACCAACAACAAAAAACAGTTGCTGGGGCCAGCTTGGTGGCACTAGAGGTAAGGTGCCTGCCTTGCCTGTGCTAGCCTAGGAAGGACCTAGGTTCGATCCCTGGGCGTCCCATATGGTCCCCCAAGTCAGGCACGATTTCTGAGCTCATAGCCAGGAGTAACCCCGAGCGTAACCGGGTGTGGCCCAAAAGCCAAAAAAAAAAAAAAAAAAAAAACAGTTGCTATCACAGTGCCAAAGAGACAGAATGGAGGTAGGGCATTTGTCTTGCATGCATAAGAATGGTGGTTCGAATCCCAGCATCCCGTATGGTTCCACGAGCCTGCCAGGAGCGATTTCTGAGTGTAGAGCCAGGAGTAACCCCCACTGCTGGGTGTGACCCAAAAAACAAAACAAACAACAAAAACAAAATAAAAACCAGCTGACTCAAACAATGTGGTAAATTAGTGGTACCCATATTCCTTTTTTTTTTTTTTTGGTTTTGGGGTCACACCCAGCAGCACTCAAGGGCTACTCCTGGCTCTACACTCAGAAATTGCATCTGGCAGGCTCGGGGGACCATATGGGATGCCGGGAATCAAACTGCCATCCTTCTGCATGCAAGGCAAACGCCCTACCTCCAGCTCTCTCTCCAGCCTCGGTACCCATTATCCTACCTAGTCGAAAATTAAAAGAATAACTTCTAACCCCCCCAAAAAAAACCCTGAAATGTCAGTATTCTACTGGTTTCATAGGGTGTTAGTTTCAGGACCTTAATGTGCCACTCCATCATTCAAAGATACCGAAAACCCAGACACTTGATTGCGTCAGATACAGAGATTCCTGGTCCAACTCTGAACAACTTTTTATTGGCACTACACCCAGTGGTATACTCAAGAATTTGAAAAAACAAATACAAAAAAAAAAAAAAAAAAAAAGAATTTGTGACAGCATGGTGCCCATGGGACCATGCAATGCTGGGGGAATGCAATCCCAGCTACTATAATGCAAAGTATGCATATTATATCTCTGAGCCAGCCACCATAGTTACATACTCTCCATAAGATGTCTGAGGCCTGGGCTAGAGAGAGAGCACAGCAGTAGGACATTTGCCTTGCATGCAGACGGACCGTGGTTTGAATCCCGGCATCCCATATGTCCCCCGAGCCTGCCAGGGGCGATTTCTAAGCACAGAGTCAGGAATAACCCCTGAACACTGCCGGGTGTAATAAAAGAAAAAACAAAAAACAAAAACAAAACAAAAAAAATGAGGCCTTTATTACTAAGTTACCACATTTGAGGATAGCGCAAAGGGCTGAAGTACGTGCTTGGCATACACAGGACTCAGGGTTCAATCCTGGTACCAAATGGCATTCTAAGCAGTATAGGGTATAACCTTGACATCTCCCAGTCCTGCCGGGGAAACCACACTAATCCCCACCCCCCCAATAAGATAATGTTGGGACCAGAGAGAAAATACAATGGATTAGGCTTTTGCCTTAACATGCAGCTAACTCCAATTTAATGCCTAGCACCACATGGTCCATGAACACCACTGGATGTAGCACAACAAAGGGGAAAGGGAGACAATGTTATAACTCAATTTCTTCTATAGCCAATTCCAGCTTCTTTTTTGTTTGTTTTTGTTTTGGGGCCACACCCGGCGGTGCTCAGGGGTTACTCCTGGCTGTCTGCTCAGAAATAGCTCCTGGCAGGCACGGGGGACCATATGGAACACCGAAATTCGAACCAACCACCTTTGGTCCTGGATCAGCTGCTTGCAAGGCAAACGCTGCTGTGCTATCTCTCCGGCCCCCAATTCCAGCTTCTTTCCTTCTCTCCCTCTAGTGTGATTCCAAGAGCACTAGCAATTAAAACTCAACCAGAATTGTTTCCAATTCAGAGTCGGCTTCCCCAGAACTAGCCTCAAGTCTGCACCAGCAGACTTATACCTAGCATATAGTGTATTTATAAAAATTAAATGGAACTGGGCCCGGAGAGATAGCACAGCGGCGTTTGCCTTGCAAGCAGCCATCCAGGACCAAAGGTGGTTGGTTCAAATCCTGGTGTCCCATATGGTCCCCCGTACCTGCCAGGAGCTATTTCTGAGCAGACACCACGAGTAACCCCTGAGCACCGCCGGGTGTGGCCCCCCCAAAAAAAAACAAAAAAACAAAACAAGATGGGATTAAGAGACTTGCCTTATATGTATCCAACAGCCCCTGGCATAGCATGGTAGCACATAGTACATAGTATATATAGTACATAGCACATAGTATAGAACCAGGACTAACCCCTGAGCACTGCTGGATGTGGCACAAACCTACTCTTCCCCAAAAAACACAACTATAATTACCACTAGGATTCTTCAATAGAAGCAGAATATACTATAATGGCCCGAACTCTGGACACAGTGACAAAACTTAGTTTCTTTCCAGAAAGTGATCAGACCTTGAAACAGCCAACTGAGGCAGTTCCACTTTTAAGTGCTATCTGAATGACTAAGCATTAAGCAAGCTAACAGTTCCCTGACAACAGTTACATGAACCGGAAGTCATTTTTTTCTCATTTCATTGAGTTCCTTTCTTTCAAACTCATAAAAAATGTTAGAAGCATAAACTAATATTATTATAGCACTTTTCAGTTTACAAAGCACTTTTCCTGGGGTCGGAGAGATAGTACAGTGTTAGGGCATTTGCCTTGCATGCAGCTGAACCAGGACAGGTTCATTTCCCAGCATCCCATATGGTCCCCCCCACACCCAAGCCTGCCAGGAAAGATTTCTGAGTGCAGGGTCAGGAGTAACCCCTGAGTGCTGCCGGATGTAGCCAAAATAAAAAGCACTTTTCCATAAATTATTTCATCTAATCCTGACAAATGGCAGGAACTATGCTCAGCTAAAATGAATAGAAAAATGATTGTTGATTTTTGCTGTGGATGAGAGAAGAGGGATGTTAGATAGAACAAAAGGATGAAAAAATTAGCTAGATCCATAATATCAACAGCAAACTATCTGCTAGCCAGGAATTACTCCTGACTCTGAGCTCAGAAATCTTTCCTGGTAGGCTAGAGGAACCATATAGGATGCTGCAGATCAAATCTGGGTCAGATGCATGGAAGGCAAGCATATACCTGTGTGCTATTGCTCCAGCCCGCTCTGCTTAAGCTTTTTTTTTTTTTTTTTTTTTTTTGGTTTTTGGGTCACACCCCGGCATTGCTCAAGGATTACTTCTGGCTCTATGCTCAGAAATCATTCTGCAGGCTCAGGGGGACCTATGGATGCTGGGATTCGAACTACTGACCTTCTGCATGAAAGGCAAACACCATACCTTCATGCTATCTCTCTAGCCCTCTGCTAACATTTTAATGGTATTCCTATGATTTTTTCCCCCAGATCAAGCCATTCCTTTTGCTGAAAATTCATTTTACAAAACTGTCACCTTTTCTTCTAAAAATTGCTGCTTTCAAGACTGCTTCATGGGGCGGAGAGATAGCATGGAGGTAGGGCATTTGCCTTTCATGCAGAAGGACAGTGGTTCAAATCCCAGCTCATCTATATGGTCCCGAGCCTGCCAGGAGCGATTTCTGAGCGTAGAGCCAGTAGTAGTCCTAGCCCCTGAACACTTTCGGGTGTGAGCCAAAAACCAAAAACCAAAAAAAAAAAAAAAAAAAAAAAAAAAGGGCCGGCTGGCTGGGGGTGGCGCTAAAAGTAAGGTGCGCCTGCCTTGCCTGCACTAGCCTTGGACGGACTGCGGTTCGATCCCCGGTGTCCCATATGGTCCCCCAAGCCAGGAGCAACTTCTGAGCACATAGCCAGGAGTAACCCCTGAGCGTTACCGGGTGTGGCCCAAAAACCAAAAAAAAAAAAAAAAAAAAAAAAATAAATTAAAAGACAGGACTAAATATACAAACCAAGGTCAACAACAATGAAATCAAGAGACCCAAACTCTAACAATCGAAACTTTAAATGAGCCTGTTATACTGACAAGCTGGGGGGCAAAGGGTAGTGATTGGGACTGGCCCTGATTCACTAGGACTTTATAAATCACAATGGTTTCAATGAAAAAAAAGAAAAAGCACGGTACGGTCCCCTGAGCCTGGCAGGAGCGATTTCTGAGTGTAGAAAAAGAAGTCGCTACTGGAAGGCTCGGGGGACCATATGGGATGCTGGGGATCAAACCCAGGTCTGTCCCAGTCACCCACGTGCAAGATACCCTACAACCAGGTTATTCTTCCAGCCCCTCCTCTCTGAACTTTTTTTTCTTTTTTTTTGAACTTTTCTTAAGATAATTATAGGGGCCGGGAAGGTGGCGCTAGAGGTAAGGTGTCTGCCTTGCAAGTGCTAGCGTAGGACGGACCGCCGTTCGATCCCCCGGGGTCCCTTATGATCACCCCAAGCCAGGGGCGATTTCTGAGTGCATAGCCAGGAGTAACCCCTGAGCGTCAAACGGGTGTGGCCCAAAAACCAAAAAAAAAAAATAATAATAATAATTATAGCAAAAAGGTTTAGAGAGGTGTGCAGATACACCTAAGATTTGTGTTGGGTACTGGACATGTAGGGCCCTTGCTTTGCAAGCTGTCAACCATTCCATCTGGTACCCAGAGCACCACCATGAGTAATTCCCAAGAGTGCAGAGCCAGGACTAACTCCTAAGTACCACCAGGTGTGGCCCAAAACCAAAACAAAACAAAATACTAAGTTATTTCTTTTTTCAGTTGTGCCACTCTCTAATATACAAATGCAATGGTGTATAAAACTGTTCGACAGCCTTGAGCATAGCTTAGTAGCAACAGAATCTGCCATGAAACCAACACAAACCCTGCCAAAACCAAGTATGTATGATATAAATGCACCAATACCAAGAATGTGCAGCACCATAAATAGATGCAGTCAATCTGGGTTCAATCCTCAGCATAGGCATATAGTCTTCTAAGAGCCACCCAAGAGTGACCCCTGAACACAAGAGTCAGAAGAAAGCCCTGAGTGTAAGCAGGGTGTGACTACCCCCAAAAAACGTTTTAGTATGGGGCAAAGAGATATCTAAAGAGCAAGCACATGCTTTTGCAAGCCAACCCCTTTTTGAACTGCTGGAGCAGACACAACCCCCAATCCCAGCACTTCTGGGAGAAGGGTCCTCCCTCAAGGGATACCTGAAAAGACCAACAAAGCACTTTTCTTTTTCCCAATACTACACGTATGAATCTAGACTTTTCCTTACATGCAGCTGTACAACACCTGCACCAGAGCGCAGAACCAAAAGTAGCTCCACAGTATGAGTACGACCAGTTATTAACTAAAAACCAAAATAAATAAATATGCTATTTGTGTTAACAAAGTATCATTCTGACCAATAACTCTTTGCTTTAACCTCTAGCACAGTAACTCCAAAATAACTATAATCAACATAAATATATACTGTTTGCAGCCAAGAATGTCTGTTGTTAAGAAGTACCTACTTTCAGGGCCGGAGAGATAGCATGGAGGTAAGGCATTTGCCTTGCATGCAGAAGGACGGTGGTTTGAATCCCAGCATCCCGCATCCCATATGGTCCCCCGTGGATGCCAGAGGAGATTTTTTTTTTTTTTGGGTTTTTGGTTTTTGGGCCACACCCGTTTGACGCTCAGGGGTTACTCCTGGCTATGCACTCAGAAATCGCCCCTGGATTGGGGGGACCATATGGGACGCCGGGGGATCGAACCGCGGTCCGTCCTACGCTAGCACTTGCAAGGCAGACACCTTACCTCTAGCGCCACCTTCCCAGACCCAGGAGATTTTCTGAGCATAGAGCAAGGAGTAACCCCTGAGCTCTGCCAGGTGTGACCCAAAAAAAAAAAAAAAAAAAAGTACCTACTTTCAGGTCCAGAGTGATAGCACAGCAGTAGGGCATTTACCTTGCATGCTACCAAACTGGGGTCCCATCCCCAGCATCCCATATGGTCCCCCAAGCCTGCCAGGAACGATTTCTGAGCACAGAGCCAGGAATAACCCATGAGCACCACCGGGCATGGCCCCAAAACAAAAAGACAAAACAAACAAAAAGTATGTACTTCACATATCTAGCATGTTTGTGAGATCTTGAGTTCAATACCTAGTACCAAGTAGTCCCCTGAATAATGCTATAGTCCAGAGTGATAGTTTTGCTTGTTAAGTGCCTTGCCTTGCATATTGCTGACTTGGCTGGATTCAATATTCAACATCACATATGTTCCCCTAAGCACTACAAAAAATAATTCCTGAATGCAGAGGCAGTTTGTAAACCCTGATGGAAGTGATATTTTCTTTTTTTCTTTCTTTCTTTCTTTTCTTTCTTTCTTCCTTTCTTTCATTTTCTTTCTTTCTCTCTTCTCTCTTCTCTCCCTCTCTCTCTCAGTCTCTCTCTCTCTCTCTCTCTCTCTCTCTCTCTCTCTCTCTCTCACTCACACACACACACACACACACACACACACACACACACACACATTCACACACACAAAGGCACACACAAATAGAATCCTTGGTCTGGGGCAATAGTATAGCAGCAGGTTAACACGATTTGCTTTGCATGTAGACAACCCAAGTTCAATCCAATAGTCCTCCAAGCCGTACTCTGAGTGCAGAGCCAGGAGAAACCCTTTAGTTTTACCAGATGTGACCCAAAAACACACACAGTAAAAAAAAAAAAAAGAAAAGAAAGAAAAGGAGTTCAGGCACCAGAGCGATGGCACAAGCTGTAAGGCGTATATTTTGCGAGCGCTAGCCTAGGACAGACATCAGTTCGATCCCCTGGAGTTCCATTTGGTTCCCCAAGCCATGAGGGATTTTTGAGCACATAGCCAGGAGTAACCCCTGAACATCACTGGGTGTGGCCCAAAAACCAAAAAAAATAATTAAAAAAAAAAGATGGGAGGGGGCCAGAGAGATAGCAAGATAGCATGGAGGTAGGGCGTTTGCCTTGCATGCAGAAGGACATTGGCTCGAATCCCATCATCCCATATGGTCCCCGGAGCCTACCAGGAGCGATTTTTGAGCGTGAGAGCCAGAAGTAACACCTGAGTGCTACCACGTGTGACCCCCCCCACCAAAATAGAGCCAAAGCAGTGGCACAAGCGGTAGGGGCATTTGTCTTGCAAACGCTAGCCTAGGAGAGACTGTGGTTCGATTCCCTGGGGTCCCATATGGTCCCCCAAGCCAGGAGCAATTTCTGAGCGCACAGCCAAGGGTAACCCCTGAGCATCACTGGGTGTGGCCAAAAAAAAGTATAAAGAGCACTGAGGGAAAACAAAAAACAAAAAACAGGGCCCGGAGAGATAGCACAGCGGTGTTTGCCTTGCAAGCAGCCGATCCAGGACCAAAGGTGGTTGGTCGAATCCCGGTGTCCATATGGTCCCCCGTGCCTGCCAGGAGCTATTTCTGAGCAGATAGCCAGGAGTAACCCCTGAGCACCGCCGGGTGTGGCCCAAAAACCAAAAAAAAAAAAACCAAAAGAACAAAAAACAAAAAACAAATAACACTGAGAACTAGAAAGCTAGCTGTTGCTAGACTCCTTTATTTTTTTGTTTGTTTGTTTGTTTGTTTCTGCTTACTGGAGATTAAGCCTGGATCAGTTGTTTGCTAATACACTAATACACAGTATTCTATTGCTCTGGCTCTGACCACATAAATCTCTAACTGTATTATTTCTCCTAACCTTTCAACAAATTACACAATTAAATTGGTATTCTTTTTCATTGTTGCTGTTGTTTTTGAGTCACACCTGGGGGTACTCAGGGGTTACTTCTGACTCTGCTCTCAAAAATCGCTCCCAGCATACTGGGGTTCAAACCACTGTTTGTCCTGGTTCAGCTGCATGCAAGGCAAACGCCCTACTGCTATGCTATCTCTTCGGCCCCATTCTTTATTGAACATTAAACATTTACTTATCATGTAGGCTAATTCCCACCATTAAAATATTACAATAGGGGCCCAGAGCGATAGTACAACTGGTAGAGTGTTTGTCTTGCACATAACCAAAGAAGGTTTGATCCTTGGTATCCCTTATGATCCCGGAATCTGCCAGGAGTAATTCCTAAGCAGAGCCCCTGAGCACCTCTGGTGTGGCCCCAAAGCAAATAAAAACCACAATAATGGGTGGATAGATAGTACTGTGGGTAGGGGTTAGGGTGCTTGCTTGCCTTGCATTTAGCCAAATCCCAAGCATTCCCTATGGTCTCTTGACTGCCAGGAGAGGTTCCTGATTGTAAAGCCCTGAATACCTCTGGGTGTGGGCCCAAAACAAACAAACAAAAACCCACAAAAATATAAACAGTGTTTTTCAGGTTGAGGATTTAATTCCCTTAAAGTCCAACTTGTGCTCAGCTATCTAGGAATTAGTGGGTAGAAATCAAGACAGGTGCCAGGATACCACATAATCTAAAAAAAGGCTTGGGTTCCCCTTATTTGCACTATTTTAGCAGCTCACAAATATTTAGCTTCTTTTTTTTTTTTTTTTTTTTTGGTTTTTGGGTCACACCCGGCGGTGCTCAGGGGTTACTCCTGGCTGTCTGCTCAGAAATAGGTCCTGGCAGGCACGGGGGACTATGTGGGACACCGGGATTCGAACCAACCACCTTTGGTCCTGGATCGGCTGCTTGCAAGGCAAACGCCGCTGTGCTATCTCTCCGGGCCCATATTTAGCTTCTTTATAAACTATTTTAGGTTTAACACCATCATACTTATTCATTCACAAGCAAATATATTTCCTGGGGACCTACTATGTGATAAAGTGCCACCAAAGTAATCACCATACACAGCACCAAACAAATAACATTGAGGGGACGGAGCAGTGGGGCAAGAGGTAAGGCGTATGCCTTGCCCGCACTAGCCTAGGAAGGACCATGGTTCGATTCCCTGGCGTCCCATATGTCCCCCAAGCCAGGAAGGAGTAACTCCTGAGCATCACTGGGTGTGGCCCAAAAACAAACAAAAAATATTATCATTGAGGCCAAAGAGAAAGTACAGCAGGTGGGGCTCTTGCCTTGCACACAACCAACATGGGTTCGATCCTGGGCCTCCCATCCAATATGATCCCACAGTCCAGGAGGAGTAATTTCTAACTGCAGAACTAGGAGGAACCCTTAAGTACCAGCAGATGTGGCCCAGAAATGAAAATGAGAAAAGGGGGGGGGGGAGAGAATGTATTTGACAGTCTAATAAGTCTGGAGCTGAAAGAAAAGATAGATTAGGGACCGGAGAGATAGCATGAAGGTAGGGCATTTGCCTTGCATGCAGAAGGATGGTAGTTCAAATCCTGGCATCCCATATAGTCCCCAGAGCCTCCAGGAGCGATTTCTGAGTGTAGAGCCAGGAGTAGCCCCTAAGTGCTGCCAGGTGTAACCCAAAACCCAAACCCCCCCCCCCGAAAAAAAGAAAAGATAGATTAATTTAGGTGGGGAGTGTGATGGTGGATTGTGATATGCATTAAACTCTACAATAGTATCTAAAATAAAAATGTTTTTAAAAGTCCAATAAATTAAAATTTTTTAATTTAAAGGAGGGACCATAGAAATATATTTCTAAATGTATTAGTTCCTAGAAAATAGGGGGTTTGCTTTGCAGGCGGCCAACCCAGGTTCAATCCCCAATATCCTTGTTGGTTCAGAGCACCTATAAGTGTGGCCTTGCAGCCAACATGATCCCTGACATCACATATGGTTCCCCAAGCCTGCCAGGAGTGATTTCTGAATGTAGAGCCAAGAGTAGCCCGAGCACTGCCAGGTGTGGCCCCCAAAAAAACAAAAAACCAAGAAAGGTTCCCCAGAGTTAATACTTGAACTAAGAAAATGTTAAATACACCCTGTTCACCTGCTAGTTATCTGCATGAGTTCTCTTCTGCTCTTATCTACTTACTACCATGCAGTTTTTGCTTTGTCACCTAAACAAGAGCAAAGTGACAACCTGATTTCAATGGTCCAAACAACTAATTCAATTTCATCAAATCTTTTTTCATCAAATCTTAATGAGACAAAAAATTACTCTGAAATTATAATTCTTAAATAATTGATGCATGGGGCCGGGTGGTGGCGCTAGATGTAAGGTGCCTCCCTTGCCTGCGCTAGCCTTGGACGGACCCGTGGTTCGATCCCCCGGCGTCCCATATGGTTCCCCAAGCCAGGAGCGACTTCTGAGCGCATAGCCAGGAGTAACCCCTGAGCGTCACCGGGTGTGGCCCAAAAATCAAAAAAAAAAAAAAAATAATTGATGCATTTCCCAGTACCTACATTCTGTCCCAACTTTTACTTTATAAAACATCTTAATTTGGGGCCAGAGAGATAGCATGGAGGTAAGGCGTTTGCCTTTCATGCAGAAGGTCATCGGTTCGAATCCCAGCGTCCCATATGGTCCCCCGTGCCTGCCAGGAGCAATTTCTGAGCGTGGAGCCAGGAGTAACCCCTGAGCACTGCCGAGTGTGACCCAAAAACCACAAAAAAAAAAAAAAAATCTTAGTTTTCTCAGCCAATATATCACCCTTTCACTCAATGAATTAAATCTCTGATTTTATAAGACTGTTATAGGAAGTTAACACCCTTTCTTGTTTTTCCTCCTCTTAGTTTCTTCCTCAAAATGGGAGTTTGAGGGGCCGGCGAGGTGGCTCTAGGGGTAAGGTGTCTGCCTTGCAAGCGCTAGCCAAGGATCAGGACCGCGGTTCTATCCCTGCGTCCCATAAGGTCCCCCCAAGCCAGGGGCAATTTCTGAGTGCTTAGCCAGGAGTAACCCCTGAGCATCAAACGGGTGTGGCCGAAAAACCAAAAAAAAAAAAAAAAAAGGGAGTTTGATCGTCTCATTCTACAATACTTTTAATTCTCTACCTGAGAGACTTGATTTCTTTTTCTTTTTTTCTTTTTTCTTTTTTTGGATTTTGGCCACACCCAGTGGTGCTCAGGAGTTACTCCTGGCTCTGCACTCAGACATCGCTCCTGGCAGACTCGGAGGAACCATATGGAATGCCAGGCAGGGATGGAACCCAAGTCTATCCCAGGTTGGCCGTGTGATAGGCAAATGTCCTGCCGCTGTGCTATTGCTCTGGCACCCAAGACTTGATTTCTTTACTAGAAAGCGAATCCGAGTGATAGTATAGCGAGTAGGGCCATCTACTTTGCACGCACCAACACGGTTTCGATCCTCAACATCTCATAAGATCCCCCCAGTACTGCCAGGAATAACTTCAAAGTACAGAGCCAGGAGTAACCCCCTTTAGAATCGCTGGGTGTGGCCCCCACCTCAAAAAAAAAATAAATAAATAAAAGATGTACAAAACGATGGCTATCTTATTTTTCTAAGTCTTGCCTTATACAGTATATATATGGTTTTCTCCCCTAATATTGTTGGGAACTCTCAAATGGGACAGAGTAGCATCAACTACTGCCACGAAAAGTTCAGATTTGGAGCAGAAAACTAAGACAACAACTTGTACCCATCAGTTTCCAAGACTTAGGGTCAGGGAAGTCCTTTCAGGCAACTTTTAGGTTCTCGGAGTCTCAGTCGGAGAACCTCTTGGGAAACCTACAAGACGCTAGCTGTCAGTTGCTAAGGAAGGACCCAAAGCCACACCACCCCCATCCTCAGCCACCTTCCTAGACTGAGTCAGGGGCTAAGCCCCTCTCATCTTGGGGGTCCTAATCCCCTCTTCTCGGGGTCCCAGTCCCCTCTCTTCTCGGGGTTCCAACCCCATCTCTTCCTGGGGATCCCAGCCCCCTCTCTTCTCTTCCCGGGGGTCCCAATCCCCTCTCTTATCTTCTCAGGGTCCCAGACCTCTCTTTTCTCGGGAGTCCCAGTCCCCTCTCTCCTCGGGGGGTCCCAGACCTCTCTCTTCTCGGGGATCCCAATCCCTTCTCTTCTCTTCCCGGGGGTCCCGCCGTCGGCTGGAAACCCTCACGCGATCACAACAGGTTTAGGGGCAAAGACTTCAATTCCCAATACCTAAACTTCAGGTGACAGATACAGAACCCCGAAACCCCCAATTTTCCTTTCTGCTCTAGCTTCCCAAGGGACACGTGAGTCTTTCGCTCAGAAAAAGAAACCCGTCCAGGCCACCGCCCCCACCTCCACTGGGACGATCTTGCTCTTAAAAAAAAACCAAACCCACTCCCGACCCACCCACCCACCCAGCGCTCAGCATCCCGGAGCGGCGAGTGTGTCCCCGGGGGGGCCTGAGTCCAGCAAGGGGCCGCGGAGGTCCATCCCGCCCCGCGCCTGGTCGCAGCCTGGATGGTCGATGCAATGAATGAGTCCGGTAGGGGCAACGGCGCAGGCGGGCGGGCGGGCAGCCCCGGAGCTCAATGAAGCCCCCACCGCCCAGAGAGAGGCTCCGGGCCTGACCCCTCGCGGACCCGCCCCCGCCCCGCGGGCCCACGGTGCGCGCGCACAGAGAGGGGCCTGGCTGGGAAGGAAGCCCCGCTCGGCCGGCCTCGCTTCCGCCCGCCCAGAGGGAGGGGCAGGCGGCCCGACTCACTTACCACGGCCTGGGGTGGTGTGGGGGGAGCAGGGGTGGCCTCCCAAAGCACGCCCGCCACCCGCCGCTCGGGGAGCAGCGCGCGGCCGCCACGAAACCGTCGCCGGCGCCGCCGACACCGACCGCGGCTCCGGGCGCAGCAGCAGCAGCAGCACAGCAGCAGCGGCAGCAGCGCGCGCGGAGGGCCCAAGTGCGTCACACACCGCTCGCCGTCAGAGGCTCGCTCCGAAGCTCCGCCCCCGCCGCCTTCTCATTGGCGGGCGAGACCGTCACTCTTAGGCCCTCCCTGGCCGCCATTGGGCAACGCGGCTTTTGAAACCCGAAGGAACGGGGCGGAGAAGGGGAAGAGGCGGGACTTAAGGAGCGAGAGAGGAGGGGGGGAAGGAAAGAGGAACGGCTGTAGGAGGGGCTAGAAAGTCCCGCCCCTCGTCCCTCGCCTCGGCCGACGGTTGGCTGGAGAGCGTCGTGACGTCACACAGGCCTCTCCTGAGGCTCCGCCCCCTGTTTCGGAGCTGAGACGCCCGGGCTCCGGAAGCTCGCGGCCAATCAGAGGGAAAAGGTTCCCGGATGGCTTGGTAACTATTTCTAACCCTTTCCTTGACCCCAGTGCGCGGGTGGTGATGGGAAGGCTTTTTCCGGTCGTCTGGCCCCTGGTTTCCTGGCAGGACCCGGAAGTCCTCCTCGTGTGCCTTGCTTGCTCTTGCTTCGAGGCCCTAAAACCTGGGCTCCTCGCCTGTGCTATTATTCTAGCCCAGGAGCCCCTTTTTCTCTCTCTAAATCCCTGAAATCTATATTCTGTTAGAGATTCCCCACATTCATTTTAGAGCCTGGTACAAATTAGGACCCTGGGGACTCTCCCATCTTTATTTAAGCCACCCTCTTTGTTAGTAAAGATGAACCCAGGGGCCAGGGACAGAGGTTAAGGCCTTTGCTGACCTTGCACGCAGCTGACCCCAGTGAGATCCCAAGGCATCGCCTGGAGTCTAAGCCCTAGCCCATTCCCCAGCACCTCTGGGTGTTGCCTTCCCACCCACCCCACTCTTTTACCCTACCCCAGAAAATGGATCTAGTGCAAATATTCCCGCCTCTGGGATATATTGCACACTGCTCCTGGAGAATCAAAAGCTTGGGTAAACTTGTGTTTTAAACATTGTCACTTTGTGTACTGTTTATTTGCCTGTCGCCTTTGGCCTAGAGGTCAGAGTTTAGTTTTCTTATCTTGGTGTTTTCAGCTCCCCTCTTAGCCACCTGAAGAATCCTGATATAAAAATACAGGGAGGGGCCACGTTACTGCTGGTAACGTGTTTGCCTTGCATTCCATTGACATGGTTTCAGTCGCTGGAGCTTGCCAGTAGCAATTCCTGAGCACAGAGGCAGGGGTACTGAGCACCAGATGCGATCCAAACAAACAAACAAAATAAATTGCAGGGATGATTAATCATGTTCTAGAAACTAGACCTAGTGACTAAGGATCTTATATAGGACAGCAGGGAGTGTACTCAGAAAACAAAGTCAAATGAACTATGGGTGGCTCCCAACCACTCCCTGGAACACTATACAGAACTGAAAATGGGCCCAATAGTTACTACAGTTTCCTCACAACCCTCATGAACCTTTGATTTTTCACTCTTAAAATGTCCAACTCAGTTCTGTTGTATCTATGGCTGGGTATAGTAGAGTTTGCTCATTTAATATTTGATGCATGAATACTTAGATTATTTAAAATAGAATATTACTATAAGAATCGGAGTTCTGGGGCCGGGAAGGTGGCGCTAGAGATAAGGTGTCTGCCTTGTAAGCGCTACCAAGGAACGGACCGCGGTTCGATCCCCCGGCGTCCCATATGGTCCCCCCAAGCCAGGGGCGATTTCTGAGCACATAGCCAGGAGTAACCCCTGAGCATCAAACGGGTGTGGCCCAAAAACCAAAAAAAAAAAAAAAAAAAAAAAAAAAAAAAGAATCGGAGTTCTGATTAGGCCAGAGAAATAATGCAGCTGGGAGAGTGCTAGCCTTGTATATGGCTGATCTGGGTCCAAACTCAAGCACTACATATGGTAGTGCTACCATACCAGGAATGATCCCTGAGCCAGAGTCCGAAGTAAGTCCTGAGCACTACCCCGTGTGGCCCAGAAAAAAAGCGCAAAACGAAGTATAGGAGTATTTTTTGTTTAGTTTTGTTTGTGGGTGTTTGTTTTGGGGCCACACCCAGCACCTCTCAGGTGTTACTACTGGCTCTGAGCTCAGAAATTGCAGAGGGCTGGAATAATAGTACAGCGGGTAGGGCGTTTGCCTTGTACGCGGCCAACCCAGGACCTGGTTCAATTCTCCTGCATTCCACGTGGTCCCCAGAGCCTGCCAGGAGCGATTTCTGAGTGCAGAGCCAGGAGTAACCCCCTGAGCACCACCAGTGTGACTGCAAAACCTAAATAAATGTTAAAAAAAAATTATGGGGCTGGAGAGTTAGCATGGAGGTAAGGCGTTTGCCTTGCATGCAGAAGGACGGCATCCCATATGGTTCCTCGTATCTGCTAGGGGCGATTTCTGAGCACAGAGTCAGGAGTAGCCCCTGAATGCTGCCGGTTGTGACCCAAAAACAAAAACAAAAAAATTAGTCCTTGCAGGCCCCATGAACCACATAGGATATCAGAGACTGAACCCAGATCAGTCTAGTGGATGTACACATTTTAAATTCAAGAATCCTGGTTTTATTTCTGAACTCAACTAAATTTGAGTTATGTGAACCTGGATACATTTTAAACCTCTGTAGGGACCAGAACAATAGTACAGAGGCTAAGGTACTTGCATGCAGCTGTCGGGGCTGATCCTTAGCATACCATATGGTTCCTGGAGCCAAGCAAGAAGGATCTTTGAGCACAGAGCCATAAGTAAACCTTAAGCATCACAGGTGTCATTCCCCCCAAAATCTAAGCACCTGTGAACTATAAATTTTTTGTTTGTAAAATGAGAGTAAACACATGTTCTTGCCTCACAGGTTGTTTTGATAACTAAATGAAATACTTTTATGAAAGGCCACACCCAGCAATTCTCAGAGGTTATCCTTGGCTCTGCACTCAGTTATCACTCCTGGTGGTGATGGGATCATATGGGATGCCAAGGATCAAATCCAGACCAGCCATGTGCAAGACAAGCATCCTACCTGCTATACTATGGCCCTGATCCCAAATGAAATAATTATACTTAGATGTTCCTGGTACTCAGTAAGACCTCAATAACTAATAGATATTAGTTATAATAAAATTCCCACAACTTCTAGGCCATAGAGATAGTACAGTGGGTAAGGCACTTGCTTTACACACTGTAGAACTTGGTTCGATCTCTGGTATCATATATATAGTACCCTAAGCCTACCAGAAGTAATATTTGAGTGCAGAATGAGAAGTAAACCCTGAGCACCACAGGTGCGGCCCCAAACAAAATTAGGGCCAGAGAGAGAGCATGGAGGTAAGGCGTTTGCCTCACATACAGGTCGGGTGGTTCGAATCCTGGCATCCCATACAGTTCCCTGAGCCTGCCAGGAGCGTTTTCTAAGCATAGAGCCAGGAGGAACCCGTGAGCACTGCCGGGTGTGACCCAAAAATAAAATAAATAAATAAATAAAATAAAATAGGGACCGGAGAGATAGCATGGAGGTAAGGCGTGTGTCTTTCATGCAAAAGGTCATTGGCTCAAATACCGGCATCCCACATGGTCCCTGAGCCTGCTAGGAGCGATTTCTCAGCGTGGAGCCAGGAATAACCCCTGAATGCTGCTGGGTGTGACCCAAAAACCAAAAAATAAATAAATAAATATAGAATACTCAGAAATTCTATTTGATGGACCAGAGAGATAGCACAGCAGTAGGGCATTTGCCTTGCAAGCTGCTGACCCAGGAGCAATGGTGGTTCGAATTCTGGCATCCCATATGGTCCTCCGTGCCTGCCAGGAGTGATTTCTGAGCACAGAGCTAGGAATAACCCCAGGTGTGGCAAAAGAAAAAAAAAAAGAAAAAAGAAAGAAATTCTATTTGAAACATTCTAAAACATGGATTTTTGTTGTTGCTATTATTGAGGCGCATCCCAAGGTAGTCAGAGATTATTCCTGGCTCTGTGCTCAGGAATAATCTCTGGCAGTACTGAAGGACTATATGTACTGCCAGGGCTTTTAATCTGGGTCAGCTGTATTCAAGGCAAACAAACACCTTATCTCCTATATTATTTCTCTTCCCCTAAAATGTGGATTCTGATACAGAAAAGGTTCATTCAGAATTTATTTTGGAATAAATAAATACATTAAGTCTTGACTATAATATGCTTGTGGGAAAAATAGAGGAGACATTAGATAAGCACGTTTTCATGTAATTATAGTGATTACTACATTTTTTATTTTTTTTATGAGATATACCCACGTTACTCAATGCTGACTACTGGGCAGTGTTCAGAGGACCATATATGATGCTGGGACCAAAACCTAGTTGTGGACAACATACAAGCAAGCATCTTGCCCACATACAATCTGTCAGACCCCTTGGTGATTTCTGTTGAAGAATTTTTTTCTTAGAAGTAGCAAGTAGGGGCCGGAGAGATAGCATGGAGGTAAGGCGTTTGCCTTTCATGCAAAAGGTCATCAGTTCGAATCCCAGCGTCCCATATGGTCCCCCGTGCTTGCCAGGAGCAATTTCTGAGCATGGAGCCAGGAGTAACCCCTGAGCATTGCCGGGTGAGACCCAAAAACCAAAAAAAAAAAAAAAAAGAATAAGTAGCAACTCAGGGGCTGGAGAGATAGCATGGAGGTAAGGCGTTTGCCTTTCATGTAGAAGGACTGTGGTTTGAATCCTGGCATCCCATATGGTCGCCTGTGCCTGCCGGGAACGATTTCTGAGCATAGGAGTAACCCCTGAGCGCTGCCAGGTGTGACCCAAAAACCAAACACCAAAAAAAAAAAAAAAGTAGCAACTCATCATTTCCTGGGACTTTTGGCTGTGGCCCTTTTATTATAGTTCTCTTTTGTGTAGGCTTGGGAGACCATATGGGATGCCAGTGGTCGAACCGAACCACTGTCCTTCTGAATGCAAGGCAAACACGCCTTACCTCAATGCTATCTCTCCAGCCCCTCATTTTTATTTTTTAATAAAATCTTGCTGAAGGACATCTTACGAAGAGGTCCTAAAAATTATGATGGGAAAAATTCTCTCCTTACTCAAGATAAACGTTGTATGCATCTCTGAAGGGTTGGTGCTAAGGCTATGTTTATATTTGCATAAAGTAAGTACACATTGATTTCCCTTCCTTGTTTTCTATAACTTGATAAGAAAGTTGATATTCATAAATAGCAGTAGGGTGTTTGCCTTGCATACAGCTGACCCCGGACAGACGGTGGTTCAAATCCTGGCATTCCAGGATATGGTCCCCCGAGCCTGCCAGGAGCGATTTCTGAGCAAAAAGCCAGGAATAACCCTGAGCACAGCCGAGTGTGATTCCCCCAAAAAATTCCAAAACACATTAGCTATACCCCAAATCCTCTTTTGTCCCTGGCAACTACTAATCAACTTTCCATCTCAATAGACTCATATTATGAACATTTCATATAAATGAAAATATAGTATTTGATCTTTGTGTCTGTCTTTCTTTGAATATAATATTTTCCAGTTTGATTACTGTTACAGCATTTGAAAGTACTTCATTCCCTTTTATGATCAAATAATATTCCATTATGTAGTATATCTTATTTATATATTCATGAGTGACATTTGAAGTTCTACTTGTGTCTACTGTTACTAATGCTGCTCTGAACATTATACAGGTTTTTTATGCACATATATTTTCTTTTTTCTTTATTTTTTCTCTATTCTTTTTTTTTGTTTGTTTTATGGGGGTTTTGGGGGGGGGTCATACCCGGCAGCGCTCAGGTGTGACTCCTGGCTCCACGCTCAGAAATCGTTACTGGCAGGCTCGGGGGACCATATGGGATGCCGGAATTCGAACCAATGACCTTCTACATGAAAGGCAAACGCCCTGCCTCCATGTTATCTCTCCAGTCTCTATTCTTTAAACTTGATTGATAGATTGATTGGTTTTGGGGCCACACCCAGTGGTGCTCAGGGGTCACTCCTAGCTCTGCACTCATAAATTATCTCTGGCAGGCTGGAGGACCATATGGGATGCAAAGAATCGAACCAGGTCCTTCCTAGATCATCCACATGCAAGGCAAATGTCCTACTACTGTTCTATGACCAGAGAGATAATACAGAATGTAAAGGCCCAGGATTGATCTCTGGGACAGTATATGATTCCCCAAGCATTTCCAGGGGTTAGTCCTGAGAACAAAACCAGGAAATTTCCTTGAACACCTCTGGGTGTGACTATCCCCCTAAAACAAACAAACAAATAAATAAATATGGCCCAGAGAGATAGTGCAGGGATTAAGGTGCTTTCATTGCATGTGACAAATCCCAGTTTAATCTCCAACATTGCATATGGTCTCCTAACAACTTCTAGGAGTGACATCTGACACAGAGCCAGGGATAGCCCAAAAGCCCCCTCCCCTCAATAATTATTGCCATCCTGGGAGGTGTAAAGTGTTTTTTCCATTGAGTTTTTCATAGTTTTTTTTTTTCACTTCTAATGACTAATGATTTTTATCCATTTTTTTCATATGCCTATTATTCACTTAAATTATCCTCTTCTTAGGGTCAGAGCAGTGGCACAGCGATAGAGCGTTGGCCGTGCACGTGGCTGACCTAGGACAAACTGAGATTCAATTCCCAGTTGTCCATATGGTCCCCCAAGCCAGAAGCAATTTCTGAGCGTAGAGCCAGGAGTAGCCCTTGAGCATCACCAGGTATGGCCAAAAAAACAAAAATAAAGAAAAACCATCCTTTTCTTGTGATAAGGAGAAAGGAAATAGTTCAAAGAACTAGACTATATTATTTTTTGTTTTGTTTTGTGGCCACACTGGGTGACGCTCAGGGGTTACTCCTGGCTATGCACTCAGAAATCGCTCCTGGTTTGAGGGACCATATGGGATGCCAGGGGATCCAACCTCTGTCTATCCTAGGCTAGCGAGGGCAAGGCAAACACCTTACTACTTGCGCCACTATTCTGGTTCCTTCTTTTTTGTTTTTGTTTGTTTATTTGGAGGCCAAACCCAGCCATGCTCAGGAATTACTCTTGGCTCTATGCTCAGAAATTACTTCTGGCCAGTTTGGGAGACTATATGAGATGCCAAGAACCAAACCAAGGTAAATATGAGATGCCATGTTTGCCAAACAATGCAAGGCAAAACCTACCTGCTGTGCTATTGCTCCAGCCCCAGGGCTGGAATATATTCTTTTTGTTTGTTTGGTTTGGTTTGGTTGGGCCATACCCAGCAATTCTTAGGGGTTACTCCTGTCTCTGCACTGAGGAACTACTCCTAGCAGTGCTCGAGGGATCATATGGGATGCTGGGGATGGAACCCAGGCCAGCTATGTGCATGACAACCACCATACATACCTGCTGTTATCCAGCACCTATAGTGCAAGCCCTGGGTTTCTTCCTGGGCATAGTATGTTGTCCTATGCACTGGCCTGACCTTTAGTGGCCTCTGAACATCTCCCAGAACTGCTAATTATGAAGGGGAGGGGAGAAATAGAGCTCTCTCCTTTCTTTCATTTTTTGGAATTATAATAGTTCCTTTTTTGTTTTGTTTTGTTTGGGTTTTCGGGCCACACCCATTTGATGCTCAGGGGTTACTCCTGGCTAAGTGCTCAGAAATTGCCCCTGGCTTGGGGGGACCATATGGTATGCCTGGGGATCTAACCTCAATCCTTCCTTGGCTAGCGCTTGCAAGGCAGACACCTTACCTCTAGTGCCACCTCGCCAGTCCCTAGTAGTTCCTTTCTTATCCACAGGGATACATTCCAAGACCCCTAGTGAATGTCTGAAATTGCAGATAGTCTGAACTCAGAACATGCTGGTTTTTCCTTATATATACATACATATGATGTTTGCTTTTTAAATTAGGCACAGTAAGAAATAACAAATGAGGGGCTGGAGAGATAGCAGGTAAGGTAAGGCGTTTGCCTTGTGTGCAGAAGGTCGGTGGTTCGAATCCTGGCATCCCATATGGTCCCCGAGCCTGCCAGGAGCAATTTCTGATTGTAGAGCCAGGAGTAATCCCTGAGTGTTGCTGGATGTGACCAAAAAAAAAAAAAAAAATGGGCCAGAGAGATAGTATGGAGGTAAGGCATTTGCCTTTCATGCTGAAGGATGGTAGTTCAAATCCCGGCATCCCATATGGTCCCCCAAACCTGCCAGGGGAGATTTCTGAGCATAAAGCCAGGAGTAATCCTGGCTGCTGCCAAGTGTGACCCAAAAACAAAAAGGAATAACAAATGAAACATAACATGTAATAAAGATTGAAAATGGTTTCTCAAAATATCTTATTAGGGGGCTGATGTGATAGAACAGTGGTAGGGTGTTTGCCTTGCATGCTGCTTACTCTTGGGATCGGCCCAGGTTACTCTTGGGATCGGCCCCAACATTCCATATTGTCCCCTGAGCCTGCCAGGAGCGATTTCTGAGCACAGAACTAAAAGGAAACCCTGAGCACTGTCGAGTGTGGCCCAAAAAACAAAAAACAGAACAAAATATCTTTTTTTGTTTTTTTTTTGGTTTTTGGGTCACACCCGGCAGCGCTCGGGTTACTCCCAGCTCTATGTTCAGAAATCGCCCCTGGCAGGCACAGGGGACCATATGGGATGCCGGGATTCGAACCACCATCCTTCTTTCTGCATGAAAGGCAAATGCCTTACCTCCATGCTATCTCTCCAGCCCCAGAACAAAATATCTTATTAGTATGTAATATTTCCAGGCTACAGTTGATCATAATTGAAAGTATGGAAGGTGAAACTGCAAATAAGTGGGGCTAGTGTATTTATATTTTTTTTGTACTCTCCCTTTCTTCATTCCTTCCTTCTTTCCTTTCACCCTTCTTCCCTTCAATCCTTCCTTCCCTCTTTCCTTCCTTCCTTTAATCTCTCTCTCCCCTGGGGGGGTGCTTTTAAGAGACCACTACAGATTGAGCCAGTGCTCAGGACACCATACAATGCCCAGGAGAAAATTCAGGGTTCTGCATGCTTAGAATGCACTCCAAGGGCTGGAGAGACAGTACAGTAGATAGAGCACTATCTACTAGCACACAGCTGACCCAGGACCAACCCAGGTTCAATCCCCAACATCCCATAGCCCCTGAGCCTGGCAGGGGTGATTTCTTTTTTTTTTTTTTTTTTTTTTTTGGTTTTTGGGCCACACCCGGTGGCGCTCAGGGGCTACTCCTGGCTGTCTGCTCAGAAATAGCTCCTGGCAGGCACAGGGGACCATATGGGACACCGGGATTCGAACCAACCACCTTTGGTCCTGGACCGGCTGCTTGCAAGGCAAACACCACTGTGCTATCTCTCCGGGCCCAGGAGTGATTTCTGATCACAGAGCCAGGAGTAATCCCTGAACACTGCCAGGTGTGGCCCAAAAGCAAGCAAACAAACCAAATTATTGAGTGAGATAAGATCAAGAAGAGAAATATGGAGTGAGTAGTTTAAAGCCATCCAAGAAGTTGTCTCTGCCAGGAAAATAGTCTGTGAAAAAGAACGACGACTCAACCATAACAGTGCCTAAGGTAAAGAGAGTTTGTCCAGAGTCTGGATGTCTTTATTGCATGTCTTCTTCCCAATGGCCCACACTAATGTCCCCAACACCACTCCAGCAGTCTTTCTCCAAATGCTTTTCTTTTTTTTTTTTTTTTTTGTTTGTTTGTTTGGTTTTTGGTTTTTGGGCCACACCCGGCGGTGCTCAGGGGTTACTCCTGGCTGTCTGCTCAGAAATAGCTCCTGGCAGGCACGGGGGACTATATGGGACACCGGGATTTGAACCAACCACCTTAGGTCCTGGATTGGCTGCTTGCAAGGCAAACGCCGCTGTGCTATCTCTCCGGGCCCCCAAATGCTTTTCTTGCAGTTACTAAATCTCACTTTTGCGCCTCATTTTCACACCTGTCACAAGGAACTATAATTTCTCTATACATGAACATGGTATGGAGGATTTGAGTAGTGATTATGTCTAAAGCTAGAAATTTGTACTGTTCAGGCACAGGCCCTTGGGGTCTGTTATGGCACTAGGAAAACTAGTGTGAAGGCAGAAAACATGAGAAGTCTTCAACAAACAGCAGCAACTACAATGGAAAAGCCAGCGAAGCTGAGTGCTAACTGAATGAAAACAAGGAGACATCCTTAGATGCTAGCTCAATATGACTGTATAAAATAGAACTCATCAAATTTACATGGTTATGAGGCTCAAATAATCAAATCATACATTAAGTTTCTTACATAGTACAAGGTATTTGATAATCTTGGGAACCAATTCAGAGAGTATAGTGACAACTGAAATCAAACAACTCAGAGAAGGCTCAGTCAGGACTAATTCAGACAGTAGCTTTCAAGTTTAGTCATATTAACCAAGATGTACTTAGTTGTTTCAGTTGGCAGACTGATACCTAGAAGATAGCTCTTTACATTTAGTTTTCAGAGCCTTATACAGATATTCTTAAAAGCATTTTCCAGATGAAACTGAGACTTAGAGTTGTATGGCAAATTGCAGAAACTGCCCACATCAATACAGGCAAGATTAGAATGCCTAAAGTTTCAGCCATAGGGTAATACAGGGTTTCTGAAACTTTTCCCACTTGTAACCAATTTTTTTTTTTTTTTTTTTTTTGGTTTTTGGGCCACACCCGGCATTGGTCAGGGGTTACTCCTGGCTGTCTACTCAGAAATAGCTCCTGGCAGGCACGGGGGACCATATGGGACACCAGGATTCGAACCAACCACCTTTGGTCCTGGATCGGCTGCTTGCAAGGCAAACGCCGCTATGCTATCTCTCCGGGCCCTTTTTTTTTTTTTTTTTTTTTTTTTTGGTTTTTGGGCCACACCTTGTGATACTCAGAGGTTACTCCTGGCTACGTGCTCAGAAATTGCTCTTGGCTTCGGGAACCATATGGGACGCGGTGGATCAAACTGTGGTTTGTCCTAGGTCAGCACATGCCAGGCAGACGCCCTACCGCTTGTACCACCACTCCAGCCCCTTTTTGTTTTTTTTGGTTTTTTTTTTTGGTTTTTGGGCCACACCCATTTGACGCTCAGGGGTTACTCCTGGCTATGTGCTCAGAAATCGCCCCTGGCTTGGGGGGGACCATATGGGACGCCGGGGGATCGAACCACGGTCCTTCCTTGGCTAGCGCTTGCAAGGCAGACACCTTACCTCCAGCGCCACCTACCCGGCCCCTCCAGCCCCTTTTTAAGAAATTATTTTGTGGGGCCGGGCGGTGGCGCTCGAGGTAAGGTGCCTGCCTTACCTGCGCTAGCCTAGGAGACGGACCGCGGTTCGATCCCCCGGCGTCCCATATGGTCCCCCAAGCCAGGAGCGACTTCTGAGCGCATAGTCAGGAGTAACCCCTGAGCGTCACCGGGTGTGGCCCAAAAACCAAAAAAAAAAAAAAAAAAAAAAATAAATTATTTTGTTTGTCTTTGGGTCACACCCGGCAGCCCTCAGGGATTACTCCTGACCCTACACTCAAAAATCGCTCCTGGGGGCTGGAGAGATAGCATGGAGGTAAGGCATTTATTTGCCTTTCCTGCAGAAGGATGGTGGTTCCAATCCCGGCATCCCATATGGTCCCCTGTGCCTGCCAGGGGCGATTTCTGAGCATAGAGCCAGGAGTAACCCCTGAGCACTGCTGGGTATGACCTAAAAACCAAAAAAAAAAAATCACTCCTGGCAGACTCGGGGAACCATATGGGATGCTGGGATTTGAACCACCATCCTTCTGCATGCAAGGCAAATGCCTTACCTCCATGCTATCTCTCCAGCCCCTCAAGAAATTTTTATACCACCTCAGGTATATAAAATATGTATAGAACCAGAGTGATAACTCAGTGGGACTAAGTGCATGCTTTGCATAAAGAAAACTTGAATTTGAGTTTCTGTATTACATAGTCCCCTAACATTGCCAGGAGCACCAAGTTAGGAGTAGCTCCTGAGCACTGCCATCTGTGCTCCAAAACAAACTACAGTAAATAAAATAGATATACAAGGAATCAGATCAGGTACAGTGGGGTAGAGCATTTGCCTTGCACACAACTGACCATGTTTCAATTCTTGGCATTTCATATGGTTCCCTAAGCCAGCCAGGAGTAATTCCTGAGTACAGAGCCAGGAGTAATCCTTGAGCATTGCCAGATGTGGCCCCAAAACAAAAAGGTAAATAGGGCCGGGCGGTGGCGCTAAAGGTAAGGTGCCTGCCTTGTCTGCGCTAACCTTGGACGGACCGCGGTTCGATCCCCCGGTGTCCCATATGGTCCCCCAAGCCAGGAGCAACTTCTGAGCACATAGCCAGGAGTAACCCCTGAGCGTTACTGGGTGTGGCCCAAAAACCAAAAAAAAAAAAAGTAAATAGATATGCAACTCAGACATTTACTATTAATGAATTTGTTTATTATAGGAACCAAAAAGAAGCTCAAAGGTTTTGCCTGCAGGAGATTCGGGTTTCATCCCCACCATTAAAGGTCCTGAAGCACCGATGTATGATTCGTTTCTCTCCACACCCCAGTTTGTTTGTAGACAAACTAAAGAAAAAAAAAACTTACATTAAGGTTCATTGGCTCATTTCAATCCTTGGCACCACACTGAACATAACTAAGTGTGGTGGCCCGAGTACCACAGGGATAGTCCTGGTGGTTCCCAAGATAAGATATAAGACCAAAGCATCATCACCACATCTTCAGGCCATAACACTGAACCAACACACACACACACACACACACACACACACACACACACACACGCACACATACACACACACACACACAGCACATGAAATAGGTTGAGCCTCATTTGCAAAAGGGTTATAACTACCTGGTGGGATTAACTGTGTATAATAGTTATAGGAACATCATCAGGTGCCTAAGTAGAATCATTGTTTTGATATTTATTATCTCTTTAAGTAGGTAACTTACCTTTTTTTTGAGTTCTATTGGTCAAAAGGAGGTATTAATAGCACTTACTTCTTTTTGTTTGTTTTTTTGGGCCACACCTGGCGATGCTCAGGGGTTACTCCTGGCTGTCTGCTCAGAAATAGGTCCTGTCTGCTCAGAAATAGCTCCTGGCAGGCACGGGGGACCATATGGGACACCGGGATTCGAACCAACCACCTTTGGTCCTGGATCGGCTGCTTGCAAGGTAAACACCGCTGTGCTATCTCTCTGGGCCCGAGCACTTACTTCTTAATGTGCAGGTAGGTTTAAGTGGGTGCAACAAAAAGATGAAAAGTGGGACATAGGAGCTGGAGAAACAATACAGCGTGCAGGGCACCTACCTTGCATACAACAGTTTTGGCAGGGTTGGATCCTCCGCATCTCATTTGGTCCCCCTTACCAATGCCAGAAGTGATTTCTTTTCCTTTTTGGTTTTTGGGCCACACCCGGCAGTGCTCGGGTGTGATCTCTGGCTCTGAGCTCAGAAATTACTCCTGGCAGGCTTGGGGGACCATATGGGATGCCAGGAATCAAACCACTGACCCTCCTGGGTCAGCCACGTGCAACTTAAACGCCCTACCGCTGTGCTATCTCTCCAGCCCCAGAAGTGATAGTCAAAGTGTAGAGCCAGGAAGTAACCCTGAGCATCACCAGGTACGGCCCCAAAACAAAACAAAAAGTGAGACACATAGACCTGTGTTTATTATTATAGGGAATTGAGGTGGTACACACCCTGTGATGCTTAGGAGTTCCTCCTAGGGATGTCTATGGAACCATAGGAATCCATCCTGAGTTAGCCAAATGCAAGGCAAACACTAACCCCGTACTGTCTGTCTCTGTCTGTCTGTCTCTGTCTGTCTGTCTCTGTCTGTCTGTCTGTCTCTCTCTCTCTCTCTCTCTCTCTCTCTCTCTCTCTCTCTCTCTCTCTTTTTCGTTTGGTTTTTGGGTCGCACCTGGCAGCACACAGGGGTTACTCCTGGCTCTACGCTCAGAAATTGCTCCTGGCAGGCTCAGGGGACCATATGGGATGCCGGGATTCATACCACCGTCCTTCTGCATGAAAGGCAAACACCTTACCTCCATGCTATCTCTCCGGCCCCGTACTGTCTCTCTTGCCTGGAATTTGCTTATTTATTTTGGGTGCTGGGGATTGAACAGAATATGGACTGTCATTCCTAGGCATGAAACATAGCCCTGCCCCTGAGCTGCATCCCCGCCCACTATGGGAAAGGAAAGTGAAGGTAACTGTGTAACTTAGTGGTGAAATCCCCAAAGCAGGTCTTCTGACTGCCCCATAACGTGCCTGCAGGAAAGATCTCTCTCAAAGTCCCTCTTTGGTTCCTGTCTGGGTCTGTCAGGGTGGAAGGGTCGCCTGGGGATGATTTGTGGGAATCAATCTTTTGGTGGGGAGACTGACCCTGGTTTGGAGGCTGGAGGGCCTCAGTGCTCTGTTGGGAAAGAACTAGGCGCCCTCTCCTGATCACTAGCAGGAATCGCTTTGGCCCAGAGCTCTGGATTGGGCCCAGTAATCACTGGGCCATTCTCCCTCGAGGAAATGCTCTGACATGCCCAGAGAAGCACGTTTTTTGGGGAAAGAGGCGCTGAGACCAGAACAACACTGGCTTAACACAGCAAAGAAGGGCGAACTGAATAATTGAGCTGCAGGGTATGTGTGTGGGGAAGGCCAGAGCTGGAGCAGAGACCGGATTGGGGAGAAAAATTGGGGAGACCCTGAGGAATTAATTCCATCTTCTCTCAACAGGTTGATGGCACGCAGCTAAGGTAAGGGGACAACGTGGCTTATCCAGCGAGGTCCGACCCTACCCGGGTGTGCAGGGCTCTTCCAACGCTTGCTCCCCCGCGCAGCTGGAATGGGTGGGGCGGCGGGGCCCCCGAGACGAGACGCAGCGCTGGAAGAGAGGCTGGAGCCAGGCGCCCAGAAGCGGGGTTCAGATCCGCAGAAACGGGGCGGGACCGGCGGCGGGCAGGGCGCAGTTTCCACCCCGAGCTCCGCCTCCCCCATTCCCGCTACCACCCTTCCCTTGCCGCTGCCCCCACCCCCTCAACCCGGCCTGGGCTGCCCCCGGGGGTCCCCCTGCGCCCACCTGTGCTGGCACTGCCTCCTCCTCGCTGCCACAACCTGTGTGAGTATGGAGATGGGGGTGCTAGGCAAGGCGACCTTTAACGGAGCCCGGCCACGCGGTCCGGCCTCCCCTGGGCGGGATTCTGAGCGCCGGGGGGCCTGGTGCTTGTTTCCGAATTCTAATTGCGGTGTTGGGGACGCGCATCCTTTCACCCCAGCTTCCCTTCCTGGGCCTGAACTTGCGGGGGGATAGAAAAGGGGACGGGGTGTACCGGAAGACCTGGGAAGCTTATAGATTATTTTTGAACACCATTTCTGCCTGTGACCTCCAACCTCCCTGGACTTCAGTTTTCTCCTCTGTAAAATGGAAATAATACAGTTTCTAGCAGTACAAAAGCCCATTGAGCAGAGCCCCTACAATTAGTAGGGACTTAGTTAATGTGAATTGGGATTGACTGCTAAGCAGTACAGTGAGGTTTTGGAAATAAGAGCAGTTTTCAGTTAAGTAAGTACCCACAAGGGTAAGTTAGAACTAGCTGGGACTGACAGCTGCCCTTGAGTTAGTGAACTCCTTGTCCTAAGACTAAGGGACCAAATTAATCTTTTTAGATTTCACTAAACCACTGGCACAACTGTGGACACAGCCCAGAGCGGTTAGGTGTCTCACTCAAGCTCATACAGCTTAAAGGCAGGCTCAGCTCTTAAGAAGTGGTCCAGATGGGGCTAGAGCAATAGCACAACGGATAGGGCGTTTGCCTTGCACACAGCCGACCCAAGTTTGGTTCCTGGCATCCCATATGTTCCCCTGAGACTGACAGGAGTGATTTCTGAGTGAAGAGCGCCGCTGAAATAAAATTTAAAAAAAAAAAAAAAAAGTGGTCCAGAATGTTTCTCCAGAATCTTTACCACCCCTGCCTTGGGCAGCGCCCTATGGATTTTTTCGGTGGGGATACAGTTGCTGAGGTAGAGTAGCTGGCTCCTAGGAGGGAAGCTGGAAGTAGTACTGGTCGTCCATCACTGCCTCAAACCCAGTGTCTGGGTTTGGGTTGAGTGTACTCCTCTAAAGACTATGTTAGACTTAGGTTTCCATTTAAGGAAAACCCAAGGACCTTGTTTTATTTGGGAGGGGAGTAGAATTGCTTTCCAGTCCTTCAGGAGAACCCTAGCCTCCAAAAAGACAGCAGTTTCAGCCATTGGGGCCTGCAACCTGTGCAGCCTACCCAAGGCCTCCTGGTGACTAAAAACTGAAAGGCGTGTCCACCTGGCTTTTGTTTCCTCTGCTTTCTTTCTTCCTGAGGGTGGGGCCTAAGTGGAGTGTCCTAGGGGTGGGGCTGGGAAGGAAGGGACCTAAATGGAAGGCCCTAGATTCCAGTAGGGCAGGTTCTTGAACCTAGAGCACGCCCTTCTTGGCAACCAGCCCTTCTTGGCTTTTCCTTTGGCCCAGCGAATGGTTTTGAGGAAAGGCCATGTTCTACATCTTGTCTTCTTTTTTTCATTAGTGGAGATAGTGTTGATGGATTCATCTGTATAGGATTTCATTTTCTTCTTTCTTCCTGGATGTACAGGTACTCATTCTCCATTCTTCCTAAAGCAGGCTTAAAACTTAGCCTACAGCTCTGACCCAGTGAGGAAGTGATCAAGGAAGATCAGCTGAGCTGTGCAGGGCCCCAGGGCTCCCCTGTGCTGGGCCTTTCTTTGCAGCTTCCTAATCCTCTCTTGTTCTTTCCTGTCCCTAGTGGGTAACTGGGTTAGGATTGTTGGTGTGTACTCAGCTCTTAAGGTTCCTGACCTTAGACTCCTTTATATAAGCAGGGAATCACATTCCTCCAGCCCTCTGACCTCTCCCAAATGAGTTAGACATTTCTAGAAACCTACAGAAGCTCTCTCCAGTAAATAGCAAACCCAGTCTAGCACCAGACTTGATTCTGCAAAACCTTTCACTCTCAGAGCACATGAGGTCATGGGCAGTGATAAGCAGGGAGCCAAGGTTCTATGGGCTTTCATGAAGTTGGTGCTTCTGTGGTCTGCGGAGTAGGCATAGAGCACCTGAAGTCGAGGAAGGGACTGAAGGTGCAGAAGAGCCCAGGGCGAGTTGGTGGAACAGTGAGAGCTAACTGGAGACACTAAAGCCTAGAAGCTCAGCTTGGGGGAAGAGATGGCCATCCTGTCCACTGGGCACTTTCAGGATTTCATCTTAAAACAAGAGACAAGTGAAGTCAGCTGCTCTGGGCCTCATCCTGTCAAGTCAATTATAAAGAAAAGGAATCCCAGTCAGTCAAGCTTCATTTTGGGCTCAGCTTTGGCTCATTTCCTTGATGTTTTTTCTGAAACTGGAGTGGGGTAGTAGTGGGGTGGTGGTAGGGGGGTCCAGGAGGATAAATGTTCTCATGAGGTTCAGAATTAGTCTTTGTCATCTAGGGAAGGATCCAAGCTTAGGGGCTCAGACACCTCCTACACACCTGTAATACAATAAAGCTTACAACTAAGCTCACGTGCTGGCATCACCCCTGAGTGCCGGCCTCAATGCCTTGGGCCCTGACACCATACCACTCCATTCCCAGGTCTGACAAGATGTACCAGGTCTCATTGCCTCTGGACCGGGATGGGACCCTGATCCGACTCCGCTTCACCTTGGTGGCCCTGGTTACGGTCTGCTGTCCACTTGTCGCCTTCCTTTTCTGCATCCTCTGGTCCCTGCTCTTCCACTTCAAGGAGACAACGGCCACACATTGTGGGGTAGGGCCTGGGTGGTGGGGTCCCTGATACCTCATAATCCATAACCAATTAGATACTCATAAAGCCTGATCATATTTGTTACAGGTTTAGTCAGCTTGCCATTGGGCGGCAGATGTGGCAGTGGAGTGAACAGTAGTGTGTGGTATGGATGGTGCAAATTGAGGTCTTAAGAATTAGCCCTTCTAGGGAGAAGTGATAGTACAGCCGGTAGGGTACCTGCCTTGCAAACAGCTAAGCTGAGTCTATTCATGGTACCCCATACGGTCCCCCTGAGTCCCACCAGGAGTGACCCCAAAGCATAGGGCCTGTACTAAGACCTAATATAGCCAGGTGTGGCCCTCCCAAAAAATTAGCCTTGTAGAGATAGTACAGCAGGTGAGATGCTTGCCTTGCATGCATCCGACTCAGGTTTGATTACTGGCATCACATATAATCCCTTGAGATGCCAGGAGTGATTCCTAAATTCAAAGCCAGGAGTAAGCTCTGAACACCACTAGTTGTAGCCACCTATTCCCCTCCCCCAAATTATCTTTCCAGAGCTAGAAAGATAGTATAGGAGGGAAGGCATGTATGTTATTTGTGGTGGACCTGTCTTGGATTCCTGACACCCTATATGGTTCCCTGAGCTTTGCCATGAGTTAACCATGGAAGTTTATTCTGGCTCCAGAACTCTGGAGAGAAAAAAGAATCTCTTTCATGGAGGCTGGGGCTGGGGTTTTCTAAATTCAGATGGTCCCTAAATCCTGAACCCAATTCTTATGGGTTTTTTTTTTCTCTAATTTTTATTATAACACCATGATTTGCCAAGTTGTTATAATACAGTCATTTCAGGCATTAAATGTACAAACACCAATATTACCACCAATGTGATCTTTCTTTTTTTGGGGGTTTTTTTTTTTTTTTTTTTGGTTTTTTGGGTCACAACCCGCGGTGCTCAGGGGTTACTCCTGGCTGTCTGCTCAGAAATAGCTCCTGGCAGGCACGGGGGACCATATGGGACACCGGGATTCGAACCAACCACCTTTGGTCCTGGATCGGCTGCTTGCAAGGCAAACGCCGCTGTGCTATCTCTCCGGGCCCCAATGTGATCTTTCTTTTATCAGTGTCTCCAATCTCCTATCTCGCAACCATAGCTGCCTCTATAAAGGCAATAAACAAACTTAGTTCATATTGCTTGTTATAATTCAAAGGAAAATGGAATTATCAAAATTTTGATCAACACAGGCTAATTTGAAATTATTGTTACATTTCTCCATAGTGTTCCTAAAGTCAATGTCTAAAATTTATAGTCCAAGTGCTGTGGTTGTTGCTAGTTGAGCCTTCTGTGTTCAGACTCACCAAGATTTGCAAATTTGATAATGTTAAGTTGCAGGTCTGGACCATTTCTCTCTCTCTTCTTTTCTCTCTCTCTCTTCTCTCTCTCTTTCTTTCTCCTCTCTCTCTCGGACCATTTCTGTTTCTGTGGGTTTTGAGGCTGGTGTTGGGCTGCTGTAATTCATGCAGAAAGGGGAATATGCATCCCTGCCTCCTTTTCTGAGAATGCCAGAGATGCATTAGCCAGGATGGGACTATCTGGGAAGTATTGATGGCAGTTATTTCCTTTTGGAGTTTGGTAGAAAGTCTGGGTCATTTTTCTACTGGGAAGATGGCGGCAGTGGGCGAGGGCTGCTTGCTACCCAGTGGTGGGATGGTAGTTTGTCTCAGCCAAACTCTCCAATTCTTATTCTTAGAGAGCTATATTCAAGATTCCTAGGGTTTGGGGGGACATGGAGAAAGAACAAAACTGACTAGGGAACCTTTGGGACTGCCAGAGAGAGAGAGAGAGAGAGAGAGAGAGAGAGAGAGAGAGAGAGAGAGAGAGAGAGAGAGAGAGAGAGAGGGAGGGAGGAGAGAAAAAGGGGAGAGAAAAAGGGGAGAGAAAGAGAGAAGAAAGATATAGAGAGAGAGAGAAAGAGAGAGAGGAGAATCTGGGTGGGATGTATGTATGAGTGAGAGACTGTCTATGCCTATCTGCATGAAGGAGATGGGTGCCTGATAATAGTACATGTTCTTTTTGTTTGTTTGTTTGTTTTTGGTTTTTGGGCCACACCCGGCCGTGCTCAGGGGTTACTCCTGACTGTCTGCTCAGAAATAGCTCCTGGCAGGCACGGGGGACCATATGGGACACCGGGATCTGAACCAACCACCTTAGGTCATGGATCAGCTGCTTGCAAGGCAAACACCGCTGTGCTATCTCTCCGGGCCCAATAGTACATGTTCTAACATGGTCTGGGGACCCTTTGCCCTGTGAAGTTCTGTAGGAAGCAACATACCCCCAGTTTCTGTCTTCCTGAAATGGGTTTGGCCTTTCCTGTCTTCTGCAGAGTTAGTGCAGGGCAAGGAAAGAAATACAAGGAGCAAGGAGTTTGGGAAACATGAAATGTGAGGAGCACAAGGAGATGGCCAGGTTCAAAGGCAAAGCAGAAGGGACTTTAGGTGAAAGAGGACTTATTTTTGGTCTTATAAGACTTTTCTCCTCCTCTTCCTCCTCCCCCTACTCCAGTTCTTCCCCCTCCCTCTTTTCCTCCTCCTCTTCCTCCCCCCTTTTCCTTCTCCCCCCTCCTTTTCCTCCTCCTCTTCCTCTTTTTCTTCTTCTTCCTCTTTCTCTTCCTCCTTCCCTCTCCCCCCTCCCCCTCCTTTTTCTCCTCCTCTTCTTCTTCCTCCTCCTCCTTCTCTTCCTCCTCCTCCTTATCCAGTGAGATATGGCCTGGTCAATATCAGAATTAATAGGGTTGACAGGTCCCGAGGGAGAAGCTTAAAGGACAGAAGCACATGCTTTGAATGTGGGAATTCAGGTTCCATCTCTGCCAGGTTTCATCTCTGTCCCAGCACAGAGCAAAGGATGCTTTGCAGGGTGGGGATATGCCTTCCATGCTTGAGGCACTGCTTTAGATTCCCAGCACCACACTTGCACACGCAATAATTGACTAGGACTGTAAAAATGGGGTGATTAGGGGCCGGGCGGTGGCGCTAGAGGTTAGGTGCCTACCTTGCCTGCGCTAGCTTTGGACGAACCACGGTTTGATCCCCCGGCGTCCCATATGGTCCCCCAAGCCAGGAGGGACTTCTGAGCGCATAGCCAGGAGTAACCCCTGAGTGTTACCGGGTGTGGCCCAAAAACCAAAAAAAAAAAAAAAAAAAATGGGGTGATTAGGTGATATAAGGGGGAAGATCAGAAAATGTCAGCCAACAATCTTTCCAGATTCAGTTCTCACCTATAAAATACATCATTGTTTCTCTTTACTGTTTGTTTTTTTGTTTTGTTTTTTGGCCACACTCAGTGCCACTCAGGGATTATTCCTGGCTATGCACTCAGAAATTACTCCTGGGAGCCGGAGAGATAGCATGGAGGTAAGGTGTTTGCCTTACATGCAGAAGGTTGGTGGTTCAAATCACGGCATCCCATATGGTCACCCGAGCTTGCCAGGAGCGATTTCTGAGCGTAGAGCCAGGAGGAACCCCTGAGTGCTGCCAGGTGTGACCCAAAAACAAAACAAAACAAATAAAGAAATTACTCCTGGCTTGGGGGACCATATGGGATGCCGGGAATCGAACTGCAGTCCATCCTAGGTCAACAAGGCAAACACCCTACCGTGCAGCAAGGCAAATGCCCTACCGCTTGCCCCTCCACTCCAGACCCATCATTGTTCCTCTTTTGTTTTCTTTTTTGTTTATGGGCCACACCCAGTGGTGCTCAGGGGTTACTCCTGGCAGTCTGCTCAGAAATAGCTCCTGGCAGGCACGGGGGACCATATGGGACACCGGGATTCGAACCAACCACATTTGGTCCTGGATAGGCTGCTTGCAAGGCAAACGCCGCTGTGCTATCTCTCCGGGCTCTGTTCCTCTTATCCTTGCCAATTTCTCTTCATGCCTGGCTGTGTCATCTGAAAAGTCTTCCCTAGCTTTTATAAGGACAGACTTAATCACCCTCTCCTCTGGATATTATTGCTTCACTCTATTCTCTTTAAATTCCCTGTGTTCTCTCTCAACCATGTCTATCATATCATATGTGTGTCTGACTTCCCATCTGTCTGGGAGCAATGTATCTGAAGTACATTTTTTGGTGAATAAATACATAGATAGGACCTCCCAGTTCAGTGTCCTGGGAAGAGGAAGGCCTGAAAATAAGCAGTCAAAGCCCTTGCTTTGTTTCTATGGTATGTGGAGTTAAACACAGGAGGCTTTTTACTTTACCCCTGTGTCTGGCACCAAGGGCTAGTGGAATTGATAATTTAAAATTAATAACTTACCCAAAAGGGTTGGAGAGATAACTCAAAGGGCTAAACACTTTACATACGAGAGGCCCAGGTTCAGTCACACAGTACTACAAGATCCTCCAAGCACTATCAGAAGTTTCCCCAAGCATTGAGCTTGAAGTAAGTCATCTGTATATTACAGAAACTCCTCACTTAACGACCTTCCTGTTTAGCAATAGCTTGCACTTATCACCTCTGGGTATGACTCCTAAAAAGAATCCTAACTTACCTGACATATCTATAACCATTCCTTTATTTTTTTTTCCAGTTTTGGGGCCATACTTGGCTATGCTCAGGGGTCACTCCTGGTTCTATGCTCAGAAATTGCTCTTTACAGGGAACCATATGGGATGCTATATATCGAACCTGGGTCAACTGTGGGCAAGGCAAATGCCTACCTGTTGTACTACCGCACTGGTCCCCCTAGTTCTTGCCAGACTAGTAGGGATCTAAGGCATAGATAGTTGAATGACAGATATCTTTCCTGGGGAAAGATCAAGCAGAGTGATCCTGGAAGCATTTTCTTTCTTTTTTTTTTTTTTTTTTTTTTTTTTTTTTTTTGTGGTTTTTGGGTTACACCTGGCAGTGCTCAGGGGTTATTCCTGGCTCCAGGCTCAGAAATTGCTCCTGGCAGGCACGGGGGACCATATGGGGTACCGGGATTTGAACTGATGACCTCCTGCATGAAAGGCAAACGCCTTACCTCCATGCTATCTCTCCGGCCCCCACATTTTCTTTCTTTTCTTTTCTTTTTTTTTTTTTTTTTTTTTTTGTGTGGTTTTTGGGTCACACCCGGCAGTGCTCAGGGGTTATTCCTGGCTCCAGGCTCAGAAATTGCTCCTGGCAGGCACGGGAGGACCATATATGGGACGCCGGGATTCGAACCGATGACCTCCTGCATGAGAGGCAAACGCCTTACCTCCATGCTATCTCTCCGGCCCCCACATTTTCTTTCTTTTCTTTTTTAAAATTACTTTACTGGTGGGGCCGGAGCAGTGGCGCAGTGGTAGGGCATTTGCTTTACTGCACACAACTGACCTAGGATGGACCATGGTTTGATCCCCAGTGTCCCATATGATTCCCCAAGCCAGGAGTGATTTCTAAGCGCATAGCCAGGGGTAACCCTTGAGCGTGACCGGGTGTGGCCCAAAAACAAACAAAAAAATTTTTTTACTGGGGCCAGAGCATTAGGGCTTTTGCCTTGCACGTGGCTTCCCAGGACAGACCTGGGTTCGATCCTCGACGCCCCAAATGGTCCCCAAGCCAGGAGCGATTTCTGAGTGCATAGCCAGGAGTAACCCCTGAGTATCACAGGGTGTGGGCCCCCCAAAAAAAACCCAATAATTTAGGGGCCAGAGTTATAGCACAGTGGTAGGGCATTTACCTAGCATGCTGCCGACTCAGGACAGGGTTCAATCCCTGGCATCAACATATGGTCCCCTGAGCCTGCCAGGAGCAATTTCAGAGTGCAGAGCTGGGAGTAACCCCTGAGTGCCCCTGGGTGTGGCCCCAAAACAAAAATAAATTGCTTTATTTATACACAGTAGTTACAAAGTTGATAATACAGTTACACAGTTACAAAGTTGTTCATGAGGGTGCCGGGAGAGATAGCATAGCAGTAGGGCATTTGCCTTGCATGCTACCAACACTGGACAGACCCTGGTTCAATTCTCAGTATCCCACATGGTCCCCCGAGCCTGCCAGGAACCATTTCTGAGTGCAGAGCCAGGAGTAATCCCTGAGTACCACCTAGTGTGACACCCGCCCCCCCCCCCAAAAAAAAAGAAAATTTCATGATTGACAGGCTGGAGAGATAACACAGTGGTAGAAAGTTTGTCTTGCATGTGGCCCACCCAGACGGACCTGGGTTCTATTCCCAGCATCCCATATGGTCCCCCAAGTCTGCCAGAAGCGATTTCTGAGTGCAGAGCCAGGAGTAACCCCTGACTGCCACCTGGTGTGACCCAAAACAAAAAAGTTATTCATGATTGAGTTTCAGTTGTACAATGTACAACACCCTTCACCAGTGCATATTTCCCATCCCATTGTCTCTATTTTCTCTCTCCCATCCCCCCTGCCTGCCTGAGCCAGACATTCTCTCTCCCTCTCTTTCTCTAGACACTGTAGTTTTACATTACTGATACTGAAGGGATATCATGCATGTCAATTTATTTCCTTTCAGCACCCAGTTCTTGTCCAGAGTGATCATTTCCAGCTCTCATTGTCATAATGGACCCTTCTCTATCCTAACTGCACTCTCCCATTCTTTGTGACAAGCTTCCTACCATGGTCCTCCTTGCCCTCATCTCTATTGTCTCTGGATATTATTACCATACTATTTTTTTTCTTATATCTATCCCACAAAGGAATGAAATTATTTTATGGTTTTGGTGTTTTGTTTTGTTTTTGGGCTAGCATGAACCGCTGTGGTGGTGCTAGATGCCTCCAGGGCTGTACTTGGTGATGCTCTGGGAAGCACATGGCACCAGGAAATGAATTTAATTTGGGGGCATATGAGTCACCTTATCTAAGTGCTGTACCATCTCCTGGCCCCTAGATTTGGTTATTATCTATTGGGAGCTCAAACTTCTCCGGGTAGACATTTTACTTTTTGGGTATGGGGGAGATTGAATAACACCTGGTGGTTGGTCAGGGACTATTCCTGGGCCTATGCGCAGGACCATATGCAGTGCTGGGGATTCAAACTCGGATCAGCTTCATGCAAGCAAGAACCTTACCTCCTATACTACTTCTCTAGTCCTTCCATGGAATTTTCATAAATAACAATTAGTGAGTCTTCTAGTGCATTTATACTTACTTTCTGATGAGTATCCACTTGGCTCTGCTTTAGGAGTCTTAGAACTTTTCTTTCCTCTTGGATGTAAGCCAACCCTCTAGAGGGAAGATAGTTATGGGAGGAGGTGGTTTCCTGAGTCTACTTTTCTTGCTCAAAACAAACAAACAAACAAACAAAAAAACCCGCCAGTAAATGCCATGTGTTTAACTTGGCCCAGATGGTGTTTGTTCTCTTCATTTTGGGCTCTGCTCTGGGCACAGGGCTTCACAGGCAGACACATTACCATTTTTGATTCTGTCAGCACTCTCAGTGCCAGGTGCAGGTAAGCATGGATCCGTAACATTCTGGCAGATATAGTTTTTTTTCTTTGGTTTCTTTTGGGGGGAACCTAGACCATGGGTCGATCAGGATTGTCTTTATGCTTGAACAGTCCTGAGTAATCCGAATCTCATGCTTGCCCTGTCATTTTTTATGTCGGTGGGCTACCTTCCCGACCTCTTTCTCATTGGGGATCCTTGAGAGCAGTGTCATCAGGATTAACCCATTGCATGTGGGCAGCACCAGGGTTCAAGCTTACCACCTTCGATTTGCCTTTGTCCTTGTATAACTCTTTTTTGTGGGGCAGTGTGAGGAAGGTATTTGGCCACACTGATGCTGCTTTAGCACTAATCTTAGCTTTATGCTCAAGACTCATCCTTAGCAGTGCTCAGGTGACTATATGGGATACCCCAGATTAAACCAGGGTTAGCTACATGCAAGGCAAGTGCCTTAATCTATACTATTTCCCTGGCCACTAGATCACTATTGTTTTTCGTTTTGTTTTTGGGTCACACGCAGCAGCACTCAGGGGTTACTCCTGGCTCTACACTCAGAAATCGCTCCTGGCAGGCTCGGGGGACCATATGGGATGCTGGGATTCATACCACCATCCTTCTGCATGCAAAGCAAACACACTACCTCCATGTTATTGCTCTGGTCCCACTAGATCACTTTTAGCTCCTCTATCTCTTGTCATAGATTAGCTGATTTTTTTTTTTTTTTTCTTTTTGGTTTTTGGGTCACACCCAGTGCTCAGGGGTTACTCCTAGCTCTGCACTCAGAAATTGCTTCTGGCAGGCTCAGGGGACCATATGGGATGTCGGAAATTAAACCCACATCTATTCTGGGTTGGCTGTGTGCAAGGCAAATGTCCTACCGTCCTACCACTGTACTATCTCTCCAGCCCCAGATTAGCTGATTCTTTGAGGATCCAAAAAAATACTCAGTTCTGCTCTAGAAAAAAACATGTTAAATCCTACTCCATCCCCCCCCCACACACACACACATCCACCCTTCTTCCTACAAGTCTCCCCATGTCACTAGGATCAGTCCTCAGAAAAGTCCCTCCCCCGTTTCTAGCAAGGAAGCCCCCATGGGCTGACCTTTTCCACTATCTCTTCACCTTTGCAGAGTGTTCTGGACTTATGACATGGCCTTGTTGGTTCTGGGAAGGTTGTGTGCGAGGCAGGCATTGAGATCAGAGCTCTGTGGGCGGGAGGGCAGGCCCTGAAGAACTAGGGGGTGGAACTGTCTCAGTAAAGTCTCAGTCTCAGAGCCCTCAGCCCAAGACCCAGATCCTCCGGCATCCAGTGTGAGTGTTGCTTAGTGCACCCCTCCTCCAGCCCCTTCACCCTATTCCTGGAACCTGAAAGAGACTTGCAGCCTGGAGTGTCCATCAGGGAGGAGATCTGAATCTGAAGGGGAGATTGAGTCCTATACTGTTTTATCTAACTTCCCCTCACAGGGGAGTCACACTTAAAGGGACACAGGAGTTGGGGATTCAGGATGGGAAAAGGAGGGAGTGGAGGGAGAAGGAAACAGAAGCAGTAGAGCTCCCTAAGTCCCCTTCATTCCCTTCTGGGTGTGTAACAGTTGAGTAGACTCAGGCTGAGGGGCGGAGCTGTCCTTGATTTCTTGGTTCACCCAAGCCTTGGATTGGATGTCATAGCCTTTTTGCAAAGACAGAGAAGGTCAGGGGCTCTTTGTGGGACCCTAGGATCTTGGAGGGGGAGGCACTCAGAGACTGAGGCTTGGTTTACTCTAAGCCTGGGGGCAGGATGACTGGCAGCCTGTGGCCCAGTGAAATAGGTTCTTGGGGCTGATTCTCCCACTGTTCCTAGTTAAACTTGGATGACGAGCAGGAATGTGGTCAGACGGGGTCAGTGGAAAGGCTTGGGTCAGTTTTGCCTCGATAGTTTGTTTAGATGACTTGCTCTAAAAGAACTCTACTTGGAGCTTTAAACTCTTCATGGCAAGCAGTCTTAATCCTAGTCTTTTGATCCTAGCATGTTTCATGCCTGGTCCCTATTCCTGTAAAATGAGAATAATCATCCTACCTCTGTCTTCTCTTCCTGTGGGTCTGAGGGATGTAAAAATGAGGTGACCTCTCCTATAGGCCCCTGGATTATCTTTTCCCCAGGTCAGAAGAATGAGGTCCCCAAAGGCATTTCTTGCAGACTGCAGGTCTCCGGTGATCCTGCCCCCTCTTCTCTTGCACCTCTTTCTCGCACTCTTTTTCCTCCTTTTTTTTTCCTTTTGGTTTTTGGGCCACACCTGGTGACGCTCAGGGGTTATTCCTGGCTATGCGCTCAGAAATTGCTCCTAGCTTGGGGGACCATATAGGACGCTGGGGATTGAACCCAGGTTCTTCCTGGGCAGCCGCATGCAAGGCAAATGTCCTACCTCTGTGCTATTGCTCCAGCCCTTTTTTCTTCTTTTCTTTATGCTCTTTCTACTCTGACTCTTCCTGGATTCTGAAAGGTCAGCTCTGGAAAAGGACACACTTTTCCCTGGCCCAAGGACCTCTCAGTGCCCCAAATGTGTCCCTTGCCCTACCTGGGCACCACTCCCTACAGGATGTTCTCTGCAGCCTCCCAGCCCTTGGACCCTGATGGGACCGTGTTCCGGCTTCGCTTCACGGCCATGGTCTGTTGGGTCATCACTTTCCCTGCGTTTGGCTTCTTCTTCTGCATCATCTGGTCCCTGATGTTCCACTTTGAGTACACAGTGGCCACTGAATGTGGGGTGAGTGCGATGGGCCAGGGCCAGGGTAGGTTCAGGAAATGGTGAAAAGGGTAGAATCAGAGAAGAGGACAAAGAGGGCAGGGGATCAGGGAGAGGGAGAAAAAGATGGTGGGGTATAGGACAAGAGTTGGAGAGTGATTTGGGGAGAGAATCTAAGAAATTTTAGTCAAAGCCTCCAAATTAGAAAGGATTATAGGAGGGGAAGCAGGAGACGGAAAGGGAGAGGGAAGAGGCAAGAGAGATCTTGAGAGGAAGTAGGAAGATAAAACAAGACTATGCTGGATGGAAAGTGGGGACTAAGACTCTTAAGATATGGCTCGGAGACAGAAGTGCTAGTTTACTTTATTAGCTCAGTGGAACTCTGACTGTAGAGTTTCCTCAGTCCCACCCAGGGAGCTTTTAGCTTGGATTACTCATAGCTCAAGACTCACTCAGGTATCTTCCAGGTACTCAGAGCTGTGCCAGCTAGGACTTCTCGTCCTCACTATGCCTTTGCCAAGGGTTTCAGTTGAGGTCTTATGTCAGGGTATAGAATTGACTTGCTTTTAACTTCTTATTCATACAAGAGGAAGTAAGAAGCTAGAGAGATAGTACAACAGATGAGGTGCTTGCCTAGCATATGGCTGACTTTGGTTAATCCCTGGCATTGCACAAGATCCCCTGAGCATCTCTGCACAGAGATCCTAGAGTAAGCACTGAGCACCTGCTGAGTGTAGTTCACACTTTCTCCTTCCTCACCAACCACCCAAAGAAAGAGCATGTTAGAAACAGGCATTCACAAGGCAGTGAGATGGGATTACTAGAGAAAAGGTGATACAGGGATCTTGGGCCCAGAGGAAACACTTTATCTAGCGTAGACACTGTGGAAGACTTCCTAGAGGAAGGGACATTGTTGCTGTGGGGGTAAAGAAAGAGCTTTGTGAAGCCAGCTGAGAGCTTCTGATTTTATCCAGAGGGCAATGTGGCATTTTGGAAAGATATCTAGCAGGAAAGGGACATGATTAAAAATGTGTGCTTAAAAGATAATTTTGGGGGGCCAGAGTGATATAATTGTAGTAGGGCACTTGCCTACCTGGGTCAGCAGTAGGGCTGACCCCATACAAAAGCAGATCATTTTTAGTATAGGGGTAAGGCACTTAACTTGCCCAGCATGCTGCCAACAGGCCCAACCCCCAGTATCACTTAGGTATTGTAATACCACCAGGGGTCACTCCTGAGCACAGAGTTAGGAATAGCTTTGTACCTGGGTATGCCTCTGGGTATCACCCAAAGGCTCCACCCCCAACCTTAACCATCATCAATTAAAATGACCATTTGGCTCCTGAGTAGAAACAGGTTTATAGGGGTGGAGTGGGGTGGGGGTTGGAGGTGGGATGGGTGGTTAGAGGCCAATGAAGAGGCTAAAGCTATGGGGAGACCAGATCTAAGATGGAGACTCTCAAGATAAAGATGGCATGGAATGTAGAGAAGAGTAACAAATAGAAATGATAAGAATGAGAGTTTTTGTTCAGTTGGTAGGAATGGAGCAGGAGGGTAAATAAAAAGTCATCCTTGCCAAGGAAATAGCACAGTGGCTGAAGCGTAAGCCCGGGTTTGATATCAGCAATGTATGTATGACCTCTTGAGCACCACCAGGACTAGCCTTTAGCTTGTACAATCCCAGGAGTAGATCCTCCTAAAGAAAAAAAGGTAAGTATGGTGCTGAAGCAATAGTACAGCAGATAGGGTGCTTGTTGTGCTTGCATCTGACCTGGGTTTAACTCCCGAGTCCCATCTGGTTCCCTAAGCTCCACCAGGAGTGATTTCTGACTGCAAAGCTACATCTAACCACTGAGATCTGCTGGGTGTGGCCAAAAAACAAAACAAAACAAAACAAGAAAAAAAGGTAAGAATATTTGTTTGGGGGCCGGTGAGGTGGCGCTAGAGGTAAGGTGTCTGCCTTGCAAGCGCTAGCCAAGGAAGGACCTCGGTTCAATCCCCCGGCGTCCCATATGGTCCCCCCAAGCCAGGGGCAATTTCTGAGCGCGTAGCCAGGAGTAACCCCTGAGCATCAAACGGGTGTGGCCCGAAAAACCAAAAAAAAAAAAAAAAAAAAAAAAAAAAAAAAAGAATATTTGTTTGCCCGTTTTGGGGTCACACCTGGCAGCACTCAGGGGTTACTCCTGGCTTTGCGCTCAGAAGTATCACCTGGCAGGCTCAGGGACCATATGGGATGCTGGGGTTCTAACCACTGTCTGTTTGAATCAGCTGCGTGCAAGGCAAACACCCTACCGCTGTACTATCTCTCTGGCCCTCCCTTTTTTTTTTTTTTAAGCCTACAGCACTCGGTATTCCCAGGCGGTCTCCCATCCAAGTACTAACCAGGCCTGACCCTGCTTAGTTTCCAAGATCAGACGAGAACAAGCGCGTTCAGGGTGGTATGGCCATAGACTCTTTTCTTTCCTTTTTTTTTTTTTTTTGTTTTTGAGTCACACTCAGCAATGCTGAGGGGTTACTCCTGACACTCCTGGCAGGCACTGGGGACCATCTGGGATGTCGGGATTTGAACCAGTGACCTTCTGCATGAAAGGCAAACGCCTTACCTCCGTGCTATCTCTCCGGCCCCTTTTTTATTTTTTAAGCAGTTGATTGATTGATTGGTTGGTTTTTTAGCCAAATCCAGCGATGCTCAGGGGTTACTTCTGGCTTTGTGCTCAGAAATTGCTCCTGGCAAGCTCCAGGGGACCATATGGGATGCCAGGAATTGAGCCAGGACCTTCCTGGGTCTGCCACTTGCAAGGCAAATAAATGCCTTAACATTGTGCCATCTCTTCAGCCCCATTTATTATTTTTCTGTTTTAGTTTTTTTTTTTGTTTGTTTGTTTTGGGGTCACATCTGGCAGTGCTCAGGGGTTACTTCTAGCTTTACGCTCAGAAATCGCTCCTGGCAGGCTCAGGGGTCCATATGGGATGCCAGGATTTGAACCACCATCCTTCTGCATGCAAGGCAAATGCCTTACCTCCATGCTATTTCTCCGGTCCCTTTTCTTTTCTTTTTTCTTTTTTTTTTTTTGTGGGGCCACACCCATTTGATGCTCAGGGGTTACTCCTGGCTAAGTGCTCAGAAATTGCCCCTGGCTTGGGGGGACCATATGGGACTCCGGGGATTGAACCAAGGTCCTTCCTTGGCTAGCGCTTGCAAGGCAGACACCTTACCTCTAGCGCCATCTCACTGCCCCCCTTTTCTGCTATTTTTGTTTTGTTTTGTTTTGGGGCCACACCCAATGATGCTTAGGGGTTAATCCTGACTATGCACTCAGAATCGCTCCTGGCTTGGAGGAGCACATGGGATGCCAGGGGATTGAATCAAGGTCCTTCCTAGGTCAGAGTGAGCAAGGCAAATGCCCTACTGCTTAGCTCCTCCGCTTTGGCCCCCCAATTTACCTTTTATTTTTTTTTTTGGTTTTTGGATTTTGGGTCACACCTGGCAGTGCTCAGGGGTTACTCCTGGCTCTAAGCTCAGAAATCGCTGCTGGCAGGCTTGGGAGTCCATATGGGATGCCGGGATTCAAACCACTATACTTCTGCATGCAAGGCAAACACCCTGCCTCCATGCTATTTCACCAGCCCCCAATTTATCATTTTTCTTTTTTGTGTTGTTGTTTTTTTGTTGTTGTTTGTTTTTTTGGGGGGTCACACCTGGCAGCGCTCAGGGGTTACTACTGGCTCCATGCTTAGAAATCGCTCCTGGCAGGCTTGGGGGACTATATGGGATGCCGAGATTCGAACCAATGACCTTCTGCATGAAAGGCAACTGCCTTACCTTCATGCTATCTCTCCAGCCCCCAATTTATCATTTTTCAAGAGAATTTTTGATGCTCAGTTTATTGAGCATTTTGTGGGAGAGTGTTGCTTTGGAGCCATCCCAGGCACAATACTCAAGAGTCACTCCCAGAAGTTCTCAGGGGACTGTTGTACAAGGGAGCAAAACCAGAACGGTTGGCATTCAAAATGCATGGCTTCAGGAATTTTTATCTGAGGCCAAATAAATGTATTGCTAATTGGTGAAATCAGAGGTGCTATCCCAGGGACCTTTATATTACATGACTTTTTTTATATATTCTACCACAAACTTGCTAGTTTTGTGTTTTCCTGTTTGGTTGATTGGTTTGGTTTGGTTTAGGTTTTGGGCCTCTCCTGGCAGTACTTAGGAATCACTTCTGGTGACTTGGGGGACAATATAGGATGCTGGGAATTGAACCCTGGTTGACCATATACAAGGCAAGTACTCCATCCCCTCCACCACAAATCTACTGAGTCATCTTCTCAGGACTTGTGGAGAGATTTGATGATAGTGTTTTGCCTGGTCCTGATTTAATTTATTGCTCACATGTTGGTGAGTGGGAAACTTGGGTTTGAAAGGTGTTATCTATGAATATGCCTGATTTTGCATTGTGTGTGGGTGTATTTGTGTAGGTCTGAGAATGAAGGGGGTGATGATGTGACCAGAGCAATGGTGCACGCGACCAACCTGGGTTTGATTCTTATCCCCTATGTTCCCTTGAGCACCACCAGGAGTTATTTATAAGTACAGAGACAAGAGTAACTCCTGAGCACCGCTAGGTGAAGCTCAAATATAATCATAAAAAAAGAAGAGGATAATGAGAGAGGTGGTTTCTACTCTTAGATCTTTCCACCACCCTAGTCTGAACTGACTTTATGAGTACAGAACCAGCAACCCTAGGGCCCTAATTCTCTCTTCCTCTAGAGAGTTTCTCTTAGTTCTGCCACCTCTACTATTTTCCTATATCCCAACATCCATCAAAACTTGGACCCTTGTATGCTCATGCCTCTTTCTGCCAATATTGTTTTATTTTTTTGGGGGGGGTCATATGCGGCAGTGCTCAGGGGTTATTCCTGGCTCTATGCTCAGGAATCATTCCTGGCAGGCTCTAAGTTACTCTGGCTCTGTACTTGGGAATACCTTCTGGTAGTGCTCAGGGGACCATATAGTATGCTGGGGATCAAATCCAGGTTGGCTGCATACAAGAAAAACATCCTACCTGCTGTGCCATTGCTTTGCCCCCTCTCAGCCAAGTAGCCTGTTCTCCATAAAGTAGCTGAGTTTTCACAATAAATACTCAGGGTCGGGCCCGGAGAGATAGCACAGCGGCATTTGCCTTGCAAGCAGCTGATCCAGGACCAAAGGCGGTTGGTTCGAATCCTGGTGTCCCATATGGTCCCCCATGCCTGCCAGAAGCTATTTCTTTTTTTTTTTTTTTTTTTTTTTTTTGGTTTTTTTTGGGTCACACACAGCACTGCTCAGGGGTTATTCCTGGCTCCATGCTCAGAAATTGCTCCTGGCAGGCACGGGGGACCATATGGGACGCCAGGATTCGAACTGATGACCTCCTGCATGAAAGGCAAACGCCTTACCTCCATGCTATCTCTCCGGCCCCCAGAAGCTATTTCTAAGCAGATAGCCAGGAGTAACCTCTGAGCACCGCTGGGTGTGGCCCAAAAACAAAACAAAACAAAAAAAAAAACTCAGGGTCACACTCCCCTCAACCTCTCCTCAGGCACCCTTCCTAGAGAGGAAGAAAAGTCAAGTAAGGAGGCTGGAGAGCCAGAATGATAGTACAGTTAATAGGACACTTGCCTGGCATATGGCCAGTCCAGGTTCAGTCCCTGGCACCCCATGTGGCCCTCTGAGCCTTCCAAGAGTGATCTCTAAATGCAGAACCAGGAGTAAGCCCTGAGTACTGGCAAGTGTCCTCCCTCCCAGCAAAAAAAAAAAAAGGTGAAATTGGAGAGAGAGTTTATGGGGCTTATTTGCATATTTTGCATGCTTGGAGGCCTGGGTTCAATGCTCACTATTCTTTCACCCCTAAGAACAACCCGGAGGTGACTCCAAATCATCAAACCTGGAGTAGACCCTGAACATCACTGTATATGACCCCCCAAATAACAATGAAAAAGGAAGTGAAGATATAATTCTACCTCCTACCTGTCTCTTCTATGTAGACCTCCCTGTGTTCACTGGACATGCACCTCTTATTTGCAGACTTCTCCTAAAGCCATCACTTATTCCATGATGCAGATTGTGTGTATGTGTGTTGTGTGTGTGTCTTATTATTTTTTGCACAGATATATTTAGTGTCACAATTCTGTGAAGAGAGATGGTGAGGAAATTGAAACTTAGGAACATGAATTGACTTATTCAAGGTCCCCCCGCTGGGATACAGGCCCAAGTTTATGTAGCTCCAAAGCCTCTGTGTGGCCTCTGGCTTATCATTCATTGTATATGTCTAAGCCTTAAATAACAGTATCTCTCACCATGGCCTTGAGAGGTTGTGCCCTTCTCATAGTGCTAAGGGGATTCTATCTCCTTTCTATGTAGGCTGTGAAGCCCCTGGATGGTTCCTCCTGAGACCCATGCTTCCCCTGGGAGCTGCCTACTTCCTGGCTCACCTTTCCAGCCTTTCCAGTGACCCATTCAGCAGTTCCCTATTGGGAGAAAAAAAGGGATCTGCTAGAACTCCATCTCTTTAGGAGAGTATTTTTTTATTTTACTAGTTTGTTATTATTATTAATTTTTGTAGTGCTGGGAATTGAATCCTGTTCTCAGGAGTACAAGGTGTGCACTTTCCCTCTGAGCTGCATCCTAGCTGAAGAAAGCCTGATCCCTTTAGAGTCAGTACAAGGTTATTCCCTTACTGGGATATTTGGCTTTTGTACTGTTCTGGCTCTTGCTGAAGCTTTAAAAGGTTTTACCATGGAAGTGTAGTAACAGACTGGTGCCTTCTGCAGTACTGGAGTTAGGTGGAAATGCAGATTACCAGGTACCAAATTAACTCACAGTCCACAGGGAGTTAGCAAAGTTTGACATATGGGGGTGTAACTTAGTCAGAGTACATGCTTTGCTGTCTGAGGCTCTGGATTTGATCCCTAGGACCCTGAAAGTTTTTTGTTTTTGTTTTTGTTTTTTGACTTGAAGCAATTTTACTTTTTTTGGGGGGGGGCCACACCCAATGACACTCAGGGGTTACTCTTGGCTATGGGCTCAGAAGTCGCTCCTGGCTTGGGGGACCATATGGGATGCCGGGGGATCGAACCGTGGTCTGTCCTAAGCTAGCACTGGCAAGGCAAACACCTTACCTTTAGCGCCACCACGCCGGCCCCACTTTTTTTTTTTTTTTTTTTTTTTTTACTTTATTTAAGCTCCCATAAGTTTTAGAAGAAATTTGGGGAGGATTGAAGCATTAGAACAATGGGTAAAGTGTTTGTCTTGTACACAGCTGACCTAGGTTTTTATCACTGGTACCCCTTATGGTACCCTGATGCCACAAGGAGTGATTCTGAGTGCAGAGCCAGGAGTAAACCTGAGCACTCCTGGATGTGCCCCCCAAAAAATTGAAAATTAAAATAATTTGGGGGGATCAGAGTGATAGCACTGTTGTTGAGCATTTGCCTTACAGACAGCTAACCTGGGATGGACTTGGGTTTGATCCCCGTATCCCATATGGTCCCCCAACCTGACAGGAGTGATTTTTAGTATATAGTCAGGAATAAACCCTGAGCATCCCAAGGTGTGGCTCAAAAAAGAAGGGAGAGCTGGAGATCAATCATAGATCTGGAGCATGCTTTGCAATCAGAGCATCAGGTTTGGCCCAGGTAGCCCCCGCACTGCTGGGTCAGAGACCTCAACCTTCAGGCTCCTGTTACTGGATTGAATACCACTAGAAGAGGCCTCTGGTTCCTCTGAACACTGCTTAGGTATTCCCCCTCAAAGAGGATTGCAAATTTAAGAAGCACTACTCTATTTTTTTTTGTTTGTTTTTTTTTGTTTTTGTTTTTGGGCCACACCCGGCTTTGCTCAGAGGTTACTCCTGGCTGTCTGCTCAGAAATAGCTCCTGGCAGGCATGGGGGACCATATGGGACACTGGGATTCAAACCAACCACCTTTGGTCCTGGATCGGTTGCTTGCAAGGCAAATGCCGCTGTGCTATCTCTCCAGGCCCAGAAGACTACTCTAGACCCTAGAATCTATGGGATCATCTTCCTATAGCTAGCTTCTCTGTCCCCAACTAACACTGCTTGTTTGAGGGCTGAAGTGATAGTACAGTGGATAGGGCGCTTGTCTTGCATACTTACAACTGACCCAATTCAATCCCTAGCACCCCATCTTGTCCCCCAAGCACTGCCAAGAGTGATCTCTGAGTGCAGAGCCAGGAATTAGCCCTGATGATGGCTCCAAAACAGAGCAAAACAAACAACACTGCTGTTCACTTATTCCCCTATTCTCTCTCATCCATCCTTGCAGCTGTGAGTATAGCGCCTCTTCCTCCCTCAGCTTTGAACAATGATGCTCCAGTCCTATGTTGAGGCCAGCACTGCAGTTTTTGTTAATTAAGCTGTATTCAAGTGTGAATCATGCACTGACATCAAGGTGTTAAGGAATCGAGGATTTCAGGCACCGAGAGGGATGGATGGGAGAGATGCACAAGAACAGGGCCATTCTCTCAGGATAGCCCAGGCTCTCAGGGTTTTTCTTCACACACACATCCTTGTTTCCTACCATCTTGAAGCCCGTGCCCAGAAGAATACATGGAGCTGAGAGCAGTCAGAGGATCAGCTCAACTGGGCAGTGAATCCAGCACTGTCCCAAGCAAGCACAGATGGCCTGTGACTTTCTGTTCTTAGGAATAGATTTGGGGTCCAGGATTTATGAAATCTCCCACAGGGCATTATGGAGGAAGGTTCTGTGCTCTGAGAATCTCTGAGCCTGCCAGCAATTCAATCAGCTTGTAGCAGTGCTACATAAAAGGAGCTTCAGATGCTCCTGACTTGCTCCAGTACCCAAGCAGAGGGGACACAGTGCCATGGTAGGGGTAAGCTCTTGGGAAGGTCAGGGCTTGAAGAGGGACTTTCTGGAAAGGAAGGGGTAAAGCAGAGGCTTGAAGGCCTGGTAGCTTTGCTAGATGAAAAAGATCATTAGGTGGACAGGGCTGGTCAAGGCAACCATTCACAGTTTCTGATTCTGTAGGTGGCCAATTACCTGCCGTCGGTGAGCTCTGCCATTGGTGGGGAGGTGCCCCAGCGCTATGTGTGGCGCTTCTGCATCGGCCTACACTCGGCACCTCGCTTCTTGGTGGCCTTTGCCTACTGGAACCACTACCTCAGCTGTGCTGCTCCATGTTCTGGCTACCGTCTGCTCTGCCGCCTCAACTTCAGCCTCAACGTTGTGGAGAACCTCGCACTGCTAGCACTCACCTACGTCTCCTCTTCTGAGGATTTCAGTGGGTGTCAGTGGGAGGAGGGGGTGGGGAGGGCAATGGGAGGGTTCCCTAGACCACCTTATCACTCCCTTGGAGGTTACCCACCCTTTCTCATTGCAGCCATCCATGAGAACGCTTTCATTATATTCATTGCTGCCTCTCTTGGATACATGCTCCTCACCTGCATTCTCTGGCGGCTGACCAAGAAGCACACAGTAAGTTATGAGGTACGGTTGGCTTGCGGAACCTAGAGGATACCCATCCTCCAGATGCTGGTAATGGGGAGATGGGACCTGGAATTCTCAAGGGAAACCGAGCTGGGATTGAGGAAAGCGGAGGGTGGCTAACAGGCATCCAAGACTTTATTGTGGGAGAAGAGTGAATGGGGAAGAAGGGGATGTCGAATGGACAGAATAAGGGGTAGAGACCAGGTTGCAGAGCATTAGAAAGTTTGAGGGCTGGAGCAGTGGCACAAGCGGTAGGGTGTTTGCCTTGCATGTGCTAACCTAGGATGGACCTTGATTCGATCCCCGGCATCCCGTATGATCCCCCAAGTCCAGGAGTGATTTCTGAGCACATAGCCTTGAGCAACACCAGGTGTGGCCCCAAAAAGCAAAAAACAAAGCAAAACAAAAATAGTTTCAGGGGACTGTGGTTTGAAGAGACTTGAATCATGCTGCCTTTTCCCCCACACCTTTCTTTCCTCACCCTCCAGTCTGGAGCTATGGGGTTGGTGGGTGAATCCAAGTGTGCTACTCTTTCCCTGCCTAAGCGGGAAAGGCAGGGATTCCTCGGCCTCCATATATAGGATGTAATTATACCCTCATTCCTTGGGAAATAGCCCTGAGGAGCTGGAGTTAGGAGAGGGGCTGCTTCACATAACCAACAAGCTACAGACTGCTCATTCTGCTTGTCTTTAGGACCGCAAGTCTTATAACTGGAAACAGCGGCTCTTCATCATCAACTTTGTCTCCTTCTTCATGGCACTGGCTGTGTACTTTCGGCACAACATGTACTGTGAACCTGGAGGTGAGGCCAGGGAAGAGTGAGTGTGTGTGTGTGTGTGTGTGTCTTTCCCTTCATATTTATAATTTTTTTTTTTTGTTTTGTTGTTGTGACCATACCCAGCGGTGCTCAGGGGTTACTTCCGGCTATCTGCTCAGAAATAGCTCCTGGCAGGCACGGGGGACCATATGGGATGCTGGGATTCCAACGAATCACCTTAGGTCCTGGGTCGGCTGCTTGCAAGGCAAACATTGCTGTGCTATCTCTCCGGCCCCCTATATATTTTTTGAACAGTGTCTTTCCGAATGTGTGTGTGTGTGTGTGTGTGTGTGTGTGTGTGTGTGTGTGTGTGTGTGTGTGTGTGTTTCCCTTTATATATTTTTTGAGGGTTTGCAAATGATCTAACCTAGGGGACTCATACCTGCAAACCTTCATCCCAGCCACTTATATCCTGGTCTTGGGATATGGGTGCCATATGGTGTTCCCTGGGGAGGAATGTAATCGTGGTGATTTATCCTGTCTCTAGGGATGTGGAGGTGGCAGGAAGCTCACTGTTCTGTTTCTTTTCTTTTTGGGGGGGGGGTTGGGCAGCACACCCAGTAGTGGTCAGGCCCTACTCCTAGCTCAACAACATTCAGGTATCACTTCTGGTAGGGGTCAGAGTATCATGTGGGATGCCAGGGATTGAACCTGGGTCTCGTGCGTGCAAGCAAGAGCCCTGCCTTGTATTATTGCTCTGGCCTCATCACTCTCCTGTTTCTTGTGTCCTCAACAGTATACACCATCTTTGCTTTCCTGGAATATACTGTTGTTCTAACCAACATGGCATTTCACGTAACGGCCTGGTGGGACTTCGGGAACAAGGAGCTGCTCATTACCTCCCAGCCTGAGGAAAAACGATTCTAAACCTCCTCTCCTACCAAGGGAGGTCCACTGCCCAGAAACTAGAAACAAGTACCATTCTGGCCTTCCCCACCTGGTGTCCTGTCTGCACCCTGTGGAAGCTGTGGGAAGAGAGGAGGAAGTGCAGAGCACAAGGCTTGCCACAGTCCAGCTGGCTTCTCTCCCTGTCAACTCGCAGGACACAGGGGCTTTCAAGCTGCAACACCCTTACTGGAGAGGTCCCAAGAAGCTAAGCTACCAGGAGAGCTCCACCCTCTGGTGCTAAAAAGGTCCTGAGGTTCATAACCATCATCCGGTTCTTGGCCTTTACATAGCCTCCTCTCGCTGAGGTCAGGGACAACAGAGCAGTGGCCATTACCTGAAAGCCACAGCCACTTCTCTCCATGGGTCATTCATTTGACTACTATGCCTTTCAATATACTGTGCATACCTAAGACTATGGCCACAGGCTCCACTCAGGTTGCCAAAGGGTCCTAGTCCTGACATCACCTCTTTAATTTGTTTCCCCTTCTGAACCTGTGTCCATGTGGATGGCGCAGGGTGGATGGCAGGCTCTAACTTCCACGGGTCAGATATCACATTGTCAGTGGTATTCTGTGCCTGCCGGATGTTCTGGTTAGAAAAGCACTATCAGTGTGTATTGCCCTTTCCTCCTGCAACACCTCCTTTGCAAAGGTGTGGGAAAGTTGTCTAAAGAAACTCCACCAAAGTAGCTTCCAAATGGGCTCGCTGGTTCCCCTTACCCATCCTTGCTACTACCCCATATCCAGAGCTCTTTTGGTTGTACATTTTTCAAAGGGAAAAATATATCATTTTTGCCAATAGTCTGAACTAGGTTTGCTTCTCTTTGGCTTTGGTCTGGTCTCTGAATTATAAGATGGGGCCAGAGAGATAGCATGAAGGTAGAACATTTGCCTTTCATGCAGAAGGTCGGTAGTTCGAATCCCGGCATCCCATACAGTCCCCTGAGCCTGCCAAGAGCTATTTCTGAGCTTAGAGCCAGAGAGTAACCCCTGAGCGCTGCCGGGTGTGACCCAAAATCCAAAAAAAAAAGTCTTCGAGATGGAGGTGATCAAGTTTGTGGTAAGCTGAAATTCCAATTACTGTCCATCCCCCTTATACTTGCAGTCCCCTGAGCAAGAGTGAAGAGCATTCTTCACTTTTCTGAAGAGTGACCAATGACTCAGTATTCACTCAGTAACACTCAATGGTGCTGAGGAGTTACTCCTGGCTCTGTGTCCAGGTATCACTCACTCCTTGTGATTTTCAGGGACCTTATGGGATGCTGGGGGTCAAACCTGGGTTGGCTGAGTGCAAGACAAGTGCCTTCACTGCTGTACTATAGCTCCAGCCCCTAAAGACTCAATTCTAAATGGTGAGATATCTGTGAGAGTTGTGGCTTGGCTAAGCAACCTAGTTCTGCCAATTAAAACTGGTCCTCTTTGGGACCAGGCAGCATGGGAACAGCTCCTGACTGGCCAAACTGCCTGTAATGAACCTGAACTTCACACCAGGAACTTCACTCTTGCTTTGCATCTCAGTTCACTATAGAAGCTGTGGCTGGGCTCTGAAATAAGACTGGTCCCTCCAAGGGAGCCCAGAGCTTTGTTAGGGAAATTGGGGGGTGGGGGACCACAATGAAGCCTATTGTCTCCTGTCCCCTCTTAGAGAAAACAAAAGACTCCCAGTCCTTGGACTGGGAGCTTCAGCCTATGCCCGTTCCTCCCCCCAACCCCCAGTGCTCAGCGCGCAGGGAGGAGCCGGGGCTATTGGAGACAGGAGGTTTTATTGATGCTGATGGGGGTAGGAAAGGCCCCCAGTAGCCTTGGGGGTGGAGTGGGGACTAAGTCAGCCGATGCGTAAGGCCTGGGCACAGGCAGGAAGGTTAGGCACATTCATCTTCTCAGGATTCTGGGGCTCCTTCACTGGGGAAGGGACAGAGCTTGTTGGAGCAGTAAGGATTCCGATGAACAAGCATCAAGGGGAAGTGAGGGTGGCTGAGAGCGCCTAACCTGAGAGAAGGCACCACAATAGGCAAACATCTGTGGAAAGCAGGATTAGATGGTCAGTAGGGGAAGATGGGCAAGGGGACGTGGAGTTGGCATTGTGAAGGGTGGCCTGGTTCTTGACCTGGGTGAACTCTCAAGAATACCTGGTATTCCCAAGCAGAGTAGGGTAAGGCCTAAATAAAGCCCCTTTCCATGAGAAATAGGCATTCAGAGAAAAAGGCATTCAGGGAGCCCCCTGGCAAGGGGTGCCAGAATTAGTCCTTAAGGCACAGCTGGGGGCAGACAAGGCGCCAAGGCACAACTGGTGGGGAGAGGAGGGCTGCCTCCAAGCAGAGGGCCGGCGTCACAAGAGAACACAGGACCTGCCGCGCTTGATCGGCGTGGGGTTGAGCACAGCCCGGACAGCTTCAGCAAACACTTCCTTGACCCCGTCCTGCTGCAGAGCTGAGCACTCGAGGTAGCGCACCGCGTGGATCTGCTTGGCCAGGGCCTGGCCCTGCTGCGGTGTGATGGGTGCCTGGCCCTGCTCCTTGAGGCGCCGGAGGGTGTCAGGCTGGGCTCTCAGGTCCTTCTTGGTGCCTACCAGGAGGATGGGCACGTCAGGGCAGTGGTGACACACCTCGGGATGCCACTTGTGCCGCACGTTCTCATACGAGGGTGGGCTGGCAATGGAGAAACAGATGACAAAGACATTGGTCTGCGGGTAAGAGAGTGTGCGCAGGCGGTCATACTCCTCCTGGCCCGCTGTGTCCCACAGGTTCAGGTTCACCGTGCGCCCGTCCACGGCGCTCTGGGCGCTGTAATTGTCGAACACTGTGGGGATGTACTCCTTGGGGAAGGCATTCGTTGTGTAGCAGATGAGCAGGCATGTTTTGCCAACAGCCCCATCGCCCACCACCACACACTTAATGCTTTGCATGGTGGGTACCAGCTACTGCAGGTGGAGAGGCAAGGCCTCCTCTTCCTCCTCCTCCTCCTCCTCACACTCTGGATGTGGTGATCTAAAGACAGATGAGAGGGACACTTTGGGTTAAGGAGATCTCCACCCATTGGAAGGGAAGAAACAAAAAGAATAAAAAGAAAAAAATACAAAAGAAAAAAATAAAAGAAATAAAAAATTATGAAATTCATCTGGAACAATAACACCCTCGATAGCTAAAGCACTCCTAGGGAAAAAGAAAATGGGAGGCATTACTTTCCCCAACTTTAAACTGTACTACAAAGCAATAGTTATCAAAACAGCATGGTATTGGAATGACAGACCCTCAGATCAGTGGAATAGGCTTGAGTTCTCAGACAATGTTCCCCAGACATACAATCATCTAATTTTTGACAAAGGAGCAAGAAATCCTAAGTGGAGCAGGGAAAACCTCTTCAACAAGTGGTGCTGGCAGAACTGGTTAGCCACTTGCAAAAAAGCGAACATAGACCCCCAGTTAACATCATGTACGAAGGTAAAATCCAAATGGATTAAAGACCTTGATATCAGACCTGATACCATAAGGTACATAGAACAACACGTCGGTAAAACACTCCATGACATTGAGACTAAAGGCATCTTCAAGGAGGAAACTACACTTTCCAAATAAGTGGAAGCAGAGATCAACAGATGGGAAATACATTAAGCTAAGAAGCTTCTGCACCTCAAAAGAAATAGTGTCCAGGATACAAGAGCCACCCACCATGTGGAAGAAACTATTCACCCAACACCCATCAGATAAGGAGCTAATATCCAAAATATACAGGGCACTGACAGAACTTTACAAGAAAAAAAAAATCTAATCCCATCAAAAAATGGGGAGAAGAAATGAATAGATACTTTGATAAAAAAAGAAATACAAATGGCCAAAAGGCACATGAAAAAATGCTCATCACTAATCATCAGGGAGATGCAAATCAAAACAACAATGAGATACCATCTCACACCACAGAGATTGGCATATATCACAAAGAATGAGAACAATCAGTGCTGGTGGGGATGTGGAGAGAAAGGAACTCTTATCCACTGCTGGTGGGAATGCCATCTAGTCCAACCTCTATGGAAAATGATAGATTCCTCCAAAATCTGGAAATTGAGCTCCCATACGACCCAGCTATTCCACTCCTAGGGATATATCCTAAGAACACAAGAATACAACACAAAAACCCCTTCCTCACACCTATATTTATTGCAGCACTATTCACAATAGCCAGGCTCTGGAAACAACCAAGATGCCCTTCAACAGACGAATGACTAAAGAAACTGTGGTACATATACACAATGGAATATTATGCAGCCATCAGGAAAGATGAAGTCATGAAATTTTCCTATACATGGATGTACATGGAATCTATCATGCTGAGTGAAATAAGTCAGAGAGAGAGAGAGAGAGAGAGAGAGAGAGAGAGAGAGAGAGAGAGAGAGAGAGAGAGAGAGAGAGAGAGAGAGAGAGACGCAGAATAGTCTCACTCATCTACGGGTTTTAAGAAAAATAAAAGTTATTTTTGCAACAATCCTCAGAGACAATGAGAGAAGGGCTGGAACTTCCAGCTCACTTCATGAAGCTCACCACAAAGAGTGGTGAGTTCAGTTATAGAAATAACTACACAGAGAACTACCATAATCATGTGAATGAATGAGGGAACTGGAAAGCCTGTCTGGAGTACAGGTGGGAGTGGGGTGGGATGGAGGGAGATTTGGGACATTGGTGGTGGGAATGTTGTACTGGTGAAAGGGGGTGTTCTTTACATGACTGAAACCTAATCACAATCATATTTGTAATCAAGATGTTTAAATAAAAAATACAAAAATAAATAAATAAAAAGAAAGGAAGGGAAGAAGCAGGGCATACTGAGGGAAACATGTTCCTCTTCTAATTTGATGTGGGCCTGCAAACTCATTCAAACAGACCTTAGACCCATTCACAGCGAATGTCATTAGAATCAAGCTAAGGGGGGCTGGAGAGATAACATGGAGGTAAGGTGTTTGCCTTTCATGCTGAAGGTCAATGGTTTAAATCCTGGCATCCCATATGGACCCCCAAGCCTGCCAGGAGCGAATTCTGAGCATAGAGCCAGGAGTAACTCCTGAGCGCTGCTGGATGTGACCCAAAAACCAAAAACCAAAAAAAAAAGAAAAAAAAAAAAAAAAGGATCAAGCTAAGGAAGTAGAGCATAGTAGTTCTTATAGACTAACGGGTAAAATCCTGGCTCTAGAGGCGGGGCGGTGGCACTAGTGGTAAATCGTCTGCCTTGCCCACACTAGCCTAGAATGGACTGCAGTTCAATCCCCCGGCATCCCATATGGCCCCCCAAGCCAGAAGCGATTTCTGAGCACATAGCCAGAAGTAACCCCTGAGCGTCACCAGGTGTGGCCCAAAAAAAAAAAAAAAAAAAAAAAAATTCCTAGCTCTAGGAGCTAGAGGTAGTGCCTTGGTTAGGGTGCTTACCTTGCATGCAGTTAACAGTTTGATCCCCAGCACTCCTTATGGTCCCCACCACGCACCACCACCAGGAGTGACCCCTTATCACTACTAAGTGTGGCCCAAAACAGAGCAAAAAATTTCCTGGGGCCAGAGAGATAGCAAGAAAGTAGGGCATTTGCTTTGCATGCAGAAGGACAGTGGTTCGAATCCCAACATCCCATATGGTCCCCCAAGCCTGCTAGGAGTGATTTCTGAGCATAGAGCCAGGAGGAACCCCTGAGCGCTGCCAAAATGTGACCGAAAGACCAAAAAAAAAAATTTCCTGGCTCTTGCCTATGACTTGTAACACTGAACCAATTAATCAAGTTCTCGATGCCTCAGTTATCTGTACAATGGGGAAAAAAAAATATGACCTCATTAGGTACTGCAACAACATTATATAAACAACATTATATAGTATTTAGAAGAATTGGATCAGGGGCTGGAGTGATAGCACAGCAGTAGGGCATTTGCCTTGCACATGGCTAACCCAGAACCAACCTAGGTTCAATCCTTGGCACCCCTTATGGTATAGTACCCCATGGGTAAAATCCCTGCCAATTCAGGGCCTATCTTGCCTAGTATCCTACACGAACACACACACACACATACAATACACGTACAGTTAGGAGGGTGTTTTCCTTGCATATTGCTGACCTGGGTTTGATCCGCAGTGTCCCATATGCCATAAGGTCCCCCGAGCCCACCAGGAATTCTTTGTTTTTTTGGTTTTATTTGTTTTTGGGTCACACCCGGCCGGCAGCACTCGCAGTGGTCCTCAAACTATGGCCTGCAGGCCACATATTGTATTTGTATCTCTTTTGTTTCTTCATTGCAAAATAAGATATATGCAGTGTGTTTAAGAATTCGTTCATATGTTTTGTTTTTACTATAGTCAGACCCTCCAATGGTCTGAGGGACATTGAACTGGCCCCCTGTTTAAAATGTTTGAGGACCCGGGCCCGGAGAGATAGCCCAGCGGCGTTTGATTTGCAAGCAGCCATCCAGGACCAAAGGTGGTTGGTTCGAATCCCGGTGTCCCATATGGTCCCCTGTGCCTGCCAGGAGCTATTTCTGAGCAGACAGCCAGGAGTAACCCCTGAGCACTGCCGGGTGTGGCCCAAAAACCAAAAAAAAAAAAAAAAAAAAAGTTTGAGGACCCCTGACAGAGCTTACTCCTGGCTCTATGCTCAGAAGTTGCTCCTGGCAGGGTCAGGGGACCATATGGGATGCCGGGATTCGAACCACCAAGCTTCTGCATATAAGGCAAACGCCTTACCTCCATGCTATCTCTCTGGCCCCGAATATTTTATTTTTAATTTTTTTAGGAATATTCTTTTTTTTGGTTGTTTTGTTTTTGTTTTTGTTTTTTGGGTCACACCCAGCAGTGCTCAGGGGTTACTCCTGGCTCCACGCTCAGAAATCACTCCTGGCAGGCTCAGGGGACCATATGGGAGGCCAGGATTTGAACCAATGACCTTCTGCATGAAAGGCAAACGCCTTACCTCTATGCTATCTCTCCGGCCCCTAGAAATATTCTTTTTTTTTTTTCGGGCCACACCCGTCCATATGGGACGTGGGGGGGAGGGAATCGAACCGAGGTCCTTCATTGGCTAGTGCTTGCAAGGCAGACACCTTACCTCTAGCGCCACCTCACCGGCCCCGCCTAGGAATATTCTTTTTTTTTTTTTTTTTTTTTTTTTTGGTTTTTGGGCCACACCCGGCAGTGCTCAGGGGTTACTGCTGGCTGTCTACTCAGAAATAGCTCCTGGCAGGCATGGAGGACCATATGGGACACCGGGATTCGAACCAACCACCTTTGGTCCTGGATCGGCTGCTTGCAAGGCAAACGCCGCTGTGCTAGCTCTCCTGTGCTATCTCTCCGGGCCCTTAGGAATATTCTTAAGTAATCCCTGAGCACTGCCAGATACAGCCAAGAGAAAGAAACAGAGACAGAGAGAGAAGTAAACAGGGCATCCTATGCTATGCTCATGGGCATAGTGGCCAGGCCAGGCCAGATGATTGGGTGCCCTGTGATCACACTGCCCTGTAATGCAGTGTAACTTAAGTTCAGCAGAGCTGAGAGCCTATATATTGGCAGTGCTCAAAAGGCCATTTGGTGCTGGAGATTGAACTCAGGGTCTTGTGCACACAAGGTATATTTTCCAACCCTCTGAACTATTTTCCTGGCCCCTGCCCTATCATATTTATTAGCATGATTATCCTTATCTGGCCACACACACTCAGTGGATCTGGAGCTGGCTTTGGGTCTGAAATCCCACCAAGGGAGCAATAGTACAGCCAGTGGGGTGCTTGCCTTGCACGTGGCTGACCTGGATTCAACCGCTGGCATCCCATATGGTCTGTCCCTAGTACCAACAGGAGTAAATTCTGAGTGCAAAGCCAACAGTAATTCCTGAGTACTACTGGGTGTGGCTTAAAAATATATATACATATATAATATATATATAGTGATAACTATATAACTATATAACTAGTGATATAGATATAGTGATATATAACTATATAACTAGTGATAACTGTAACTATATAACTATATAGCTAGTGATATATAGTGATATATAACTATATAACTAGTAATATAGATATAACTATAACTATATAACTAGTGATAACTAAGGCAAAGGCTGTAATACTCAGACAACAATATCTCTCTCAAGGTCCTTGGTGGGCTAGGGTGAATTCTCCAAGCCCAGTCAAGCAGATGAACTAATGAGTATAGTAGACACTTGATTGACCTTTTCCTCTCCTGAGAACTGGCATGTACATCAGAAGGATTTTATTTATTTATTTATTTATTTGCATTTTGAGCCACACCTGGCAGCACTAAGGGTTACTACTGAAATTGTTCAGATCAGAAATCGTTCCTGGCAGGCTCAAGAACCATATGGGATGCGAGGGATTGAACTCGCATCTGTCCAGGTCGGCAGCATGCAAGGCAAACATCCTACAGCTGTGATATCGCTCTGGCCCCCATCAAAAGGATTTTAGAAGCATAGGGTTGGGGATGTAGCTCATTGGTAGAGTACATGCCTTACCTTTTTTTAAATAGAGGTCATACCTAGTGGTGATTGGGGTCACCTCAACTATATCTGGCATTGTCAGGAATCAATTATGGGCCTTTGAAAATGTAAATCATGGGGCCGGAGAGATAGCATGGAGGTAAGGCATTTGCCTTTCATGCAGAAGGTCATTGGTTCGAATCCCGGAGTCCCATATGGTCCCCTGAGCCTGCCAGGAGCGATTTCTGAGCATGGAGTCAGGAGTAACCCCTGAGCACTGCTGAGTGTGACTAAAAAACCAAAAAAAAAAAAAAAAAAGTAAATCAGGTGCTAATCACTTGAGCCACATCCTTAGCCCTCACTTTCAGACCCCTGAGTAAAGACAGTGCCACAGAAACTAAGGACAGAGAGCACAGCTCTCTGTGGGCAGAAGCTCTGGCCAATCACCATACCACCAACTATATAAATATATTTGTGGACAACATATATTAGGTGACCTCATTAACAAAATGGGCATAATCTAGCTCGAGTGATATTATAGCTGTTAGAGCTTTTATCTTGCACACAACTGACCAGAGTTCAATCCCCAGCATCCCATATGGTCCTCTGAGCCTGCCAGGAGTGATCCCTGAGTGCAGATCCAGGAGTAAGCCCTGAGCACAGCCAGGTGTGGTCCCTTCCAAAATGAGAGATGATCTTGCCTGTTGGTTAGAAAAGCTCAGAGATGAAAAGAGCTAATGCGTAGAAAGTAATTGGCATGAGGCAGGGCAAGTTAGAAGTGCCCGATAAACAGGCTGTTGTAATTACTAGTGAAGTGAGTATGAGAGAAGGAATTTCAGCTCAGCCACCACCCTGGTCTCTGCTGAAACTCAGAGGACCTCGGGGCATAGAGCTGTTCTTCTGAGTTCTAGAACAGAATACAGTTTCCAGAAACCCTGGATTATGAATACTGCTGTGGCAAGTCTTTCTTTGGCTGCTTCCTCTCAATTGTGGGGCACTCTTTGCAGCCAGCATGACTTCCTTTCCCTGCCGCTCTCACAACCAGGTCCCTACACTGGGGTGAGAGGTGGGGGTGGGGCAGCCCAGTAGCCCTGTTTTAGACACACCGGATTGCAGAATCCCTTGTTCTGTTCCAACATCACCACCACTGGCCCCTTTTCTCCATTTCACACTGCAAAACTAAACCCTGGTGTGAATACCCCGTAGCCCCAGCCTGACTTCTCAATCATTGGTTCAAAAGTCAGAAAAATCAATTTTATTTTGTTTCCTTTTGTTTTGGATCAAACCTGGCAGTGCTCAGGGCTTATTCCTGGCTCTATACTAGGGATCATTTCTGGCAATGCTTCGGGGGGACCCTGTGTGGTGCCAGAGATAGATTCTGGGCCAGCTACAAGAAGGCAATTGCCTTAATTGCTGTACTATCTCTCTGGCACGGAAAAATTAATCTTGAGTCAAGCAGGTGGCTGAACTAGAGCCATCAAACGGCTAGCGTTCGTGCTCGTGGTAGTTTTGTTTGATCGTTGGGGAGACTATTTGGGGTCATATCTGGCTGCGCTCAGGGCTCATTCCTCACTATGGTCAAGACTGTACTTGAGGGGCTGGGGAGATAGAATAGCAGTAGAGCATTTGCCTTGCATGCAGCCAATCCAGGACGATCCAGGTGGTTTGAATCCCGGCATCCCATATGGTCCCCCAAGCCTGCCAGGAGTAACCCGAGTGCCACCAGGTATGACCCAAAAATAAACAAAAACAAAATAAAACAAACAAAAAAGACTGCTTGAAAGACTATATGTAGAACAAGGCAAGAGTCTACTTATTTTGCTTGTTTGTTTTTTGGGTCACACCCAGCAGCACTCAGGGGTTATTACTGGCTCTACACTCAGAAATCGCTCCTGGCAGGCTTGGGAGACCATATGAGATGCCGAGATTCGAACAGCTGTCCTTCTGTATGCAAGACAAACGCCTTACCTCCACATTACCGCTCCAGCCCCAAGAGTCTACTTCTTGTACTATCTCTTTGCCCCTGGATGGCTAGATTTAATCCCTAGCACTACACAGTCCACAGAGCACCATCAGGAATGATCCTAAGTATTAAGAGTAGACCAGAAAAAAAAAAAAGAATAGAACTTGAGCACTACTGGGTATGGCCCAAAACCAAAAAACGATTATATTTATATTTGCATATATATAATTTATAGTTGGGACTGGAGAGATGGGCTGAGTCTATGTTTTGCATGCAGGAGATCAGGGTTTAAATCCTAGCATCACATGGTCCCACAGTATTGCTAAGAACAGCCCCTGCCAACACTGAGTCCAGAAGAGTCTCCCAGCTTTGCCAAGAGTGGCGCTTAACCAAAACCAACCAAGCAATTTAAAAAAGTCAATCTTGAGGGCCAGAAAGAGAATATAGCAGGCAGAAGCACCTGTCTTGCATGCAGTTAACTCCATATGGTCCCCCAGCTCTTCCCTAAATGATCCCTAAGAGCAGAGCTGGAAGGAAACCCTGAATGTCCTGAATAAAGTGTGGCCGAAAAAAAAAATCCAAAACCCAAAAAAAGTAAGTTTTGGAAGTGGGATAGTGAGAAATGATCCTTGTAGAAAAGCAGAAAAAGAGCTTTGACGGGAAAAGACTGAGTAGGACCCAGAGCTTGGTTCTACCTATCCTTCCCAGGCCCTAGCTTCCCTGTAAGATGAGAAAGTGTCACTCTATGAGGTTGTCTCTCTGGAGCACTTTGAAAGCATTTCTACTTTATTTGCATGCATAAGTGTGTGTATTCAATTTTTGGAGAAGGGATAAAAAAATGGGTACCAGGAAGGGCAGGGGGGAAGGGCCCTTTTGGACAGTGGTGAGAACCTGACTTAGAAACTTAAGTTCTCTTGCCTGCTGCTGACTCACTACATGCAAGTAGGAGGCACTTTACCACTTTGGGCCACAGTGTTTCATGTGTAATGGGGGGGTAGGGAAGGACACCAGGCAGTTAAAAGAAGTCAGGAAGAGACACAGGAGCAGGGACTAGGACGATGGTTGCAGGAAAGGCCCCAGGAGTAGGGTTACTGAGTTAGTTAACAAATTTACAAGGCTTGGCACATGATGGTAAGCCAAGGCATAATCTGCTCTGGATTCTGTGGTTCCTTCCTGGGAGAAAGGAGAGAATTTTGGAGGAATAGGGAGGGGGGGGATTGTTCTACTACATGATCTAGGACTTGGCATATGAAGAGCAGAACTCCTGTGTTGTCATCTCTAATTCCACACAGAGAGGGGGTTAGATATGGCCCTGTGAATGGGAACTCGTTCCCCCACAGGCCGCAGGAAGGCCAGGAGGGAACTCTGCCCCAAGTCACAAGGCCCAAGAGAGAGAAGTACAGATAGCTCCAGGCAGCTCTCAAGGGAGGGGTTATCAACCAGCAATCAGTAAATCAGCTCTCAAAGGAGCAGGGAGGGTTAGTTTCCGGGCTGGCAAGAGAATAGGGGCTGACACCGGAAAAAGATCATTCTTGACAGAGGCAGCTCAGAAACAGGCAAGCCAGGCAGTGTGTGTGGTTCTGGGCAAGAACAACAAGTACCTGCTTCTGACTTCTGGGGTTCATCTGTTGGCACTGCCTTTTGATAAAAAGTCCTTACTCGGTACAATACTTTGGAGTATACAGCGGGGATTATTATTATCATTATTTTTTGTTTTTGTTTTTGGGTCACACCTGGCAGTGCTCAGGGGCTACTCCAGTTTCTACGCTCAGAAATCGATCCTAGCAGACTCAGGGGACCGCATGGGATGCCGGGATTCGAATCATCGTCCTTCTGCATGCAAGGCAAATGCCTTACCTCCATGCTATCTCTCCGGCCCCTATCATTATTTTTAAGATCCCTTTTTTGTCCCTTGAGTGTGGACTACACCCAGTGGTGCTCTGAGGCAACTCCTGGCACCTATCAATCTGTCTTATGCAAGGATGTGCCTGAAGCCATTCACTATTTTTCTAATTCTGTTATTTGATTCTTTTTGTTTTATTTTATTTTGGGGCCACACCTGGCGGCACTGACGAGTTACTCCTGACAGGCTGGTAGGGGAGAGGCTCTATATGGAATGCTGAGACTCAAACCTGGGTCAGCTGCGTGCAAGACACTTTCCAGGCTGCACTATATAACTTGGCCCCTGTTATTTGATTCTTATAGCAGCTTCTTGATTCCTATCTACATATAATAACTATCCCTACTTATTTATAAGAAATACTTCTTGCAGTGACACCAAGCAGTGTTCAGAATTTACTCCTGGCTCTGTGCTCATTCCTGGCAGGGCTTGGAGGACCTATGTGGTGGTGGATATTGAACCTCTGTGCAAGGTGAAGGTAGTAACTTTTTTTTTTTTGTTTTGTTTTTGGGTCACTCCTGGCTCCACTCTTAGAAATCGCTCCTGGCAGGCTCGGGGGACCATATGGGATGCCAGGATTATCTCCATGCTATCTCTCCGCCCCGAAGGTAGTAACTTATATAAAATCTCTCCATCCACTTCAGGATCATTCTTGCCTCCAAAAGTTGACTCGTTACTTTTTCTGCCTTCATTCCCTCCTCCTCAAAAGTTCCTCCCTTAATACCTAGCTTAAGTCTCAGGGCCCCATGAGACTACTAAATTCTCCTTTCTTTGAACTCCCATAAGCACAGCAACCTCTTTTAACCCTTCTTTTGCTCCAAGTGATTCTCCTTCCTTTATGATTATCCCAGCTTGGGGATTCATTTCCTCAGCCTCCAAGCCCTCCAAATAAAATTTCAAGTTCTCAGCTCTCTCATATATATGTATATATAACAAAACAAAACAAAAAAACGCGGGTATAGAGCTGGTCACATGGGAGTGTGTGAACAATGCCTTTTGATCTGCTGGCTTCTGACCTGTTACAGAGATCTAGAGAGATCTCTCAGAAGCCCTGTACTGAAAACATCCCACCCCCCATGCCAGCCAATACTGCAAAGCTTAAACCTTTTGGATGGCAATGGAAGCTAAAAATTTTGGCTGGGATAGTACCAGCTTAAACTATGTATTAGGGACATAGGGCAAGGGGGCGAAATCATCTGAGTGTACTCCCTAGAGCCCAGCTTTTACCCAGTGGGGTCTGGTCTTGGGGTGTGGTCCAGGAAGGCCCAGAAATGGGGAGGGAAAGGAAGCAGCTGATTGCCTGCGGATCTCTGTGGCTGTGGCCGTTTGGGGGAAGTGTCCCAACTGGGAGTGGGGGAGGGGAAGAATGGGCCCTAAGAGATGGGGTTGTGGATAGGCAATGGGAACTTCTGACCTGCCTCCTTGACACAGGGTCTCCTTCTGCAGCCCTCCCTGAAACCCTTTCTAGCTATAATCCATCTCTGGGCTTACTGTCCCTGAGCTCCGGCCACATAAGCCTGATCCTCTAAAAGTTGCTTCACATCTATTCCCCCAAAATACCCTAGCCAGCAGTATTTGCTATCCCCATGGGAACCCAGTTCTTATCCCACACACCCCCAAGTCTCACTTCAAGCTCCAAATGCCTTAAGTGGCCCAAGCCATGGGCCTTTGAAGCCAAATACCATCTGCCTTGTTCCCCAAAGGTTTTGAAAAATCACCTTAAGTCACAAGTGATTTATTTCACCTGAAGTCTGGTCCCTGCTTCTCTCCCAAGAACATTCTATTTTGCAAAATGTGAATGCTGATCGTGCACTAGACTGGGAGGACTTAGCGGGAAAGGTCCTGACTGATCTGTCTCCTGAGGCTGAGCACGCCATCCGCCTCACAGCAACTGAGTAAGTGCCTGAACTCAATCCCCACTTTCCATCTCTGCACTGGGAGTTTGTCTTCCTGAAATTCTGCTGAGCCCTTCCAATCCTCTCAGTCCTTCAGGGTCCTACTTTCCCCCAATACTACCTGAACTGCACAAGGCACTGAATTGCAGAGATACCATCTGAGAAGAGAGCCTGCCCCTCTGCTTACTTCCCAAAGAAGTTCAGCAGATGCTATGCAAAAACTGCCCACTAACACACATCTCCTCCCCCATCGATTCACAGACTGATTCTGGGAACAAGGAAGAAAATCTATACCCAAGAGACACAAGACAAGGGCAATCAACTTCCTCCTTCTACCCACCCTCCCTCCACCCTCCCTCCACCCAGAAGAATGATTTAGGGTTATGAATGACCAGTCTATACTGCCCTGTCCCCATCGAGAAGATTGAGAGGGGAGAAGCAGGCTGAGCTAGCCCAGAGGTGACCAGGATGACAGAGAGTCCTAGGATGATGTCAGGAATGAGGGTACGGGCCTATGCTGCTCTTTATGTTTGTATGTTTGTTTTGAAGAGAGCAATGATGGAGAGGTGGCAGAAAGAGGCTGAAAGGGCTGCAGCTGGCTGCAGCTGGACTGGGAGGAGGAAGCTGAGGGAGACATGAAGTCAGTGTGGGGCTGGGACCAGGCCAAGGGCTGAGTCTCTTTCTTCCCCTTCTCCCCATCAGCAGGGAAAGAACCAAGAGAGCCTAGTTCCCAGCCTTAAAAAAAAAAATTTCCCAGTCTCCACCTCTGGCCTTTCTCCACCCTTCAACCCGGGCAGAGACAGAGTCTTGAACTCTAGCCTGGAGAGCTGAGAAGGCAGAACAGGACAGCTAGAGCTGGGCGGGCTGGGGAGTGAGCCTTCCACTAAGTCCCTATTCCCTTCTTTTTTCAGTATCTGAGCATCTGTGGTGCTGTAGGAAGGGCACGCTCCAGGGCCAAGGCAAGCTCATGAGGGCTGTCCCATCCCACACCAAGTACCTCAGAGGAAGGCGCCATCTCTCGCTTCCTCCTCCCAATCTCACAGGCCTCAGATCCTTGTGCACATAAGGCCTACTACGAAATGGCACTTCCTTCGCCTGTGCTCAGTTTACAGGATGCTCTACAGAAGTGTCAGCCTCCCCAGCCTGCCTCCCCCACCTGCAAACACCCACTGAGACCTAGGGCCTCCAGCCTCACCTCAAGCCTGTGGGGGTTTCCACAAGGGAAAAAACGTTAAGGAGGAAACTCCAGCCTGGCTTTTCTACTGCTACTATATAGAGCTAGAATAGGGTACAGGGCCCTCCAGCATCCGTCCCTGGAAATTTCTCTCTGCTACCTGCCCCATGACGTCTGTGTGCACATACACTTACATGCATGTGCATGCATGCGTGTGCACACACACACACACACACACACACACACACACACTCCACACTCTTCATCCACACTGTAGGGAAAGGGGTCACAGCACCTGACAGGTTTTACTTACAAACTACCCAGGACTATCAGCCAAAGATGGCACAAGACAGAAGTCCCTGGGTAGGAAAGGAGCCCTTCAGTGTTCTTTGTTTATGTTATTTTGGGGCCATATCTAGGAGTGTTCAGAGCTTACTCCTGACTCTGGGCTCAGGGGATCACTCCTGGCAGGCTCAGGCGTCCATAGGAGATACTGGATTGAACCCTGGTAGGCCAAATGCAAGACAAATGCCTACCTACTATATTACTGATCTAGTCCCATCTTTAGTACTTTATTTTTGGTCACACCCAGAAGTGCTTAGGGGTTACTCCTAGCTCTGTGCTCAGGTCATTCCTGGCAGGCTTGGAGGACCATATGGGATGCCGGGATTCAAACCGTAGTCCATCCTGTGTTGGCCACATGCAAGGCATGCTGTGTTATTGCTCCAGCCCTCCAACCTTTAGTACTCTTATTTTCTTTGCTCTGCTGGGTTAACTCCTTAATGCTTAATGCTGAAGTTGCACCAGTGGAGACAAGTTGTAAAGGGACCAAACTGTGCATGGTTGTAATGAGAGCAAATCTTAGATAAGATGTTACTTCTAAAAGAATAAGTGAGCGTTGGGGCCGGGTAGGTGGCGCTGGAGGTAAGGTGTCTGCCTTGCAAGCGCTAGCCAAGGAAGGACCGCGGTTCGATCCCCCGGCGTCCCATATGGTCCCCCCAAGCCAGGGGCGATTTCTGAGCGCAAAGCCAGGAGTAACCCCTGAGCGTCAAATGGGTGTGGCCCAAAAACCAAAAAAAAAACAAAAAAAAAAGAATAAGTGAGCGTGTCACTCAGGCCTCGGACTGAGCCTGTTGTCCCCTCTAACTTCACTCGATGTAAAATGGGCCAAAGGGGAGAAGCTGACATCTTAGTTAGCTCTCATAACTAGCCTACACTTGGGTGTCCACGAGTTAGAATCTGACGTTACTGAACAGACAGCCACCCAGGCCCGCCCTCTCTGAGGAACTCTTTTAGTCTCAAGCTCCTGGGGAGATGCCCTCCCCCATGAAATGAAGACAAAAGAGGAAGCTAGTCCCTGGACAGGAAAACCAATCTGTTCTGGGGAGGTGGCTCAGGCTTTGTCTTTAGTTTCCCTCCTCATGAACCCCACCCCCACCCCAGCCTCACCACTAAAGGATCTATCCTGTGTATGGAAGGAGCAAACCTCAGCCTGGGCCAGCTCCACCCTCTTCCACCATCCCTGCACCATCCATCTTCCCAGTTGCACAGTTACCAACAACTACAGGTCCATTATCTCCCCAACTGTCTCTAGAAAAGAGTCTCAAATCTTCCTATTCATGACTTCCTAAAAACTCACACAAGTCTTTGCAGCCCTAACATCTAGCCAAAAAAAATTTTTTTTAATTTTTTTTTTTGGGTCACACCCAGCAGCGTTCAGGGGTCACTCCTGGCTCTACGCTTAGAAATCACTCCTGGCAGGCTCGGGGGACCATATAGGATGCCGGGATTCAAACCACCTTCCTTCTGCATGCAAGAAAAACGCCCTACCTTCATGCTATCTCTCCGACCCCCAGAAATAATTTTCTGTATCCTAGATTACCAGCTAGGATCTGTAATCATCTCACATCAGTTCCCTACCCTTTTTCGTTTTGTTTGTTTGGGGGCCACATCTCACTGTGCTTCTGGGTCTATGCTCAGGAATCACTCCTGGCAGGGTTAGGGAGCCAGATCAAATGTGGTGCCCGGGATCCAATCTGAAATGGCTGCATACAAGTGGTGCCTTACCCTCTGTACTATCTTTCTTTCTTTTTTTTTTTTTTTTTTTGGTTTTTGGGCCACACCCGGCAGTGCTCAGGGGTTACTCCTGGCTGTCTGCTCAGAAATAGCTCCTGGCAGGCACGGGGGACCATATGGAACACCGGGATTCGACCAACCATCTTTGGTCCTGGATCGGCTGCTTGCAAGGCAAACACCGCTGTGCTATCTCTCCGGGCCCCTGTACTATCTTTCTAATTCTACACCACCACCCCCTTTATTTATTTATTTTTAATCTTGGGGCCACACTCAAAAGTGCTCAGGGCTTACTCCTGGCTGGCTCAGAAATCAAACAAGTTGGTTGCTTGCAAGGCAAGTATCTTACCTACTGTTCTTTTTTTTTTTTTTTTTTTTTTTTTTTTTTTTTTTTTTTTTGTGGTTTTTGGGTCACACCCGGCAGTGCTCAGGGGTTATTCCTGGCTCCAGGCTCAGAAATTGCTCCTGGCAGGCACGGGAGGACCATATATGGGACGCCGGGATTCGAACCGATGACCTCCTGCATGAGAGGCAAACGCCTTACCTCCATGCTATCTCTCCGGCCCCTCTTACCTACTGTTCTATCTCTCCAAACTAGTCCTTTCTTTTTGTTCTTGGTTTTTGGCCACACCAGATCTTACTGGGTGTTACTCCCAGCTCAGTGCTTGGTAAACCTACCCTTCTGCATGCAAAGTCCAAGCTCAGCCCACTGAGCTATTTCCCCACCCCATTCTTCTCATGTCATGATCTTGAATGTTTCTTCAGCCAAGACCTCAACAGCAACCAGCTAGGTTGCAAGCACCATCCCACACTGCCTCTTGATATTTTCTCATTTAGATCCCTCCCCACCCCCATCATATATTTCCGGCAAGAACTTTCTTGCAAATAAGTTCATGCCTCTGAGAAGGTCAGATTTTCCCTGGGAACACCATCTCTCTCTCTCATCCATCCTATTTCACCTCCACAGCCCTGAGGGTCTGTTATGCAGAATTCTAAAACCAGGTCTGAGATCACAATTTGGAGTCAAGACTCCTGGGTGTGTGTTTGCTTTTTACTGGGCCATGTTGCCAAGAAAATGCCTGGTAGGTACATCCTTACCTGAGCTAGGATTTTATGCTTCTGGGGCTGAGCTGTATATTCAGAAATGAGGAAGAAAGATGATAGAAGGATAGAACTGGAAGAAGAGACAATTCCTGAGAGCAGAATAACCACTGGGTGGAAGTGGAACAGGCCTTTAATTTAGTTGTACTTGATATCACTTGTTCTCTTTATTTGTTTTCCCTTAGTGAAAAAAAAAATGAAGAGGAGATTGGAAAAGGTAGAGAGAAGCAGGACCTCTCAACATGAATCCCAAATGCAAGAAAAAGGAACTATAAAATCAAAGAGTTCCAGGGTGGATTGGAATAATCTTTGAGGACTCCTGATATGGAGACATAGGATCCCTGGTGAGAGGGAGAGATTAAGGATACTGGAAGACAGTAGAGTGAGCAGAACTCCAGTGGGACTCTGGGTAACTGATGCTCTGATGTGGCCAAACATACCCAGTCTGAGCAAGCCCTGAGAGTGATAGGGAAGAGCGGACAAAGACCCTTGCATCATACCCTGAATTGCCTCACTTTCCTGCATTGGGACGAACATGGTTGCAACTGAAGTTAGAGGGCCACAAAAAGGCTCAAGCAATTGGAGCACATGCTTTGCATGCAGGGTCCAGAGTTCAATCTGGGCACTGCATTGGTCCCCTCTGGTGGCCCCAGCACTGCTAGATGTAACCGTGGTGGCCCCTGGCACCACTGGGTCCAAGCACTGAATCATCCATCAGGCCAGCAGAACAGGACTGAGTTTTCCTAGGAGCACTCCCAATTCCCCACTATCTCCCTGAGAACTATTTGGAAGCAACCTACTCAGGAACAAAACAACAGTAACAAACTGATGTTGAACCAGCTAAAGTCTGCCTACCAGAATCCTGCTTTCTTTTCTTCTATCACAACCAGCTGAACAAGATCATGATCTCCTGCTACCCATCCCAGGCAATGCTGGAACCACTTAGGGTCGGAGTGAAAGGGACCTTCAAGCTATGTCCCCAGCCTAGGCTTGGCCTCTTGATCAAGCAAGGAGGGCCTGGGGGTTTTGGCTTTCCCACACAGCCTCCCTCACTATTCTTATTCCTGTATTACTCTAGCAGACTGCTGCAGATGGTTTCCTCCCGCCTAACCACAGCCTCACCCATAAGGCTGCCTTCGTTCTGTTGGCTTCCCCTGCTACGAGCCCTTTCAAGGCCGAAGGCAGTTATTTTGTCTCTAAGAGATAAAGACAGACGTATGTACATACGTGTATACACACACACACCACACGCACACACACACACACACACACACACACACACACACACGCTTTCCAGCCTTTAATCATCTCTCAACAAGAAGGCTGCAGGCTGCCTCTTAGCTACATAGGTTTGAAAAATGGCTCTCACAACTCACATGTTCTACATCAAATCCTGGAGCTCAAAGTAGAGCTCAGAGACTGAGGGGAAAGGAGACAGAGAAGGGTAAAGAGGAACCATGGGAAATTTAAGAAACAAGAAGACAACAACATGTGTGGGATTCAGTGCTGGGTTAGGAAGAAGAGGGCTGCCAGGCACAGATGGGCAGGGTAGGTGAAAGGTCAAGGCTTCAGCATCACAGGGTTTGGAGAAGAGAACAAATAGGGTAGAGCAGAGGGTTAGGGAAAGTTTGTGGGTAGCGTGTAAAGAAAGGGTGGAGGACAAGAGAATGAATACAAGTAATCCAAGAATGAAGAATGCAGAATTGGGAGACAGCTGCCAATCATTCACAAAGGCCGGAGCTGTCTGTGGCTGCCACTCAGTATAGCCCTGTTCTGCACAACCCCATCTCCTGCAAACATTCCTGCCACCATGCCATCTGTCAGAGCCTACCAGTAGCGCGGTATGGGAGTCCTTGCACCTCTTCTTAACGAACCGGCACAGGCCCTTTTCTTCTTCAGTTTACCTTCATAGGAGCAAAGCCTGGTAGAATTCAGCTAGATCTTTTGACCGAGATGTGAGTGCACAAAAACATCTCCATAGGGGAGAGGGGCAGAGAAGGAAAAAGACCCCTGGACAGGAATGCATGAGTTCAGTGCCCACCTCCCCGCAGGCAGCGCTTTCTCTGGAGCAGGGTTCGTCCCCAGCCACAGGCAACACCCTCCTCCAGGCCTCCCGTGTCACAACTGCCTGCCGGAGTAGAGGGTGCAGGGGGACGCCTGCTGCAAGTCCAGCGGCGGGGTGACCCCCTTCCCTACACGCATCTCCTCCACCCCTGTCCCGGGAACGCTCCTCTTGGGGCCGTGCACGGTTCTCCCGGCAGCGGAGAACCACAGTCTTCGGGGTCCCCCCTGGCAGTTCCCGGGACAGGAACCCACCCTGGCCAAGAAGGCGCAGGGGTTGGCCGGGTCCCCGCCCCGAGCGATCGGCCGCGCCCGCCAACTTGAAAGCGAGAAGGCGAGCGCGGGAGCGAGCGAGCGAGCGAGCGAGCAGGAGAGACAGACAGACGGACAGAGACGGACAGACAGAGCGAGAGACAGAGAGAGATAGAGAGAGACGGAGAGAGAGATAAGGGACTCCCGCCCGCGGCCTCTCGCCCGCAAACTTCCCGGGACGGGCCCGACCCCACTCCCGGGCCGGCCGGGCCCCCCTCCCTCGCTCCCGGCCCGGCGGCCCGCGCCGGGCCTCACCTGGTGCCCTCCCCGCGCTGGGGGAGCCGGGGGCGGTGGCGGCGGCTCCGGGCTCGAGAAGGAAGTGAGAGCCGGAGGCCGGAGGAAGTGGGCGGGCCGGGCGGCCGGAGGGGCGGGCCGCGGGGGCGGGCCGGGGCGGCACCAGGAAGTCCGCGAGCGGGCCCCCTCCCCCGGGGCGCCCGCCCTCTCCCTTCCCTCTCCGCCAGTCTCGTCCCGGCCGTGCCCAGGGTCCCCCGAGATGGGTGGGTCCCCCAGGGCTCCACCTAGTCCCCCGTCCTCTCTGTAGAGGCACTATCCTGGGTGGGAGGTCCCGTCTCTGTCCGTCTGTCCATCCGTCCCTCCGTCTGTTTGTCCCTCTGTCTGTCCATCCTTCTGTGCGTGCGTGCGTGCGTCCGTCTGTCCGTCCATCTGTCCGTCCGTCTGTCTGTCCATCCGTCCGTCTGTCCCTCTGTCCGTCCGTCTGTCCATCCGCCTGTGCTTTGTCCATCTGTCTGTCCGTCTGTGTCCGTCTGTCTCCATCTGTCTATCCATCTGTCCGTCTGTCCATTTGTCTATCCGTATCCGTCCGTCCGTCTGTCCCTCTGTCCTTGCGTCCTTCCGTCTGTCCCTCTGTCCTTCTGTGCGTGCGTCCGTCCGTCTGTTTGTCCCTCTGTCCATCCGTCTGTCCATTCCTCTGTACTCTGTCCATCTGTCTGTCCGCCTATCTATCCATCTGTCCGTCTGTCCATCTGTCTATCCATCCGTCCGTCTGTCTGTCCATCCTTCTGTGCGTGCCGTGCGTCCGTATGTCTGTCCATCCGTCCGTCTGTTTGTCCCTCTGTCCATCCGTCTGTACTCTGTCCGTCTGTCTGTCCATCCATCTGTCCATTCGTCTGTACTCTGTCCGTTTGTCTGTCTATCCATCTGTCCATCTGTCTATCCATCCGTCCATCTGTCTATCCATTTGTCCGTCTGTCTGTCCATCTGTCTATCCATCCGTCCATCTGTCTATCCATCCGTCCGTCTGTCTGTCCGTCTGCCCGTCTGTCTGTCCGTCTGCCCATCCGTCCGTCCATCTCTGTCTGCCCTATCCAAGCCTTTACCCCCATCCACCCAACCCCCCGGGGATCTCGCCCTCCCTGGGTCACCGCCCGCGGGAAGATGCCCTGGCCGGCTGCGCCCCACCGGGCTCATGCGATATCTCTTGGCAGCCCGGTGTTGGAGCACTGACCGGACGGAGACTACAAGAATCGGGCCGGGGCTGTCCCGCGTCTGCCCCGAACTTCGGGGACTTGGGGTGGAGGTGTTTCGGCAGTAGGAAGGCCCCCGACCCGTGGGAGAGGGAGACTGGGTGGCCGGGGCCCTGGCGTCAGCACCCGAGGAAAGAAAGACGACATCTGCAGAGGCGCAGGCGGGGCCGCGCGCGAACCCCAAAAACAGGATGTCGTGTCGTCGTCGTTCCGCGCCCCGCGGCTCCTCCGCGCCACTGTGCTCCGGGGAAGGGGCGGGGCAGACGGAGGGACGCATCGGGCTCCCCTCGCCTCCACCCCTCTGTTCCCCGGGGTGCGCTACTGCTTTGGGGCTCAGGGACCGCACCCAGGCTTGAGATCCGGCCCCAGCCAGCCCCGGGGACCGGAGGGAGGGTGGGTGGGTGGACTCAGCGGTGCCCCCTGGTGCTTCTGCTCTCTGGAGGGCAGGCGACTGGAGCACTAACCTTGGTTGCACCGACCACGTGCAAGGCTCCTCTCCTGGGGCTAATGGGGAAACTGAGGCGATTAAACCAGACTATCTGTCCACCAATAAAGGAGAGCAAATCAGGGACTAAATAGCACAACCTTTCGCGAGTCTCTGTTGGTTTTTTTTTTTTTTTTTTTTTTTTGGTTTTTGGGCCACACCCGTTTGACGCTCAGGGGTTACTCCTGGCTATGTGCTCAGAAATCGCCCCTGGCTTGGGGGGACCATATGGGACGCCGGGGGATCGAACCGTGGTCCTTCCTTGGCTAGCACTTGCAAGGCAGACACCTTACCTCCAGCGCCACCTACCCGGCCCTTGATAGTTCTTTTTTTTTTTTTTTTTTTTTTTTGGTTTTTGGGCCACACCCGTTTGACGTTCAGGGGTTACTCCTGGCTATGTGCTCAGAAATCGCCCCTGGCTTGGGGGGACCATATGGGACGCGGGAGGATCGAACCGCGGTCCTTCCTTGGCTAGCGCTTGCAAGGCAGACACCTTACCTCCAGCGCCACCTACCCGGCCCCTCTGTTGGTTTTTTGATCAAATTAAACAACCTCTTTAATTTGGTATTTGTGCAGATAACACGAGAATGAATATACAAGGCCAGGTGTCAGTCCCTGGCTCAAAATACAAATAACTATCTAAAAAAGAAAAATAGCTTGGGGACTGGAGAGAATGCACTTCGGGGTGGGGGGGGGGGGGCGCTTGCCTCACGTGCAGCTGACTCACGGTTGATCCCTACTAGCACCCAATTAAGTCTAGTCACACCAGCAGTCAACCTAGAGCACTACACTTTCCCAAAACCAAAACAAGAAAGAAAGAGAGAAAGAAGGAAGGGAGAGAGGAGCGGAGAGAGAAAGTACAGCAGGGAGTGTGTGTGCCTTGCAGAACAGTTTGATTCTTGGCATTCCCTTATGGTTCCCTGAGTTTCACCAGGAGTGATTTCTAAATACAGAGCCGGGAGTAATGCCTGAGTATCTCTATGCGAGTGGCCCAAAGCCAAAAAGGAAAAAAGAAAAGAAGAGGGGGGAATAGTACAGCAGATAGGGCACATGCCTTGCATGCAACTGACCCAGGTTCGATTCCCAGCATCCCATCTGGTCCCCCCCCCCCAGCTGGCCATTCCTGAGTGCACAGCTGGGTGTGGTCCAACTCTCCACTCCCACCCCCAAAAATGGGAGACTCCTGGTGAGCTTGTGAGCGATCATCACAGTGACACCTCTTGAGCAACCGAAGTGATAACACCGTGGCAGGGCAGGGCGTTTGCCTTGTACACAACCTACTAGGGCCAGCCCAGGTTCAATCCCTGGCATCCCATATGGTCTTCTGATCCTACCAGGAGTGATTTCTTTTTCTTTTTGGGGGGAGTGCACCAGCAATCAAACCCAAGGCCACACACATGCAAGGGAGGTACTCTGGCACTGAGCCCCTGCCAAACCCAACAAGACCAAATGTGAGCGTACTTTACTCAGGTGTGAGTATGACCCTCAGTCATCAAAACAACATCAATGAAAGGAGGTGGGCTAAACAGTTTATAGGTCACACTTGCAGTGTGACCATAAACCAAAGTAAATAAATCAAAGAAAAATATAATTGGAGGGCCAAAGCAATAGCTCAAAGGGCTGGAGAGTAGGCTTTGCATATGGAACCCTAGATTTTTTTTTTTTAATTTTTTTTTTTTTTGTGGTTTTTGGGTCACACCCGGCAGTGCTCAGGGGTTATTCCTGGCTCCAGGCTCAGAAATTGCTCCTGGCAGGCACGGGAGGACCATATATGGGACGCCGGGATTCGAACCGATGACCTCCTGCATGAGAGGCAAACGCCTTACCTCCATGCTATCTCTCCGGCCCCGGAACCCTAGATTTGACTTCCAGCACCTCCTGTCTACTACCTGAAGCAACCCCCAAACAATTAACTAGGAGTAGTTCCAGCACTGTTGGGTGTGGTACAAAAACAAATAAAACACTAATAGAATGCTTGACACTTTTTTCTCTATCGTCTTCATAAAGTGCTATTTGTTGTTTTCAGTTTTGTTTTTTAAGTCATAGCTGGCAATGCTCGGTTTCTTATAGGATGCTAAGTTGACTATTTGCAAAGAAAGTGCTTTACACTATATACTATCTGGGGCCGGAGAGATGGCATGGAGGTAGGGTGTTTGCTTTGCATGCAGAAGGACGGTGGTTTGAATCCCAGCATCCCATGTGGTCTCCCAAGCCTGCCAGGAGCGATTTCTGAGCGTAGAGCCAGGAGTAACCCCTGAGCACTGCCGGGTGTGACCAAAAAAAAAAAACAAAAACAAAAACAAAACACTATGTACTATCTCTCTGGCCCTCCTGTGTTCAATTCTCAGCATTCCATATGGTTCACCAGAGTTTACTAAGAGTGATCCCTGATTGCAGTCAGAAGTTACCCTGAGAGCCACCAGGTATGGCTGCTCCCTCAAAATAAAATTGTGTTGGGGCTGGATAGATAGCATGGAGGTAAGGCATTTGCTTTCATGCAGAAGGTCAGTGGTTCGAATCCCGGCATTCCATATGGTCTCCTGAGCCTGCCAGGAGTGATTTCTAAGTGTAGAGCCAGGAGTAACCCCTGAGTGGTGCCAGGTGTGACCTAAAAACCAAAATAAATAAATAAATAAATAAATAAATAAAATTGTGTTTTAGAACAAAGGAACTTTCATTTTTGCTTTTGTTTTGTTTTGAGTCCACACCAGCAATGCTCAGGGGTTACTCTTATCTCTGCACTTAGGAATTATTTCTGGTGGGGCCCTGGGACCATATAGGATATCAGGAATCAAACCCAGGTCAGCTGTGTGCAAGGTAAGAGCCTTAACTGTTGTGCTATTACTCCAACCCCAAAGAATTTTCATTTGTATTCCTAGAATTCCCTTTCTAGGACTTGAACATAGAAATATGGGATCCCTTTCTCTTCAAGCAGAATAGGTTTGCCCTTTTATTTTCTTTTTTGTTTTTGGGCCATACCAAAAACAATCCCTGGTGCTCAGGAATTACTCCTTACTCTTCACTTGCCCCCCCCCTTTTTTTTTTTTTTTTTGGTTTTTGGGTCATACCCAGCCGTGCTCTGTGGATCTGTGCTCAGAAATCAATCTGGCAGGCACAGGTGAATCGTGGGATGCCGGGATTCAAACCACCAGTTGTCCTGGATTGGCTGCGTACAAGGCAAATGCCTTACCGCTGTGCTATCTCTCTGGCCCCCATTTGCCTTTGCCTTTTTTTTTTTTTTTTTTGAGTATGATCCAAAAACCAAAAAAAAAAGGGTGGGAAAGGACCACAACTAAGACTGTTCAGGAGTGACTCCTGGTGAAGCTCAAGGGACTATATATGGAGCCAGGGATTTGAACAAGAAGCCAAAAACATGCAAAAGTGCCTTACTCCCAGTACTAGCTCTCTGGCCCCTGATTTGCCTCTTATCTACTTTAAATACAAGTGGTCTGGATAAATAATTGAGAAATATTTATTTCCTGGGACAGGGAGATAGCTGAATGGAGCATATACTTTGCATACTGAAAGCCTGAATTAAATCCCCAATATCACATGTTCCCCTGATTATTCTTGGGAGAGAATAACCCCCAACCCCCAAAATATAAGTCCTGGATTGGGTATATGACTTAAAGGGTAGAGTATGTGTCTGGCAATGTGCAAGACCATGACTTAGATTCCTGGCTCTGCAAGGGTCCTCAAGCCCTGCCAGGTCTAACTCTTCTGACCCCCGAGCAGAACTAAGTGTAACTGTGGAACACCACGAGAATCTGCCTGGTTATTCTCAGAACCACTTGGCCATGGCTCATACTGCTGGCTGAGAGTCACCAGGAGTGGCCCTTGGGCCTCCAAGCAGTACTGGGTGTGGTCTCTAATAAAAACAAAATAGTGGGGTTTGATCCCTGGCACCACATATGGTGCCTTGAGCACTGCCAGGAGTGATCCTCTAGCACAGCAAGGTGTGACCCAAATAAACAAATACAAAACTCCAAGCAGGGGCCGGAGTGATAGCACAGCACGTAGGATGGGCATTTGCTTTGCACAAAACCAACCATGGTTCAATCTCCAGAATCACATAATGGTCCCCCATCCTGCTAAGAGAGAGATTTCTGAGCTCAGAGCCAGGAGTAACCCTGGAGTGTTGATGGACGTAGCAAAACAAAACCAACAAAAAAACAAAACAAAACAAACAAACAAAAACCCAACTTCAACCAACCAAAAACCTAAAATATATTTCCTACCAAAAACACTGAAAACATAGGAGTTAGAGGAATAATATAGCAGGTAAAGTGCTTGCCTTTCATGTAGCTGATCTGGGTATAACCCTTGCATCACATATGGTCCCTGGAGCCCACAAGGAGTAATTCCTGAGCACAGAGCCAGGAGTATGCCCTGAGCACAGTTGGGTATCGTTCAAAAACAAACCAAAAATTTGGAAATTGGGGGTCCAAAGCAATAGTACAGTAAGGTAGGGTGTTTGTATAGCATATGGCTGACCTGGATTCTATCCCCCAGCATCCCATATGGTCACAAACAAAAATTGAAAATTAATTTTAGGGTCATAGTGATAAAATACAGGAACCCTATTAGACACAGTAGGCTAAAAGACAAGATTGGCAGCTGTATTTCCTTATTTCCAAGCTTGGGGAGCTTTTGGCTGTTTCCTTTTGCTTAGGTAGGGGGTATGTTAGTTGGCTTTGAGGATCTTATGGTACGGGGGATGGGTGTTTCCTGTGAAGCTACCAGAGGAGGAGGAAAGGGCCATGGGCTGAGAACCGGAAGTTTAGCTTTGACTCAGACTGAAAGACTAGTGCAGGGCTGAAGAGATGGCATGAATGCCAGAGTGCATGCTTTGAATGTACCATGAGGTGAGACACAGAACAACAAAAAGAAAGAAAAAAAAAAGGTTGGTGGGACTTTAGGACTGGTACCAGACTCCTCCAATGAAAAACAAGTCATTGAACCAGATGATACCTTTGCAATCTGACCTATAATCCACTCTTCAGAATAATAATTAGGTAATTAAGGTTTATGCATGTAGCATATTGCTCATAGTTTTTTTTTTTTTTTTTAATACCATTAGGTCATCTTCCTTTATGCACTAGCTAATTGTGTTTGTACCTACTCTCTGTCTCCCTCACTGACTTAAGTCCTTTGAGGTTGTATCTGATTCATCTGTGTCCACTCATTGGATCTGGCACAGGCAGACCTAAGCACTCAGCTGCCTTCAGTATACATCTGTGGAATTAAATTGCCTTCATAAAACATTAATATGTATAGAACCATAGAGCCAGGTGACTTGGAGTCACTTTGATGGCACAAAAGTAGGAAGGACCCCTAAAGGTAGGTATAGGAGAAGGTGGTCCGGTGGGGCCATCTGCAATGATTTCTGGGGGAAAAGAGGATGCTGAGCTGAAAAGGACACAATCCCAAATGCCTGTTTTCTCATACTCTCACTATCTTTCCCTGATTAGGAGTGTTCTTTTGTTTTGTTTTGTTTTTGGGTCATGCCCAGCTGGCTCTATGCTCAGAAATCACCCCTGGCAGATTTGGGAAACAATATGGGATGCTGGGATTAGAACCAGTGTCTGTCCTATGCTTGCCACATGCAAGGCAAACGTCCTGTCACTATGCTATCACTCCAGCCCCCTTAGGAGTGTACTTGGCAGATGTAGATCTGTACTCACAAGCCCCTTGGAAGTCAGGGATATTAAACCCAGGCATTTAAGAGGCAGGAACTGATAGCACAAGCCAGTAAGGTGTTTGCCTTGCACACAGCTGAACCGGGTTCGACCCTCATCATCCTATTATGGTTCCCCAAACCTGCCAGGAGTAACTTCTGAGTGCAGAGCCAGGAGTAGCCACTGAGTGCTGACAAGTGTGGCCCAAAAACAAAGCAAACAAACAAAAAAACACCCAGGCATTTAAAGGTGGGACAACTCAGAAAAGCATTCAATGGAATAGAAAAAAATTTTTAAAGGAGAAAAATTTGGGGATGAAGCAATAGTACAGCATGTAGGGAATTTGCCTTGCACATAGCATTCATTCCTTCAACTTCTTTTTATTTTGGGGGGGGTCACACCCGACAGCGCTCAGGGGTTACTCCTAGCTCTATGTTCAGAAATCGCTCCTGGCATGCTCAGGGAACCGTATTAGATGCCGGGATTCGAACCACTGACCTTCTGCATGGAAGGCAAATGCTTTACCTCCATGCTATCTCTCCGGCCCCATTCCTTCAACTTCTACTTCAGGAAATCCTTCTCAAGGCCAACTATAAGTGACAAAGATGAGATGTTGAAAACATAGCCAAGTCAATATCCTGATGTAACTAGTAACGGACATAGATATTAAACAGGAATTCATAGAGCACAACATAAAAGCATACAATAGCCTTTAGTTTCATTTTTTTTGTTTTTGTTTGTGGGTCACACCTGGCAGCGCTCAGGGGCCAGTCCTGGTTCTACACTCAGAAATCGCTCCTGGCAGGCTCGGGGGACCATATGGGATCCAAACCGATGACCTATCTCTCTGGCCCCTAGTTTCATTTTAAAATGAGAATGACAGGTACTGTGTTCTTTGTAGGACCATGACAATTAAATGAAATATTAGATCAGACTACTCAGGGTAGTACTCAGATCATATTACTCAGGGTACAACAAAATAAACAGTCTGTCCATACCCCATGAATTGCTTGTTTTTTGTTTGTTTTTTTGTTTTTGGGTCACACCCGGCGGTGCTCAGGAGTTACTCCTGGCTATCTGCTCAGAAATAGCTCCTAGCAGGCATGGGGGAGATATGGGACTCCGGGATTCGAACCAACCACCTTAGGTCCTGTATCGGCTGTTTACAAGGCAAACACCACTGTGCTATTTCTCTGGCCCCAAATTGTTTGTTTTTGAGTCATACCTGGCTTACTCCTGGCTTTATACTCAGGGGTCACTACCAGCAGATTCAGAGAATAACCTGGGGATCATATGGGGTTCCAGCATCTAATCTGGGTTAGTTTCAGCAAGACAAGCACCTTAACTGCTGTACTAATGTTTCAGTTCCTAACTTCTATGTTTTTTCCCAGTCCTGCCTTCCTTCATTTCTCTCAGTCAGAATGCTAAAATTCCATTTTAAACTTAGGTTGAGGGACTGAAGAGAGTAGGTATACTATAGGTAAGTACAGTAAGTATAGTAGGTAAGTACAGTACTATTACTATACTACTATAGAAGTATAGTAGATAACTCTCTTAACTTGTTAGGACTGGAGTAATAGTACAGCAGAGAGGGCATTTTTCTTTATCTTTTTTTTGGGGGTGGGTCACACCTGGCATCGCTTAGGGGTTACTCCTGGGCTCTATGCTCAGAAATCGCTCCTGGCAGGCTTGGGGGCACCATATGGGATGCTGGGACTTGAACCACCATCCTTCTGCATGCAAGGCAAACACCCTACCTCCATGCTATCTCTCTGGCCTCAAGAAAGGGCATTTTTCTTAAACATAGCTGACCCAGCCTCAATCCTCAGCATCCATATGGTTTTTCAAGCATTGCCAGGAGTAATTTTTGATTTTTCTTGTTTGTTTTATTTTTCTTGGGGGGGGGGGTCACTCCTGGCAGGCTCAGGGGACCATACTGGATTCTAGGAGTCGAACCAGGGTCAGTCCTGTGTTGGCCGCGTGCAAGGCAAATGCCCTACCACTGTGCTCTCGCTCCAGCCCCCACCAAGAGTAATTTCTTTTTGTTTTTAGGCCACACCCGGCGGTGCTCAGGGGTTACTCCTGGCTATCTGCTCAGAAATAGCTCCTGGCAGGCACGGGGACCATATGGGATGCCAGAATTCAAACCAACCACCTTAGGTCGTGGATCGGTTGCTTGCAAGGCAAAAGCCCGCTGTGCTATCTATCTCTCCAGTCCCTTCTTTTTTGTTTGTTTGTTTTTTGGGGGTCACACCCAGCAGCGCTCAGGGGTTATGCCTGGCTCTATGCTCAGAAATCGCTCCTGGCAGGCTCGGGGAACCATATGGGATGCTGAGATTCGAACCAATGACCTTCTGCATGAAAGGCAAATACCTTATCTCCATGCTATCTCTCTGGCCCAGGAAAAGCAGAAGCAGTGCTGTGTATGGCCCTAAAATACAAATAAAACAGGGCTGGAGGGGCCGGAGAGGTGGCGCTAAAGGTAAGGGTCTGCCTTGCAAGCACCAACCAAGGAAAGGACCACGGTTCGATCCCCGGCGTCCCATATGGTCTCCCCAAGCCAGGGGCAATTTCTGAGCACGTAGCCAGGAGTAACCCCTGAGCATCAAATGGGTGTGGCCCGAAAAACCAAAAAAAAAAAAAAACCAAAAAAAAAAACAGGGCTGGAGCAATAGCATAGTGGATAGATAGGGTGTTTGCCCGGCTTTGATCCCCAGCATCTCATATAGTTCCCTGAACCTGTCAGGAGTGCAGAGCCAGTAGTAATTCCTGAATATTGGCCCGTGTGGCACAAAAACAGAAAAGAAAAGATAAAGCAAATAAAACAAAGGAGGGGCCGGTGCCTGCCTTGCCTGCGCTAGCCTTGGACAGACCGTGGTTCGATCCCCCGGTGTCCCATATGGTCCCCCAAGCCAGGAGCAACTTCTGAGCACATAGCCAGGAGTAACCCCTGAGCGTTACCGGGTGTGGCCCAAAAACCAAAAACCAAAAAAAAACAAAAAAAAAAAAACAAAAAATAAAACAAAGGAGAAAGGCTTTTTGCCTTGCATGTGGCTGATCCAGGTTTGATCCCTGACAACTCCCCATAAGATACCCTGAGCAACACTACCAGAAGTAATTCCTTTTTCTTTTCGTTTGTTGTGTTTGTTTGGTTTTTGGCTACACCTGGCAGCACTCAGGGGTTACTCTTGGCTCTGCACTCAGAAATAATTCCTGGTAGGGCCGGAGAGATAGCACAGAAGTCGGGTGTTTGCCTTGCATGCAGCCAATTCAGGACGGATGGCAGTTTGAATACAGGCATCCCAGATGGCCCCCCAAGCCAGGAGCGACTTCTGAGTGCAGAGCCAGAGCAACCCCTGAGTTCCACTGAGTATGACTCAAAAAAAAAAAACAAACAAAAAAAAAAAAACAAATCACTTGTGACAAGTTCGGGGGACCATATGGAATGCCTGGGAATGAACCCAAGTCAGCTGTGTGTAAGGCAAATGCCTTACCTACTGTGCTATTGCTTTAGCCATCCCTTTTCCATTTGTTTGTTTGTTTTGTTAACTTTTGGCCATTCCTAGCAGGGCTTACTATTGGCTCTGCATTAAAGGATAACTAGCTCCTAGTATGCCTCTAGGGGACCATTTGGGGTATCAGATGGTATGACCATCTGGGGTCAGTTGTAAATAAGGCAAGTGCCCTACCTATTGTGCTATTATTCTAGTCTAGGAATAATTTCTGAGCATTGAGCTAAGAGTAATCTCTAAACATCACTTGGTATGACCCCCAAACAAAACAATAACAAATAAGATGAGGACCCAGAGAGACAGTACAGCAGTTAAGGCTCTTGTCTTGCATAAGGCTAACCTAGGTTTGATCCCTGGCATCCCATAGGATCTCCTGAGTCTACTAGAAATGATAAGCACAGAGTCAGGAGAAAACCCTGAGTGCAGCCAGGGTTTCAAACAAAACAAAACAAAAAAGTAAGTTGGATGCCTATTTCATTACTATTGACAGGCTGGAGAGATGGTACAGTGGGTAGAATGTTTGCCTTTCAAATAGCCAGTTCAGGTTTCATCCCAGATATCTCATATGATTCCTGAGCACAGAGCCATGAACAAGCTCTGAGTGCTGCTGGCTGTGACCCTCACCCAAAAAATAAAAAACCTCATAAAACTGAGAATTCTGGGTCTTCTCAGAGTGAAGGGGAGCAACCTCCCCTTACCCCTCTCTACTTTTGGAAGCCCAGCAGCCACAGACACATCCAACAGCTGCCGCCATGTCAGCTCATGGGCCCAGTTCCACAATCCTGGAATTCCTGGAGTGCATAGCTGTGTATGTGGCCATTAGATATCTCAATTTTTTCGTTTTTGTTTTTTTAATCACACCCGGCAGCACTCAGGGGCTACTCCTGGCTCTACACTCAGAAATCACCCCCGGCAGGATCAGGGGACCATATGGGATGCCAGGATTTGAACCACCGTCCTTCTGCATGCAAGGCAAAAGCCTTACCTCCATGCTATCTCTCCAGCCCCTAGATATTTCAAATTAAAATAAAAAAAAACAAAAAACAAAAACAAAACCTGACACTTCAGTAGGAACACACCAAATTAAATGCCAAAGTAGTATAGAAGTCTCCCAAGGTCAACAAACAGAGCCAATAACACTGAATGATCAACTTAGCAGCATAATAGCTTAATAAAACCTTCTGACAATTATTTAATGACTCCCTGGTGAGAAATAACATTTTCGGGCCTGGAGAGATGGCACAGCAGCGTTTTCCTTGCAAGCAGCCGATCCAGGACCAAAGGTGATTGGTTCGAATTCCGGTGTCCCATATGGTCCCCTGTGCCTGCCAGGAGCTATTTCTGAGCAGACAGCCAGGAGTAACCCCTGAGCAACGCTGGGTGTGGCCCAAAAACCAAAAAAAAAAAAAAAAAAAAAAAAAAAAATCGCTCCTGGCAGGCACTGGGGAACATATGGAATGCCGGGATTCGAACCACGGTTGGTCCTGGGTTGGCTGCTTGCAAGGCAAATGCCCTACTGCTGTGCTATCTCTCCAGCCCAGATGTTTTTTCCTAAATTCTGTCAGTACCTTGTATAGCTTCGATATTATCCCCTTATCTGATGGGTATTGGGTGAATAGTTTCTCCTATTCTGTGGGTGGCCTTTGTATCCTAGTCACTATTTCCTTTGAGTGGCCCCTAAAATTCTTACAAGTCTAAAGCTCTACTGGCATTCTTAGTGATAACTGTACTTGTCACCTTGATACACCAGGGGGCATCACTGAATAGCAATTCAAACTCCAGAGATTCCTGAAGTTGGAACATTTTTGACTCATTACTTCTTGAGTCTCTCACTTGACAAATGGAAGCTATTCGTAACCAGACACTCTGTAGTGCAAAGGTAGGGGAGATGTACAGAACAACCATCATTTATTTATTCATATACTTTATCAAGAACCAGCTCTGAACCTAGTAAATTTCATAAAAATGAGGAGCCTGGGTGATAGCACAGCAGGTACGGTGTTGCCTTGCATGTGACCAACCCAGGTTCAGCCTCTGGCATTCCATATGTCCTCCAAGCCTGCCAGAAATAATTTATTTTTTGTTCTTGGGCCACACCCAGAGGTGCTCTAGGTTACTCTTGCCTCTGTGCTCAGAAGTTACTCCTAGTAGGCTCAGGACACCATATAGAATGCTGAGGATCGAACCTGGGTCCACGTGCAAAGCAAATGCCCTACCTGCTGTGCTATTGCTCCAACTGCAGGGTTAATTTTTTTTCTTTTTTTTTGGTTTTTGGGCCACACCCTGTGACGCTCAGGGGTTACTCCTGGCTATGCGCTCAGAAGTCGCTCCTGGCTTGGGGGACCATATGGGACGTTGGGGGATCTAACTGAGGTCTGTCCTAGGCTAGCACTGGCAAGGCAGACACCTTACCTCTAGCGCCACCACGCCGGCCCCACAGGGTTAATTTCTTTAAAATATTTAAAAATTATTTTTTGGGGGACAGACACATCCATAGGTGCTTAGGGGTTATTCCTAGCTCTGCACTCAGAAATTGCTTCTGGAAAGTCATGGGGATCATATAGGATGTTGGAGATTGAACCCGGGTTGATCCCAGGTGAGTCACATGTAAGGTAAATAAATGCTCTACCCACTGTGCTATTGCTCCAGCCCCCCATCCCCAAGAGTAATTTCTGAGTGCAGTACCAGGAGTAACTCCTGAGCACTGCCGGGCGTGGCTCAACAACCCCCTCAATATAAAGATGATTAAAACATAGACATTGATGAACATAGAGGTGACTGAAAAAATACTTATTAAACAAGCCAAATCCAGTTCTATGAACTCTCTAAGGTGTAACAGAAAATTATACTTCAGGGAAATGAAGGGTTGTCTTTTGAGCTAGGTCTGTTTTGATTCTGACTAGCCATAATTTTTGGTTTGTGATATGCTGTCAAAGCATGTTGGTCAAAGCATGGATGCTTTTGTTTCATTTAAAACTTGGAGAATGGATAGAAAATCCCAAAGGAAAATAAAAACTTGATTTGTTTGTTACTTAACTTTTCAGTCTAAGTTTTCTCATCTGTTAAAGGAATACAACAGGAATACAACAGTAGAGTTGGGCCACCCTTCTGTACTTAGGGCTTACTCCTGGCTCTGTGGTCAGAAATCACTCCTGGTGGAGCTTAGCAGATGTCATGCTGGGGCAGACTAGGGTTGGGCACAAGGCAAGTGTCTTAAACCCTATACTAGTTCTTTAGTACTCCAAAATAAAATCTTTTTGCTTTGGGTCACATCCAGAAGTGCTCAAGGTTACTCCTGGCTTTGCACTCAGGAATCATACTTGTCACTTGGGGACTAAGTGGGATGTCAGAGATTGAATTTAGGTTGGCTGTGTGCAAGGCAAATGCTCTACTCACTGGCTGCGGCCAGTATTTCTTCCTGAGACATAAAATGTAATGACAAGCTCTTGTAGAGGTTGTACAAGGATCCAGCACAGAACTATCTGCAGTATCACAGAGTCTTTATTTGGGGGGGGGGTGTTACACTCAGAGCTGTTCAAGATTTATTCTGGTCTTTGTCCTCAGGAATCACTCCTGCCCATGATTGCAGGACCATATGTCACATTGGCGATTGAACTAGGGACGCCAGGTACAAGATAAGCACCTTAGGGCCCGCCCGGAGAGATAGCACAGCGGGTTTGCCTTGCAAGCAGCAGATCCAGGACCAAAGGTGGCTGGTTCGAATCCCGGTGTCCCATATGGTCCCGCGTGCCTGCCAGGAGCTATTTCTGAGCAAACAGCCAGGAGTAACCCCTGAGCACTGCCGTGTGTGACCCAAAAACCAAAAAAAAAAAAAAAAAAAAAAAAAAGATAAGCACCTTAATCTCTGTACTATTTGGCTCCTTAACCCTTATTTGTCAGTGCCTCTAAAACAGTGTTGTCGGGGGGAGGGGGGAACCTACGGGCTACTTTCAGTGATACTTGGCTATGTAGGTTTCATAGTTCAATGCCAAGTTTTCTCATCTTTTAGTCTGCAGGTTGATTTTGCTCGGGTCCTTCTGTGTTTTGGAATCACTAGTGCTTTATGCTTTGGAATCACTAGGGTCACACCTAGTTTGTGGTAGGAGGGACTAGTAATCATGTATCTCAGAATGATCTCACCCCTTTGAGTTATTTCCCCAATTTCACCTTTTTTTTTTTTTTTTGGTTTTTGGGCCACACCCGTTTGACGCTCAGGGGTTACTCCTGGCTATGTGCTCAGAAATCGCCCCTGGCTTGGGGGGACCATATGGGACGCCGGGGGATCGAACCGCGGTCCTTCCTTGGCTAGCGCTTGCAAGGCAGACACCTTACCTCCAGCGCCACCTACCCGGCCCCACCTTTTTTGTTTTTGTTTTGGGTTTTGGACCACATTCAGCAGTGCTTCAGAGGCTACTCCTGGGGCCGGCAAGGTGGCGCTAGAGGTAAGGTGTCTGCCTTGCAAGCGCTAGCCAAGGAAAGGACCACGATTCGATCCCCCAGTGTCCCATATGGTCCCCCCAAGCCAGGGGCAATTTCTGAGCGCGTAGCCAGGAGTAACCCCTGAGCATCTAACGGGTGTGGCCCGAAAAACCAAAAAAAAAAAAAAAAAAAAAAGAGGCTACTCCTGGCTCTGCACTCAGAAATCACTCCTGACAGGCTCTGGGGACCATATGGGATACAGAGGATCCAACCCAGATCCGTTGCAGATTGGCTGCATGCAAGGCAAGCAAATGTCTTACCACTGTGCTATCACTCCCACCCCTTGTTTTTGTTTTTGAACCACTCCAAGAGCACTCCAGTAAGCACTCCAGAGGTGCTCACTCTGCATATGTTGTTTTGGTGTAATTCCCAGTAGTACTACAGAGATCATGTAGTACTGGGAGTTGAATCTAGAACCTTTAATATACAAGATAACTGCTCTAGAGCTGAGGCACATCTCTAGTTTTTCCAGAGCCCCAATTTTTTTGGTTTTTGGGTCACACCGGCAGTGCTCAGGAGCTACTTTTGGCTCTATGCTCAGAAATAGCTCCTGGCAGGCTCGGGGGACCATATATGATGCCAGGTTTCGAACCACCATCCGTCCTGCGTGCAAGGCAAACACCCTACCACTGTGCTATCTCTCCGGCCCCCCCCCCTTTTTTTTTTTTTTTTGCTTTTTGGGCCATACCTGGTGATGCTCAGGGGTTACTCCTGGCTTTGTGCTTAGAAATCGTGGGCCGGGCGGTGGCGCTGGAGGTAAGGTGCCTGCCTTACCTGCGCTAGCCTAGGAGACGGACCGCGGTTCGATCCCCCGGCGTCCCATATGGTCCCCCAAGCCAGGAGCGACTTCTGAGCGCATAGCCAGGAGTAACCCCTGAGCGTCACCGGGTGTGGCCCAAAAACCAAAAAAAAAAAAAAAAAGAAATCGCTCCTGGCTTGGGGGACCATATGGGACGCTGGAGGATTGAACCATGGTCCAGCCTACGTTAGCACGTGCAAGGCAAATGCCCTACTGCTTGTGCCACTGTTCTGGCCCCTGAGCCCCATTTTTAATCACTTTTTTTTGTGTTTTTTGGGTCACACCCGGCAGTGCTCAGGGGTACTCCTGGCTCCATGCTCAGAAATTGCTCCTGGCAGGCACGGGTGACCATATGGGACGCCGGGATTCGAACCGATGACCTTCTGCATGAAAGGCAAACACCTTACCTCCATGCTATCTCTCCAGCCCCTTTTAATCACTTTTTATTTTATTTTATTTTTTTTGGTTTTTGGGCCACACCCGGCATTGCTCAGGGGTTACTCCTGGCTGTCTGCTCAGAAATAGCTCCTGGCAGGCACGGGGGACCATATGGGACACCGGGATTCGAACCAACTACCTTTGGTCCTGGATCGGCTGCTTGCAAGGCAAACGCCGCTGTGCTATCTCTCCGGGCCCCTTTTAATCACTTTTTAAGTGTGCAGTTGAATTACATTTAGTATATTCACTATTGTTTTGCAGTTAATCTTCAGAACCCTTTCTCTATTGCAAAACTGAACTATATTCATGAAACAATTCCTTATCCTCTGTATCCTAACTCCAGTTTCTGCTAACCAGTCTTTTTTTTGGGGGGGGGGTTTTGGGTCACACCCGGTGGTGCTCAGGGGTTACTCCTGGCTATCTGCTCAGAAATAGCTCCTGGCAGGCACGGGGGACTATAGGGGACACCGGGATTCGAACCAACCACCTTTAGTCCTGGATCGGCTGCTTGCAAGGCAAACGCCGCTGTGCTATCTCTCCGGGCCTCTCTGCTAACCAGTCTTATCACTGCATGTAACATGGATGTCTCCACTATAAGGGAAAGCATACTCCAGATGTGCCTTTTGTTTGTTTGTTTTTTGTTTTTTGGGTCACACCCGGTGGTGCTCAGGGGTTATTCCTGGCTGTCTTCTCAGAAATAGCTCCTGGCAGACACGGGGGACCATATGGGACACCGGGATTCGAACCAACCACCTTTGGTCCTGGATCAGCTGCTTGCAAGGCAAACGCCACTGTGCTATCTCTCCGGCCCGTGATGTGCCTTTTGGCTTTCCTGGTGAAGTGCCTGATTTTCTCCAAGAAATATTTTAGCCAGAAGGCCCATTAGAGAAGTCAATCATAACCCCTGCGTGATTTACTGGCTATATTTCTGACATGGCTGTGACATTATATATCTCTTTACTTTTATTTATTTTGACTTTGTCTCCTTTGTAACTACAGAAATTCGGCCTTAGTTATTCTGCAGTCTTATAAGAAATTTTCAGCACCAAAGACCACTAAATTCCCCACTGGCTAGTATATTTGCAACTCAAAGGTTGAGCTAAGCCAGTTCCCAGCAATTTGCTTTTTCCTGCTCTCAGCTTCATGGTGCTAAACAATAGCTTCTGCCTTTCTTGAACTCTACTTTCCAGAGGCTGCGAACTTCTTGCAAACCAGAACATCTCCATCTCTTGTTTCGCCTTACCTCTAGCAGGGCTCTTTCTCACCTACATGGGGTAGTTATTTGATATGTAGATTCTAAGGTCTATGATATGTAGATTCTAATGGTTCCTTGGTACCATTGTGTTGTTCCTCCTAATGATCCTCCGCCCTTTGTTTCCCTGAAAATACCTTGCATACCACAGTTGTGCTTAAAATGTCATCAGCTGAAAAGTAAAGTTTGTCTCTCGTCTCATAGATGTGGGTCCCCATACAATGCATTTTGTGTGGTCTCAATTATTTCATATTTCATATTCGTCCACTCTTGTACCTGTTTTTCTCTCGTGAAAGTACTATGACCCATGAGAATTGCTGAGACGCAACACATCTACAGCAAGTCTCTGAATTTCAGTACCTCTAGGCACTTTGTATAAGTACAGTATTTGTATTTTGGTGATCACATTCAAGTTTTTTTGGGGGGGTGCCACATCCTGTGGTGCTCAGGGTTTACATCTGGCTCTGTACTCAGGGATTACTTCTGGTAGCACGAGAGAGGGGCTATGGGGTGTCAGGGATTGAATCCCCACCAATGACATGTAAGACAAACTCTCTGCCCACTGTACTGTCTCTTTGGCCCAGGGTGACCACATTTTAAGATTTAGCATAATATCCTCAAGCTCCATTTATAATGTTCTCAAGATCTACATACTTTCTTTCCTTTTTAAGAATGAATATTTCGGGGCCGGAGAGATAGCATGGAGCTAAGGCTTTTGCCTTTCATGTAGGAGGTCATCAGTTCAAATCCCGGCATCCCATATGGTCCCTTGTGCCTGCCAGGAGCAATTTCTGAACCTGGAGCCAGGAATAACCCCTGAGCACTGCCAGGTGTGACCCAAAAACCACACACAAACACACACACACACACACACACACACACACACACACACACACACACAAAAGAATGAATATTTCTTGGCCAGAGCCATAAATAGGGCATTTGCCTTGCACTTAGCTGACCAGGTTTAATCCCCAATATCCCATATGCTTTCCTGAGCACCACCAGGAATGACCCCTGAGTGCAGAGCCAGGAATAACCCCTGAGTGCCTCTGGATGTGGTACCCAGCCAAAAAAGACTGAATATTCCGGGCCAGAAAAATGGTTTAAGGACTAAATGCAGATGCTGTATGTGGAGGTCCCAGGTTCTATTCAAGGGAATATTGCATGTTCCCTTGAAAACCACTCACTGGAAGTGAGTGTGCTCACTTCTGAGCACAAGTCAGGAGCCACAGAGTACTGATTATGGCTCAACATCTCCTCTTAAATAGAGAAGGGGCTAGAGAGATAGCATGGAGGTAGGGCATTTGCCTTGCATACAGAAGGACAGTGGTTCGAATCCTGGCATCCCATATGGTCCCCTGTGCCTGCCAGGAGCGATTTCTAAGAGAGAGAAAAAAAGAAAGATATAGTCTGTATGTATATACCACGTTTAAAAAATTACATCTATCAGTCCATGGACACTTGCTTGGGTCACTGCCATCCTTTGGTTATTTGAATAGTGCTGCTATGAACAAAGGGTACAAATGTTCCTTGAGATCCTGCTTTTTTTTTTTTTTTTTAGGTATAAACTCCAAATTGGAGTTCCTTATTGCTGGATCAGATCATCATTCTATTTTTAGTTCTCAGATACCACTTTAGCCACACAGGAAATGCTACAGTCTTGAGAATTTCAAAATCTCAGTGTGAATTGGTAACCAGATCCTTACTTCCTGACTCCAAGACCCAGGCTCTTTGTACTAAATAAATTTGCACCCAAAGGAGCCAGAGAGATAGCACAGCGGTAAGGCATTTGCCTTGCTTGCAACCGACCCAGGATGGACCTGGGTTTAATTCCCAGCAACCTATATGGTCCCCAAACTTGCCAGGAGCGATTTCTGAGCGCAGAGCCAGGAGTAACCCCTGAGTGCTTTGGGGTGTGGCCCAAAAACAAAATAAAAACAAAATTGCACCCAAAGCCCAAAGAAGTCAGATGGTGGCTAAAAGTGATACAATCAAATTTAAAAGCAGCTGTGGTGAATATGCTTTCTTTTCAGTCTGTATTTTCTTAAAAAAAATCAGTGCAAAGGCAGGTGGAGTGACTTGCATAGGAATGACAAACTAAAGGGTATAAAGCATTTGCTCTGCACATGGCTGACCCAAGTCTGATCACCGGTATCCCATCTGGTTCTTTGAGCACTTCCAGGAGATTCTGAGTGCAATCAGCAGTCACGTCTGAGCAATCCCAAGTGTGGCCACAAAATAAAACAAAAAACAATCTGGAGTCTGAGAATTAGTTTGCAGGGCTGAAGAGATAGCACAGCAGTAGGGTGTTTGCTTTGCATTCCATTAACCGAGGAGAATTTAGCCTGCAGATGTGTTTTATGTAATCTATAGAGGATTTTGTATATCTTAAAACCATGTACCGTATTTTTCGCTCTATAAGACACACCGGACCATAAGATACACATAGTTTTTAGATGCCCCCCTCCCTGTACTCAGGCTTCAGCTCCAGGAGTATTTGCTCCATAAGACACACTTTTTTGGGGGAAAGGTGTGTCTTATGGTACAAAAAATATGGTACTTAATTTTTTATTTCTGGGCTATACCTGGTTGGTCATACATAGAATAAGTTCCCTATCTGCTGTATTATCTTTCCAGTCCAATTTCAGTACTTTTTTTTTGGGGGGGGGCATGCCCAGAAATACTCAGGAGTTACTCCTGGCTCTTGCATTCAAAAGTAACTCCATGGTCTAGGGCAGTGGTCGGCAACCTGTGGCTCACGAGCCACATGTGGCTCTTTTAATTTGGCTCTTCTCCAGGAGTCAAAATTCTGCTCCTAGCCTCTGTCAGTGAGTGCCCTGTCTGCAGCCCCGGAGGCCAGCTCCAAGAGTGTAAGATGATAACATCATCCTTTCTTTTTTTTTTGTGGTTTTTGGGTCACACCCGGCAGTGCTCAGGGGATATTCCTGGCTCCAGGCTCAGAAATTGCTCCTGGCAGGCACGGGGGACCATATGGGACACCGGGATTCGAACCGATGACCTCCTGCATGAAAGGCAAACGCCTTACCTCCATGCTATCTCTCCGGCCCCAACATCATCCTTTCTTAAACCTCTTCCTTTGATATGTAAAAGTCCACTGAATATGTACTTTTGTCTCTCTCTCTTGATCTGAAGCCTCCTGGTATTGAGAATTGGTTTTAATAAAGAAAGAGGTGTTCTAGCTTTTTGGGCTCGAGGCAGAGAGTACAAGGTAAAAGGCCATGGACTCCATGATCATCTTTTCCTGGCTAGCTTGGTTTATTTCTTTCCTGCTACCCTGCTTCTTCAGACCAGGTTGGGTGGGGTTTAGAAATATAGTGCCTGGAGTGATCTTAAAACACATATTCATATTTTATTTTGCACAAGAGTGGGCATCTTCCATGAAGGGATTCTCAACCCAGAGTTTTCTTTTCTGTGGATTCTCATTTCAGAGTACTCATGATTAAAGTTGTGAGCTAATGCCCTTAAATGTTGTTTTTTATATTGATTATGACTTTCTGCATAATATAAGTGCCAATCAGAAATTTTTTGCAAGAGTGGAAACATTTCAATATCTCCTTCTCAGACACAGCTATCCCAGAATCAGATTCTTTTTTGAACACATCCATCTTATGTCTCACTATAAAAACTACTTGTGAAACTTCCCTGCAGAGAAATATTAAATTCATAGAGAAAATGAACAATGTCTGCCAAATACGCAAACTTAGCTACCCATTCCTTGTCCAAATGGGGCTGTACAAAGTCAGACTTCTGCTCTCACAGGAACTGCACTATTTCTGCCCTCTTGCCAACAAGGCGAAAGAGCACCCTTCCCCTGAACAGCCACTTCACTTCTTCATGGAGAAGATGCTAGTAGCAGGCATCCATACTCTCACCCAAGATGGTGAATAGACTGGATTTGATCACAATTGTGAATTTCACGAATTATCTTTACTGTGTCATCTGTCACAGAGTTTAGTTCAGCAGGGAGTTTATTTGAATCCAGTCTATCATACAATGAGTGGATACAATGTACGGGTGTACAACTTCTGTTTCTTGTGACTACACAAAAACACTGAGCCATGCACAGTGCATCATCTGTACATACATCAATACATCAGATTATTATTCTGAGTGAAATGAGTCAGAAGGAGAGGTGTAGACAAAGAATAATCATTTGTGGCATAAAGAATAATAAATGGTGGGCCCGGAGAGATAGCACAGCGGCATTTGCCTTGCAAGCAGCCGATCCAGGACCAAAGGTGGTTGGTTCGAATCCCGGTGTCCCATATGGTCCCCTGTGCCTGCCAGGAGCTATTCTGAGCAGACAGCCAGGAGTAACCCCTGAGCACTGCTGGGTGTGGCCCAAAAAAAAAAAATAGAAAAGGATTTTTGGGGCCGGGCGGTGGCGCTGGAGGTAAGGTGCCTGCCTTGCCTGCGCTAGCCTAGGATGGACCGCGGTTCGATCCCCCGGCGTCCCATATGGTCCCCCAAGAAGCCAGGAGCAACTTCTGAGCGCATAGCCAGGAGTAACCCCTGAGCGTCACAGGGTGTGGCCCAAAAACCAAAAAAAAAAAAAAAAAAAAAAAAAAAAGAATAATAAATGGAAATATGGTAATAATATCTAGAGAAGATAGGGATGAGGGACAGGAGGACTAGTCCATGATAGGAAGCTTACCATAAAAAGTGGTGAGTTCGGGCCCAGAGAGATAGCACAGCGGCGTTTGCCTTGCAAGCAGCCAATCCAGGACCAAAGGTGGTTGGTTCGAATCTCGGTGTCCCATATGGTCCCCCGTGCCTGCCAGGAGCTATTTCTGAGCAGACAGCCAGGAGTCACCCCTGAGCACCGCCGGGTGTGGCCCAAAAACAAAACAAACAAACAAACAAACAAAAAAAACCAAAAGATTTTGACAAACTTTGATTCACCTTCAAAGCCTGTTGAAATATCACCAAGAAAATAATTCTGATATTGACATTACCTATTTTAAAACAGCATTTTTAGGGGCCGGAGAGATAGCATGGAGGTAAGGCGTTTGCCTCTCATGCAGGAGGTCATCGGTTCGAATCCCGGCGTCCCATATATGGTCCTCCCGTGCCTGCCAGGAGCAATTTCTGAGCCTGGAGCCAGGAATAACCCCTGAGCACTGCCGGGTGTGACCCAAAAACCACAAAAAAAAAAAAAAAAAACAAAAAAAAAAACCAGCATTTTTAAATATGAGGGAAGCTTTTCTCAAGAGATTTCAGGATTTCATAAGCAGCAAAGCGATGTTTGCCTTTGTTAAAAAAACCTCTGCGGGGCCGGGCGGTGGCGCTAAAGGTAAGGTGCCTGCCTTGCCTGCGCTAGCCGAGGATGGACAGCGGTTCGATCCCCCGGTGTCCCATATGGTCCCCCAAGCCAGGAGCAACTTCTGAGCACATAGCCAGGAGTAACCCCTGAGCATTACTGGGTGTGGCCCAAAAATAAAAAAAAAAAAAAACCTCTGAATGAAAAAAAAACAAACAAACCTCTGAATATCACTGTAACAGAATTAAATTTTTCTCCCTTTAATATCAACATTGGCAACTTTGAAATGCAATTTCTGGATTTAAAAAACAAGGAACTGTGGAACTCAAAATTTGAACATCTTTGTGCTAATTTAGAAAGATTGGAGAAACACAAATGTGAACTTAGTTCACAGCACAAGTGGTCTGCTTTGAAAGACCTGGAGAAGGAAGATATGTTGATTTTTAACACCTGGAACAGTATTCCTGACTCATATAATCAACTAAAAAAGCTAGTGTTTGCTGTTCTTTCCTTGTTCAGGTCTACATATTTATGTGAACGATCTTTTTTTTTTTTTTTTGTGGTTTTTGGGTCACACCCGGCAGTGCTCAGGGGTTTTTCCTGGCTCCGTGCTCAGAAATCGCTCCTGGCAGACACGGGGGACCATATGGGATGCCAGGATTCGAACCGATGACCTTCTGCATGAAAGGTAAACGCCTTACCTCCATGCTATCTCTCCGGCCCCGAACAATCATTTTCAAGCATGAATCTTATAAAGAGTAAATTGAGAAATCATCTAATCAATGAGAACCTGGAATCGTGCCTAAAATTAAAAACAACATACAAACCTGACTTACTCAAACTATCCAAGAAAATGCAAGGCCAGGGCCCGGAGAGATAGCACAGCGGTGCGGTGTTTGTCTTGCAAGCAGCTGATCCAGGACCAAAGGTGGTTGGTTCGAATCCCGGTGTCCCATATGGTCCCCCGTGCCTGCCAGGAGCTATTTCTGAGCAGACAGCCAGGAGTAACCCCTGAGCAACACCGGGTGTGGCCCAAAAACCAAAAAAAAAAAAAAAAAAGAAAGAACATAATTTTCTCTACATTGTAAGGCAAATTTTATGGAATTTAACGTATTGATAAATAATATAGTTCTAAAGTTTTTTTTTTTTGTGTTATTTGTATCCTCCCGACCTATGTGGATACTTGCATGCAGAATATTCTCAATAAAAACTTATTGAAACTAAAAACAGTTTACCATCCTATGTATTTTATTTTAAAAATGTGGCTCTCGGGGCCGGAGATATAGCATGGAGGTAAGGCGTTTGCCTCTCCTGCAGAAGGTCTGTGGCTCGAATCCTGGCATCCCATATGGTCCCCTGAGCCTGCCAGGAGCTATTTCTGAGCATAGAGCCAGGAGTAACCCCTGAGCGCTCCCCCTCAAAAAAAATAAAAACAAAAATAAAAAACAAACAACCCCCCCCCAAAAAAAAACGAAAAAAAAAGTGGCTCTCAAAATAAATTTCAGTCGTGGTTTTGGCGAGATTTGGCTCAGTTGAAAAATAAAGGTTGCCGACCACTGGTCTAGGGGACCTGGAATTCTGGGAATTAAACTGGGCTTAGTTCCTGGTATGCTGCATGCGAGGCAAGCGCTCTACCTGCTGCGCTATGGTTCTATCTCTCATTAGTTTTTGATAAATCATGATTTGAAATGGTATTAAAGTTGTTATTCTATAGTTGTTATTTTATAGATTTAGAGCTACTACACCAGTCTTTCCACCAATGTTCCTAGATCTCTCCACCATTATCAGTATTTCAAGATTTGTCTACCTTGATCCCACCCACATAATTCCTTCCTCCTCAATTTCCAGTTCTACTGATAAAGGATTTGTTTCCATTTGTTTCCAAGGAGCATCTCTAATCCCTTCCTTTGTTTCTTTTTTTTTTTTTGCCCCCCTTTCTTTTTTATACATTAGTTGCTATTTGAATTGAAGATGTGGCACCCAAAGCCCCCCCCCCCCCAAGAGGGGCCCGAGAGAGCATGGAGGTAGGGCATTTGCCTTCCATGCAGAAGGACGGTGGTTCGAATCCCGGCATCCCATATGGTCCCCCGAGCCTGCCAGGAGCAATTTCTGAGCATAGAGTCAGAAGTAACCTCTGAGTGCTGCCCGGTGTGACCCAAAAAAACCCAAAACCAAAACAAAAACAAATTTGCGCTGGAACAATAGCAGGAGGTCTGTCTGGGACAGACCCCTGTTTTCCCTGGTTTGATTCCCAGCAATCCATATGGTCCCCAGAGCCTGCCAAGAGTGATTTCTAAGCATAGAGCCGGGAGTAACCCCCTGAGTGCCGCCTGGTATGGCCCCAAACCAAACAAAAAATAATTGCTACTTCTATTTTTTAATTTTATTTTTATTTTTGGGCCACACTCGATGATGCTCAGGGGTTATTTCTGGCTATGTGTTCAAAAATCACCCCTGGGTTGGAGGATCATATGGGAATCCAGGGGATCGAAACCGTGGTTCATCTTAGGTTAGCTGCCTGTAAGGCAAATGCCCTCCCACTTACGTCACTGCTGTGGCCCCTTCTATTTTTATTTTTTGGTTTTTGACCCCACTGGTAGCTAATCACTTTAAGTACACAGCCTATTTTAACTTCCAGAGCACACACTCTGCATTCCCTAATCCCTTTATCTTGTCTTCCCTAAACACAGAAGCACACACCCTACTGTAAGGGATTTGAACCAACCACCTTAGGTCCTGGATTGGCTGCTTGCAAGGCAACACCCGCTGCGCTATCTCTCCGGCCCCACTAAGGTAAATTTCTTAGCTACTCGGCTATACTCTCTCTGTGGCTCCAAATAATATAAATTTGAGTGACCAAGTGAATTAAATCATATCAACTGTTTTAACTGATCAGGACATAAGGTTGCCATCCTGTTTCCCAGACATGGCTAAGGCAGAACCTCAGACTTCTTGAAAAGTCACAAGATGAGGGGCTAGGCTAGAACAATAAAGTTGCGGTAGGGCTGACCTCGGACCAACCCAGGTTCAATCTCTAGTATCCCATATGGCCCCCTGAGCTGTCAGGAACAATTTCTGAGCACAGAGCCAGGAGTAACCCCTGAGCTTCACCGGGTGTGTCCCCCCCAAAAAAGAAAAAAAGTACAAGAAGGAGTGACTGATGAATATAGTACGGAAGTGGTGAACAAGTTTGACACAAAGAGCCAAAATTTTAAACTGTGAGAGT